>NC_142879.1:61210000-61525000 GCF_051225735.1 Oryctolagus cuniculus
TGTTTCAAGACTCCCATAATGAAAAGTAAAAAGTAAAGCAGGATTTTTTTTTTTTTTTTTTTTTTTTTTTTTTACAGTTTGGAGTGAGTTTTTGGTTCTGCCAGTTCTCAACATGCTAGGCTAAATCCCTGTGCAGTTCTGATCTCCCAGAGGTCCAGGAGATGAAAACATGGTGCCTGTAGGAAGATAGCACCAACCTATGCTCCTGCCCCAGGAGCGTCTAATTTTTTAGTTCCCTGAAGAGCTGACTCAGATGCTGAAGCATCCTGTACGCTGGCTTCTTTTGGAACAGAGTCAGACATTGCAACAGCAAATTCCAAAGCCCTGGCCTTCAGGGGCATGTCCTCCCCATGTCCCTGTGGGGCTCACTGGGTGCTTCCTGTGTCCCTTTCCTACTACTCTGCATTTCTGTTGGGCAAGGCAGTGGCTCGAGCTTGACGTGGAGACAACCTCTGAATAACAATACATTTTGCGCCTTAAAATTCAGTTTTCTCACTCTCATCAGATATTCCCAGTTTTACTTGTTTAGACATTACAAAGTCATAGACAGGCGCAGCTTTCCACAAAGACAGGAAGGTTTTGATAAGTGAAAAATAAGCAATACTGAATCCCAGGTATGTTACAAGTCCAAGCAGAAGGCAACAAAATCAGAAACAGTTTAGTATCAAAACATTGGGCCCATAAACAGCTTGGATCAGAAATCCAGCTCAAAACTATGCAATGAAACAATTAGCATATAAGATTTTTATTGTGACATAGAACCACACATTCTATACTTGGGAGAGAACTTCCCAGTTACCACTTCTTTTGAGCCAGGAGCCAGGAGCTTCTTCCAGGTCTCCCATGCGGGTGCAGAGGCTCAAGGACTTAGGCCATTTTCCACTGCTTTCCCAGGCCACAGCAGAGAGCAGGATTGGAAGTGGAGCAGCCAGGTCTCCAACCGGTGCCCATATGGGATGTCAGCACTGCAGATGGGGGTTTTACCCGCCATGCCACAGCGTTAGCCCTCAGTTACTACTTCTATACCCTCAAGCACCACTGGAAAAGTTACTTAATTTTCCTAGCTAAAAAACCAAAAATGTTAATGTACATCTTTGAAAATTATTGTGAAAATCAAATAATATACAAGATTTTAAAAGTACCTAAAAATTCTAATAGTTGCCTCTCTATACAGTGAACAGTTTGAGACAACAGGAATAATATTTCAAAATCTACCCCTCTTTCTAATCCACTGGCAAAAATCCATAAATAAAAATATCACATTCACTATCTAACTGGAATTTTATCTTTGGCTTTGGTGTTCTACTTTAAAAGAAACAAAACAAAAAAAAACTGTGCTCCAAAATCTAAAATAAAGAGCCAAAATACATAATAGGACAATCATTGACCTCATATTTCAGAAAATTTCTATAGAATAGAAACATTATGGTCTGTATAACATAAGACACATGGTTTGCATTTTCCAACTGACAACCCTCACCCCACACCCCAGCTGAACCTGATCCTCACCAGGAAATGCCTCTCCTCAGAAATCTTTCAAAATTGAAAAATAGGGGCTGGTGCTGTGGCGTAATGGGTTAAGCTGGCTCCTGAGATGCCAGCATCCCATGTGGGCACCAGTTCATGCCCGGGCTGCTCCTCTTCTGATCCAGCTCTCTGCTGTGGCCTGGGAAGGCAGTAGAGGATGGCCCAAGTCCTTGGGCTCTTGAATCCACGTGGGAGACCTGGAAGAAGCTCCTGGCTCCTGGCTTTGGATCAGCTCAGTTTCAGCTGTTGTGGCCATTCTAGGGAGTGAACCAGAGGATGGAAGACCTCTCTCTCTCTCTCTTCCCCTCTCTCACTGTGATTCTTTCAAATAAATAAAATAAATCTTACAAAAAGAATTAAGAACAGAACTTTGTACTACAGAAAACTCTTTTTAAAAAATAGAAAAGTGTGACTTTCTGTAGGTAAGTTTTAAGTAGATTATAATTCTGCTTTTAACATTTTCAAATGTTAAAAATAAAACACTTAAATGAAGTTATAATTCATATCACTGTCTTAATTTTAAAAATGATAAAATGAAAAGAAAGAAAACCTACCTTGAGATTAAATTCTACATCTGGTATGTTAACATGAAGCAAATTCTACTTTTTTTTTTTTGGTAATCCTAACAAATTTTCAATAAAATCTTCCTCAATAAAGCTTATTTATCATTGGCTTTCCCATGCAGAGAAAGATTTTATGTCACAGACTTGAGCGCATAAAGAATTTCTTACAGCTTTCAGTTCCTTTGAAAGTAAAACTTGTCTCATGAATTAAAGATAGCCCATGAATAGTGCCAAAGCCCTGGGATTCTGTTCCAACGACTACACCAACTCAAACGCCAGCTTGAGGCATCCTGGTAAAGTTCCAACAGAATACAGAGGTGAGATTTCTCCAGAAAGAAAACCAAAGACATCTTGATAGTTCAAGTGGTTCCAAACTGTCTGATACATGCATGTTTTCATCCAGAAAAGCAAGGCTTCCACAGTCAGTACAAGTTACCCCTTCCGGTAGGAGTCTTCTCACTTCACATTAGTGCCTCCTGGGTCACAACTCTTCCACCTTCCTCTCCCACAATTTCAACCACTGCCTATATGCAGATCACAGATTTGCCAGATGAGTGTAAGAGTGAACCACCAACTGTGCTTGTGCAGGTAAAAACACCTTCTAGTTTATGATCTGGAAAACAGTGGGAAGGGGAGGGTGTGTGTGTGTATAAGAGAAATAAAATGAAAACATACTCAAAAATCATTTTCCTTAAACTTCTTTAAAAAAAAAAAGATTTATTTATTTACCTGAGAGGTAGAGTTATAGACAGAGAGAGGGAGAGACAGAGAGGTCTTCCATATGCTGGTTCACTCCCCAGATGGCAGCAGTGGCTGGAGCTGGGCCAATCTGAAGTCAGGAGCCAGGAGCCAGGTGCTTCTTTCAGGTCTCCCATGCAGGTGCAGGGACCCAAGTACTTTACTGCTTTCCCAGGCTATCAGCGGGGAGCTGGATGGGAACTGGAGCAGCCAGGACTCAAACTGGCACCCCTGTGGGATGCCAGCACTGCAGGCAGGTGCTCAACCTGCTAGCCACAGCGTTAGCCCCTCAACTTGTTTACAAAAATGAAATTCTTGGGGCCAGCGTTGTGGTGTAGCAGGGAAAGCCACTACCTGCAACACCAGGGTTCCATATAGGAACCAGTTTGAGGTCCCACTGTTCCACTTCTGATCCAGCTCCCTGCTAATGCACCTGGAAAAGCAGTGGAAGATGGTCCAAGCCTTGGATCCCCGCACCTACATGAGAGACCCAGATGAAGTTCCTGGCTCCTGGCTTCGGCCTGGTCCAGTCCTGGTCATTGCAATTGCAGCAACCTGGGGAGTGAGCCAGCAGATGAAAGATCTCTCTCTCTCTCTCTCTCTTTTTTTTTTTTTTTTTTTTTTTTTTTGACAGGCAGAGTGGACAGTGAGAGAGAGACAGAGAGAAAGGTCTTCCTTTGCCGTTGGTTCACCCTCCAATGGCCGCCGAGGCCAGCGCGCTGCGGCCGGCGCACCGCGCTGATTCAATGGCAGGAGCCAGGTACTTCTCCTGGTCTCCCATGGGGTGCAGGGTCCAAGGACTTGGGCCATCCTCCACTGCACTCCTGGGCCACAGCAGAGAGCTGGCCAGGAAGAGGGGCAACCGGGACAGAATCCGGTGCCCCGACCGGGACTAGAACCCAGTGTGCTGGCACTGCAAGGCGGAGGATTAGCCTAGTGAGCCGCGGCACCAGCCTTCTCTCCTCTTTCAAATAAATAAATAAATAAATCTTTTAAAACAAAGATGAAATTCTTGCACTTAAGATTTTCCTCCCTTGGAAATGTCTCTAAAAGTACTTCACAAGCTTTCCTCCTAATCTTTGCTTTCTGTTCTTTCTGGAAGCAGGAGTCCCGTTCCCAGGGAAACGGCGGTGGAACTCTGACTGTCCTCCAACGTTATCACATGAACGCCTCTGCTCACCGCGGTGACTCCCCCACCTGCCCCGCCCACCGCGCCTGGTCTGTAGGTGTCTCCCAGCTGTGGCTGCAGTGCTTTCTGACAGTTTTCTGAGGCTGCGTTCATTACGTTTCCCAGCAAAGAATTAGATTCCTCTGCCCACTCTCGTGGAAAATCTAATTTGGGGCTCAAGTTTCTCAGTCGGTGAGTGTGGCCTAAAGTATAGGGTAGACCCCAGAACAAAACACAGTGCCCCTGACAGGCTACAAAGGCAAAGAGTGGCCTTAGCACCTTTTAATGCCTGCACCTGTGATTCTCCACTGCCAACCAAGCATGTCATTTGTCACAAGGGTCCTTCTGGGGGCACAGGTCTCTTAAGGCTGCCTTTCTCTCTTCCTTTACATTCCTGCACATCAAGAACTTTCTCTGGCCATCAAAAGCTATCTGAAACTCCAGTTCTCCTTCTGAGCAATGGCTGCATGGACAATAGACAGGATACCTTAGCACAGCTGCTCATTTCCCTGCACTAAATGATGGCTCATCCTGTAAATATTTAGCCTCCCATCTAGACAGAAGCTCCTGGTGGATAAACAGATGCCCCTCATTAGTTTGTTACTTGTCAGTACCCCTGTCTTGAGCTTTAAGTCAGGAGCTCTGATGCAGAGGATCATATCTGCTTAATTGGATTTCTACACCAGCTCTGTGGAACATGTGGTTATTTAATACTTTTCTTAATCCCTACTGATCACTCTCAAATTGATGCCTTCCTCACCATTGCTTCTGTGAGCTCTCTCGTTCTAATCCCACCACTTTATCAGTAGAGTCTCATTATAAGCTTGCTTTTTTTTTTCCCCCCCTGGGGGACCCTCAGCATCAGGTCCTTGCCTACTAGGATTTATCTTGCAAACAGTAAACTATGTTATGCATTGTTCTTCCTAAATTAAAAACCTCTGAAGCTCTGCCCTGCTTGGAAACATCAAGTCCACACTCACCCTGGCATCCCAGGCCCTGCATAACCTGGCCATCTTATCTACCCAACATTCTCTCTGAATATAAATACATATCTTGAGCTTCAGAAGCTCCTCTCCTATTCATACTTCCTCAAGCATATTACGAGCCACAGACACATCTCAGAACGCAGAGCTGGGCTACGAGCCTGTCTGGCCACCTTGGCTACTCTCTACTCTCACCTCTGACCCCCATGGGGTCCCAAGTAGTGGATGTGAGGGGGTTTTGATAGTGCCAACAGGGCAAATGCTTATATTACAATTACCATTCTCTCCTTCCCCCCAAATAGACACACACACACATACACACACACACCAGGCTTTTCACACTATTTCCCTAGCCAAGAATGCTGTTTCTCTCTCCTCTCCATTCAGTCGATAGTTATTTCTCAAATTAAGGCCAAACTAATTCTACTCCTCTACAGCTCTTTCTTCATTATTCTCCACCCATGATGATTCTCTTTGTTTGACCTCCCATGACTTTTAGTCTTTATATAAGCATCTGGCACTTAATCTTAGACAATGTGTTATGATCTAGGTGTTCTGGTATGTCAATCCTACTTTAAAAGTACACTGGGGGAGAAGAGGGGAAGTGGAAAGCTGGTGTACAGAGTTTCAGTTTGGGCTGGGAAAGTTCTGGAGTTTGATGGCAGTGATGGGTGTGCAATAATGAGAATTTAAGTAACGCTACTGCATTGTACAAGTAAAAATGGTCAAAACAGCAAGTTTCAGGTCATATATATTTTACCACTAGAGAAAATCAGAATCACCACGGACCAAATCTCATGCTTCATCATCCCTCACAAGTCCAAGTGTAGCACTAATTAGACCACTTGGTAAAATTAAAAGATATTTGCTGCACAAGATAACAACGATACATGAACATGTTAAGGATGACTTTTCAGTGTAAAAAGTCCCTTCAACATAAATCAGGCTAACCATCTGATCCAGACAGAAATATATGAGTAAAGAAAGATGGGAATTTATCCTAATGTCCTAGTTGAGCAAACTGAGACTCAGGAAGTTGAGTGACTCAATTGTGGGCACACAGACACTAGTGAACAAAGGTGACATTCATCTGGGCCTCGTAAATCTAGGAACTTTCTCAAGCTTTATGCTCACTATTCACCTTGTGGGAACCAACAATTAATGCCTTTTCTCCTAGGAAAATCTTTGCTAGGGTATGTTTCACAAGGCAGGGCAAAGAGCCTGCACATTGTGCTCTTCAATCAGCAGCTGTTTCCCACACAATACTAGCAGGGGCAGCATGAGGACCCCGAGCTCTCCAGTGAACCCCAACCTCATGGGCAGCTGCCTGACTCACTGTGAGAACACATTAGCCCTGACACCAGACAGACAGGAGTGCTCCAAGGTGAATCAGGCCATCTCCACCGTGAAGGGTGCGGGAGAACTTGTATTTCTTTAGGGACCATTAAAGACCATCAGAACTCCTCTTCGAAAGCTTTGTGGATCTCCTAGCCACACAGATTAAGGACATAAAGAACCTTTTACATATTGACATGCATAGCTCATTCCCTTAAAAGGCCTGTTCTAGTCTCCCCCGTGATCAAGGACAGCGTGCTGTGCTTACGAGATAGCACACGCGCTCCGCATTGCTGCTTTGACAAGTCACTTCCAGATTAGGCTTCAGTTGAGCTAAGGCTGAATGTGCTCCTTGATCAAGGAGAAGCTTGTTTCTAGACACCAAAGCTCTAAAATTTTCAATAGCCCACTGAAGAGACGCCCAAGTTATCTGAAAACAGGTAGTCCTAAACTGCCCTATCTGGAAAAATATTCCAATTCCAGGAGTAAGCGTCAGCATTGCAGTCTCCTTAGCATGTCATTATTAGGAGTGTGTATCTCTAGCACTACAGGAGCTGTCCTGCTACCCATGAGTTATGTATAAGTAAAATACACTCTTTTCTATAGGAAACGTAAGTATTGCTATCTCTGTGAACTAAACACGCCCCTGAACAGTAGGGCAGGCATTCGCAAACATGCCTCATACCAACGCCAACACTTTATGGATCACCTCCTTAAAAAGGCACTATACTTCTACTAAGACTTTCTGTGGCAAGGCATTCCACACCAGGGGCAGGGATTTCCACAGCCTGAGAGACTCTCCGGATTGGGGATATAATTAGGCACCACATCCATTAGAGTGCTACAGACGTCATCATGTGCTACCAGCATCTGTTGACAGATCTCATGCCCAGCATATCACTGAAATGGCAAGTGTGGAGAAGGGAGCCCACAATAGAAACAATGGCATTTTATCCTTGCCCTGTTCCAACGGCTTGTCTCATGGGACATAAATAGAGGTCCCTGCCCTGGCTGTAGTGAGCTCACAGTTCAGCATTATTTTACTGACTTGAGCAGGTTCTACACCAAAAGTAGGAAGACAGTATTTTCTGGATCTGTGTCCTACTGTAGTACTGGGTTCCTCCCTCTGCTGGAATCCACAACACTCCACCCTAAGAAAAAAATTCTTAAACTTTTTAGCAATTGTTTGAACTAGGATCAGGAAGCATGTTTGTTTTTTAATAATACTCTTTATTTGAAGTGCTTTGCAATTATCATACAGTCACCTAGGAATCCTAAACCTAAAAAAAAAAAGACAATGCCATTGTACCCAAAAATACTGTAAATACACTAAAAACTAAATATGGCAGAAGATGTGTATCAAAATGGCTTTGGTAAATTGACATTAGCTCTAGCCTGCCACTATACTGTACTTTTTTCCAAAAGTATTAACAGAAACCATTTTGATTATACCATAACTTTCAAAAATGATGGATACACTCTGTGTCCAATTCCTTAGCTATTTCATTGTTTGTCAAAATAAAAGCAAATTTGAAAAAAAGACTAGGGATTTTTTTTTGTTAACCTATGAAAGAGATAGTCATCAAAATTGTGGAGAAAAAATTTTAAAAACACTCAGTACTAAAAACCAAAGTCACTTTCTAGCTTCTCTGTTCTAGCATCACCATTTGATGATGCATCAACTTGTCCAGCTGTCACATTAGCAAGCCTTGGGTCATGTGCTTCCTTCACAGTCAGTCCTTTAAAAAAATCACAGAGGGTTTGACATCTTGCTTTAGACTCAACTTCCCTTTATTACTCCCATTCCCTTGTTTCCAAGAGAAGTAGAAGACTTGTGAAACTAAGGCAGACACTGAAGTGTAGATGAATTAGAGCTTTAAAATAATACTGGTAAGTGGTAATTCTAAAAGAGAGGGTAGATGAGAAGTGAGAGATCATGATATAAAAATAGTGCTTGGTTATTTGAAAATTATCCAAACATGAGACCCTCTGGCTTTCCGAGGCTAGCATCATTGGGAGAGAAGTATGGGATGTGTGTTTTTCACCATCACACACTTACTCACCATATACTACCACACGATCACCCATGGTGGCAGCTACACATTGATTCCAAGGTGCACTAGGATCCACACAAGTGATCCATTTAAAAGCAGGCCCTGGGAAAGGAAATCCACTTTGCCCTATGTCCATGAAAATAGAGGGCCAAAGCATGGGGCACTTAGGCCTTTGTCATGACACTGTCATCCTCAGGTTGGGTTAGCAGGTCTCTGTGGCCACGTCTGCCCAGCCAGGCTCTGTGCCCACTCAAACAGGAGGCAGGCTTTAGCCTACTGGGGAGCATTCCCTATTTGTTCCAGCCACCAGGATCAAGAAGAAATCTTGAAACGGTGGAATGTTCCACTGGGCCCCCGGAGAGCAGAGCGCCAACCAGCATGGGCAGGGAGCTTTTAGAAGCTGTCTGACTCCTTCGACCCTATGTGCTTACCTCAATGAGCTATAAATAGAGTGTGAATTAATTATTACTTTGTCGTGAATACCCAGTGATCACACAGCATCCCTCACGAAGGGGGCTCAAACATTGAATAAATGACTTTCCATGGCTCTTTGGGGGAAGTCCTGTGAGAACTGGAATGCAGTCGCTGTTCAATTTCCCTTCTGTCATTTGCAGAGAGATGGGCTGGGTTGGAAAAGGACACATCAGGGCCAGTGGAGTGTAACTCTGCAGCCAAGGTCACGGACTCAGGGGTCAGGAGCAGACCTGAGACTTTCAGAGTCACTTCTACTGCAAGGCGTCAGGAGAAACAGAAGCACAGGTAACAAAGACCTGTTTTCCCTTTCACGGTGGCCATTCTGCAACCGTGATGTTACTCACACACGCGCCCGAGCGCACACACACACACACACGACGGCCAGTGCCCTTCCTGTTCCTGGACGTGTTTTCCTTTTTATTGCTCTCCCCACCCCGCCCCCAGGGCTGCGAGGACACAACACGACACACCACCTCCATACAGCGCCCTCTCTCAGGTCCTTGGACCGGCGATGCCCAAGGACCGGAGGCGCGAGCGCTGTGGAAGGGGAGACCAGGACACACAGACACGTGGCCCGGGCCCTGCTGACCTTCCTCTGCTGCTTCTCCCAGGCCGGGTCCAGGAGCAGGTCTCGGTCCCACTCCTCCTCCTGGATCATGTACTCATCTTCGTCATAGACGTAGTTGTACTGCACGCCGGGCTCTATCTGATTCATGGCGCTCGCGTGGACGGGGTTGCGGCGGGATGCGTTGGGAGCTCGGACGCAGTGGCGGACAGACCGACAGGGGCGCGGCGGGGGCAGGCGGCTGGCTGCTGGCTGCTGGCTGCTGGCTGGCGGGCGGGCGCGGGGTGACCTTCGCGCGGCTCCTCACGGGGCGTCTAGCCTGGGCGCTGGGTCGCGGGCGAAGCACCAGCTCGGGATGCGAGCAGCCGCCGCACCGCTTAATAGCCGCGCCGCGCGTCACGTGGCCGCCGAGCCGCGCCCCCCCGCCCCGCCCCGCCCGCGCTGCCCGGCCGGCCCCCGACACCCGGAGTGCGGAGGGAGAGCCGGGGGCCCAGCACCTCCGCGGTCCGGTGCCCTGGTCCCTGCCGCCCCTAAAGCGCCGTTTGGGCGCGTGCGGAAGCCACCGAGAACGTGTCCAGCGGTGCGAGCGGGCGCCGGCCCCCGCTTCCCACCCACTCTGCTCCCTTCTGGCTCGGGGCGGGGTAACCTACGGGCGCTTAGGTGGTCGGGGACCTGCGAAGTTAGGGGCGCACGGGAGCCACGGGATGGACACCTACGAGGTCTGGGTCGCTGACCACCTCCAACACAGCCAAGTTTTCCAAGTATCATTTGCGTGGTCACCTTTTCCATATTTTTTCCACATATTCATTGGCTCTTTCATGCACACACTAAAGAATAAAGTTTAAAAGCTGCAAAATACTCTTCTTCCTGCCTTCTGCCTTCCGGGGAAATTAAGGCAAAGGACTTGGATCAGCTACCTTTAAATGTCAGGAACCAGACCAAAGGCAGGAAGTGTCTGCTCTCAGCTGCCAGCCATAAATTTCAGGGAGCTGACAATGGAGGACAAGCAGTCAGCTTCGGGTTACACTTCCATCTCGCCCTCTTCTGTTGCGCGTTCCTCCTTTCATGCCCATGGTGCTGTACCTGTTCCCTGTCAGTTACTCCTCTGAGGCAAGCAAAGCAGAGCCCCTTGGGACGAGCAGGCTGATATTTAAAAAATCAAACCTGTATGAAGCAGCAGGCTACAGAGGAGAGCTGATGGGGCACCTGTCTCCAATGAAGTATACATCTGAGTTGAATAAAATTGTCCACTAATATTACAGAACTGTGGCATTTATAGCTGAAAATATCACTGGATTTATCCTTGGAATTTTTACATTGTTTCCCTTTACTGTTTGGGGCATTCTGGAGAAAGACTTTTGACAGCAACTTCACATATTTAAAAACACTCTCACTAGATGTGAACTCCAAGAGGAGAGGAATTTTTGTTTTTTCACAGCTATAATTCCTAGTAACTAGAAGTATATCTACTACATAGTAGGTGCTCAAATATTTGCAGGAAAAAGTATCCCTAGAAACTAGTTTGGTTGGATTTGAATTTAGTATTTAACGATATATTTTGGATTAAAATCATACTCTGAACATCATCAATAAATGTTCATCAATAAATGCTAACTATTAGAAACTGAATCAACAATTACAAAAAAAGTACTACAGTGTTAATCTTAGCCTTCAAGAATTAACTGTGGGAATTTCAGGTTCCAGATGAGATGGAATAAATGGCACCAGATTTACCATTCTGCCTGAAACAAGTAAAATCTGGTGGGGGAAGATGTGAAACAGAGACTTGCCTTTTTTTAAAAAAAAAAAAGATTTATTTATTTGAAAGGCAGAATTGCAGAGAGAGAGGAAGATACAGTAAGAGATCATCCATCAGCAGGCTCACTCCCCAAATGGCTGTACCAGTTGGGGCAGGGGCAGGCGGAAGCCAGGAGCCAGGAACTCCATCGTCTCTGCGTGGGTGCATGGATCATAGATTGGAGTGGAGCAGCCAGGACTCAAACCGGCACCCATATGAGATTGCTGGCACTGCAGGCAACAGCCCAACCTGTTAGGCCACAATGCTGGCCCCTGAAACAGAGGTTTTTCAAGACACTGGAAGGACAGTGATCTTTGAGAGTCAAGAAATAAACTATGAGAACACATTAATAGCTGTAGTTCACTGCCTGCAGGAAAATTTCAAGATGCAATAGAGTAAAGGGGAACCCAGGTACAGCTAATGATATGTCCCTAAACTGGAAGTTCAGAGAGACCAAAGCATCTAGAGTTTGCAAGGTCAGTTACAGGAGAGGAGAGTTGCAGGGCAGGAGAAGAGAATCCTGTATGATCTGCAGAGAGCCCCTTGGAATCTAGAACAGCAAATGCATGGGAGAAAAATAACTGAGGCCAAGGAAAGAAGTCCCCAAAAGGACTGAAGTGAATGATTCTTGGAGCTTGTACAAGGCAAGAATGGTTTCTGTTTGCATCAAGCAGAGTGGAAAGCTCATAATTCTCAGAGTATCAGAGGACTCACCAATGGGGGGGAATTAGTTCATTTAAATTAGTCCACTTACATTCAAGGTTATTATTGATAAGCAATGACTTGGTCCTGCCATTTTTCCATAAATATTCCCATTATTTGTTTTAGATCTCCTTTGTTCTTTAACTAGGAGGTTTTCTGCCTTCCCATTCTTTCATAATGGTGATTATCTTTCTCTGTTTCTGTGTGTAGCCTTCAGTATCATTGGTAAGGCTGGCTAGGTGATGAAAAATTCTTTCAATTTCTGTGTTTTGGAAGGTCTTTATTTCACCTTCATTTATAAATGGGAGCTTTGTTCAGTACAGTATTCAGGCTTGACAGTTTTCTCCTTTCAGGACTTAGCCTAAATTTCTGCATTCTCTCCTAGCCTTTAGGGTTTCTGAAGAGAAATCTGCTGTCAATCTAATTGGAATTCCTTTATATGTAGTAGGCAAAGTTGCTGCCTGTGATGCTGGCATCTCCTGTGAGTGTTGGTTCCAGTCCTGGTTGCTCCACTTCTGATCCAGCTCCTTGCTTGATGTGCCTGGGAAAGCAGCAGATGACCCATGTCCTTGGGCCCTTTCACTCATATGGGAGACCTGGAAGAAGCTAGTGGCTCCTGGCTTCAGACTGGCCCAGTTCTGGCAATTACAACAATTTGGGGAGTGAACCAAAGGATGGAAGATTCTCTCTCGCTCTCTCTCTCTCTCTCTCTGTAACTCTGCCTTTCAAATAAATAAATAAATCTTAAAAAAAGGAAAAGCTAGTTGCCTACTTTAAAAAAATTGCATGATCATCACAATACATGCAAAAAACTTTTGATAAAATCCAACATACATTATATATAAAATTCTCAGCAAACCAAAAGCGAAGGGAACTTCCTGGACCTGATAAAGAGCATTATGAAAAACCCATGGCTAACATCATACTGACTGTTGAAAACAGAATGGTTTCCCTCTACAACCAGGAACAAAAACAGTTATGCATACATCTGTTCTCACAATTTCTACCTAATACTGTATGGTGGTTCTAGCCAGGGCAAACAGGCAGGAAAAGGAAATAGACATCCACACTGGAAAGGAAGGAGTAAAACTGTGCTTATTTACAAGCATGATCATCTATGTAGAAAATCTAATGGAAGGGCTGGTGCTGTGGTGTAGCGGGTAAAGCCACCACCTGCAGTGCTGGCATCCCATATGGGCGCCGCTGGTTCTAGTCCCAGCTGCCCCACTTCTGATCCAGCTCTCTGCTATGGCCTAGGAAAGCGGTAGAAGATGGCCCAAGTCCTTGGGCCCCTGCACCCATGTAGGAGAACTGGAAGAAGCTCCTGACAGTGTAGCTCCCACTGTCATGGCCAACTGGGGAGTGAACCAGCAGATGGGAGAACTCTTTCTCTCTCTTTCTCTCTCTCTCTCTGCCTTTCCTCCTCTCTCTGTGTAACTCTTTCAAATAAATAAAGTAAATCTTTAAGAAAAAATCTGATGGAATCTGCAAAAAAGCAACTAGAACAAATAAGCTAGTTTATCATAGTTGTAAGATGCCAGGTCAATGTACAAAAATCAACTGTACTAAAATAAATCACTAGATTCAGATAACTTCACCAACAAAGTCTACCAAACATTAAAGAAAGAAAGAAATAATTCCAGTTCTACACAATCCCTTCAAGAAAATTAAAAAAACCCACTTCCAACTCATTTTATAAAACCAGTTTTATATTAACATGAAAACCAGACAAAAAAGTGCAAAAAAAGAAAAGTACAGATCAATTACCATCGATAACACAGATATAAAAATTCACACCAAAATACTAGCAAACTGAACCCAGTAATGTGCCAAAGGAATAAAAATATTTGCAAATCCTATATCCGACAAAGGACTTATATAAAAATATATAAAAATTTTATAAATACAACAGCAAGAAAACAAACCAATAAAAAGATGGACAAAATAAAGGTAGTTCAGAGGGTATATGATATACTAAAGGCAAAAAGAAACATGAAAAGATGCTCAATCTCATTAGTCATTATTAAAATGTAAATTAAGGCCATGATGAAATATCACCAACTACTTATAAAAATATTCAAACATCTAAAAGTCCAAAGTTCTGGCAAGGATTTGGAGGAATCAGAACCCTCATACATTGTTGGTGGGAATAGGGCCAGCGCCATGGCTCACTTGGTTAATCCTCTGCCTGTGCCGCCGGCATCCCATATGGGCGCCGTTTCTAGTCCTGGCAGCTCCTCTTCCAGTCCAGCTCTCTGCTGTGGCCCAGGAGGGCAGTGGAGGATGGCCCAAGTACTTGGGCGCCTGTACCTGCATGGGAAACCAGGAAGAAGCACCTGGCTCCTGGCTTCGGATTGGCGCAGCGCTGGCCGTGGAGGACATTTGGCGAGTGAACCAAAGGAAGGAAAACCTTTCTCTCTGTCTCTCTCTCACTGTCTATAACTCTACCTGTCAAATTAAAAAAAAAATTGTTGGTGGGAATATAAAATGGTGCACCCTTTTTGGAAAATAGTTTGACAGTTTCCTTAAAAGTTAGAATTATAACATAAGTGTCATAATAAAACTTTTGGAATTATAGATATATTTATTATCTTTATTGTGGTGATAGTTTTTCGGGTATATACATACATCATACTCTATCAAATTGTACATTTTAGTATACACAGTTTGGGTCTGTTGCTGTGGCGTGGCATAGCAGGTAAAGCTGTCGCCTGCAGTGCCAGCATCCCATATGGGCACTGGTTCGAGTTCCGGTTCTCCACTTCTGATCCAGCTCTCTGTTACGTCCTGGGAAGGAGGTAGAAGAGGGCCCAACTGTTTGGGCCCCAGCTCCCACTTGGGAGACCCAGAAGAAGCTCCTGACTCCTGGCTTCGGATCCACCCAGCTCTGGCCATTGAGGCCATTTGAGGAGTGAACCAGTGGATGGAAAACCTCTCTCTCTCTACACCTCTCTCTCTCTCTCTCTCTCTGCCTCTGCCTCTGCCTCTCTGTAACTCTGCCTTCCAGATGAATAAATCTTTAAAAAGATACACACAGTTCATTTTATGCCTATTATATCTCAACAAAGTCATTGAAAAATTAATTGTGGGGTTGAGCATTTGGTCTAGAGATTAAGATGCCCAGCCTGATACCCATCTCCAGCTCTTCATTCCAGCTTCCTGCTGATGCAGACTCTGAGATGCAGCAGTAATGGTGAAGTAACTGAGCTCATGCCATCCATATGGGAGACCTGGACTTAGCTCTGAGCTCCAGGTTTGGCCCCAGGGAGGGGTCGTTGTAGGTACTTGAGGAGTGAGCCAGCAGATGGGAACACACTCTCCCTCATACACTCTCTCATTCTGTGTGTGTGTGTGTGTGTGTGTGTGTGTGCTTGTAAAAAAACAAAATCACTATGTACTTCTCCGTTGCCCTAACAATCTGGACTGGCTTCGCACTCACAGATGGTGGCTCTTTTAGTATATTTTATTAATTTCAATGTTTGAAGTTCCATCTAGAATGCCTTCTCCTCTAAAACAATTCCTTATAGTTCTAGCCATATATGATTTACCTCCATATTATAGAAATTTTTAGTATACCAGTTATATGTCACTAACAATATTGCCTTGAATTGTAAATACTTGTACCTCATTTCTCTTAGTATATTATACACTCCTAGAAGACAAAGACCTTATCTTGTACAGTTCGGAGTCTCCATTGGCACAAAAAATGCCTAATGACAAAAAAACTAATAAATGATAAATATAACTAACATTTATTAAACACTTACTTTGTGCCAGGCGCTATGGGGCAATGTTCAATGCTAACTGGTCTAACAGCAGCCTTGTGTCTGAACAGCATTAGTCATTAGGAAAATACAAATTAAAGGCATGATGATATGCTATGAATTACTTACAAAAATATCTCAAACTGGGACAGCATTGTGGTATAGCAGGTAAAGCCACGACCTACATCTCCAGCATCCCCTATGGGGACCAGTTCAAGTCCCGCTGCTCCACTTCCAATCCAGCTCCATGCTAATGGCCTGGGAAAGCAGCAGAAGATGGCTCAGGTACCTGGGCCCCTTCCAGCCATGTGGAAGACCTGGATGAAGCTACTAGCTCCTGGTTTCAGCTTGCTCCAGGCCCAGTCGTTGCAGCTATCCAAGGAGTGGATGGAAGATCCCTCTCTCTCATTCTCTCTCTCTCCCTCTCTCCCTCCACTACCCTCTGTTTATTTTATTTATTTATTATTTTAAAATCTCAAAATTAAAAGTTTGAACATACCAAGTGTTGACAATGATATAGAAGAACTGGAATTCTCATAGCCATCCCATTTACAATGAGGAAGCTGTATTAGAGAGATTAACTTGCCCAAGATTAGTAAAACTCAGAACTTGAATCCAGGACTGTTGTTACAGGGCCCAACTGAGGTCAAATTGCTCCTGAAAGAGCCATTTAAACTGAGGTCACATTTTCATACCTACAGGCGCTTCTTCAGGACTTTTCTCAGGACTAAACATTCACCCATCCATTTTCTTAGTTCAAGATCATGAAGAATCCCATTCCTTAAAAATAAGAATCTTGGGGCCAGTGTTTTGGTGCAGCTGACATCACACATGAGTAAGGATTCAAGTCCCAGTTGTTCCACTTCCAATCCAGTTCCCTGCTAATGTGCCTGGGGAAGCAGTGGAAGATGGCCCAAGTGTTTGGGCCCTTGCCACCCTCATGATAGACCCAGATGGAATTCCTGGTGCTGGCTTCAGCCTGACCCAGCCCTGGCTTTTATGGCCATTAGGGTACTGATCTCTCTCTCTCTCTCTCTCTCTCTCTCTCTCTCTGTGTGTGTCCCTCTCTCTGTAACTCTGCCTTTATTTCTTTGAGAGGCAGAGTTATGGGGGAGAGGGGTGGAGGGAGGGCGAAGAGAGGTCTTCCATCCACTGGTTCACTCCCTAAATGGTTGCAACGACCAGGGCTGGGCCAGGCCAAAGCCAGGAGCCAAAAGCTTCCTCTGGGTCTCCCACTTCAGTGCAGGGTCCCAAGGATTTGAGCCATTTTCTGCTGCTTTTCCAAGTGCATCAGCAAGGAGCTGGATTGGAAGTTAAGCAGCAGGGACTAACACCCATTTGGGAAGCCAGCATTGCAGACCACAGCTTAACATGTTGCACTACAACATTGGCCCCCAAGAAATAACTATTTTTATTTATTTATTTATTTTTAAATTTTATTTAAGGTATACAAATTTCATGTACTTCATATACACAAATTTAGGAATATAATGATACTTCCCACCCTACCCTCCCTCCCACCCTTCTTTCTCCTCTCTCTCCTATTCCCACTCTTAATTTTTACAAAGATCTATTTTCAGTTTATTTTTATACTCATAAGGTTAACTCTACACTAAGTAAAGAGTTAAAAAAATAGCATGAAGAAAAAAAACCACTGTTCCTCAACAGTAGAGGCAAGGGCTCTGAACAATCATCAAATCTCAAAATGTCAATTCCACTCCAGTACATTACATTTTAGGTACTCTATTAGTTACCCCCAGATCAGGGGAAACATGATATATGTCTTTTTGGGACTCAGTTGAAATAAATCTTTTTAAAAACTAAATTAAAAAAAAATAAGAATCTCTCTCCATGGGTCTGAAATTTTCTTGACCTGCAGAAGAATCCCTGTCAGAGATGTCTCAGCCTTGACCATTAGCTCAACTTCTCAGCAGCCTTCCTTGTAATCAGTTTATCTTCAAACATCTTCTCATCTTTGCTGGAGCCATCCCAGCTCCCTTTCCAGTCCTCTACTGCATTGTCTTGGCCTGGTTCTCGTTCCTAAAAGAGGCTTAGTTTAGAGCTATTGATTACTTAAGGAATAATGATTCATGTGGTAAATTACTTGTTTTTTCTTTTCCTTAAAGACACACATTTTAAGGTATTTTGTTACATATATTAACAACTTCAGTGAAAGTGAGGAATTTAAGAGCTATTAAATGTTATCCACTGAAGAACATCATTTAAGAAAACAAAGAAACTTGCTTATGTACATTCTTTATAAACATCTGCCAGGGCTGTTATGACCAGGAAAGTAACTTTTGGGCATCAAGGGGTTCATTGCCTCACAAAGTGATCGTCCGAATTCACTAAAGCTCGAGTTTCAGAGACCCTCACATGCATAGCCCTTTCCAAGGCTCAGTGCCAAATTTAGATTTCATGATTTTTTTATTCTGTTTTCTTAAGTAAGGATCACCAAACTGAATAATTGCAGACCCTGAACTCATCCGGAACTCACCAGGGTTTTGGAAGAAGTGATGTAATTTCCACCCATCAGTAGCCCCGTCTGGAATTCTGGAGACGTCTGCTCTGACTCAAACATTTAGGACAATCATGACATGTTATCCAGCATGTTCACCCCCATAGCATCTATTAAGACCTCTCTATGTGGCCAACACAGCAAAAATCATGTTACATAAATTATCCCATTTAATCTGCACAATCACTTAGGAGGGGGGAACTATGATTCTCACAAATATCTCAAATAAGGAAGCTGAGACTTGGAGAGGTGATAAAGCAAGTCCAAGATCCTACAGCTCAAATATGAGGTGAGTGATTCCAAACCCATACATTCAACAGCTGTATGCTGTTATCTTTTTTTCTGAACATACTAGTGTAGGGATGTTTCTAAAATGTAATTTTCATGCAAACTTTTCATGAAGAACTTATTACCTATTAACAGTTGTAATTATAGTCCTTTGACTCAAAATTTTGATTTTTTTTTTAAACTACCCTACAGATATAAATGTCCATGTGCAAGGGACTAGATAAGAAAGCCATGGAACATCTCTGAATGGCTGTGATTTAGAAATGAAAAACAGATTGTAAAAAATCATCTTTTTGTGTAAGAAAATTATATCTGTCTGTAGAATGTTTATATTTTGAAGAAAACATTCCAAACTGTTCAGAGAACCATGAGTACCAGTTAAGGGGGTGGGAAGACAGGGGAACTTCCACTATGTATTCCACATGATTTCACGCTATTTGTTCTTTTGCAGTGGGTGCATGTTATGTTTTTAATAAATGATAGCCTTTATTACCCCATCCGTGTTCTCACCAGCCCAGAGAACAATGCATTTTCAACAACTAAACATCACATCTATTAAGGCAGTTTAAATTTGCACTGGGTTTCTTTTGTCCGCCTACAGTAGCTTCTATTGAACTCGTTGTCAGTAAAGACACCTAGATCTTTTTCACAGAAAATGCAGCATGAGTAAAATAATAAAAGATAAAATTCAATCCAATTATTATTACCTATTGCTAAGAACAGACTTAAAACAACAGGAAATGCTTGACATTTTCAACACTCATTCCTGCATCAACCCACATTCTCTTCGCTATGGATGATGTTTACAATTTCCTTGAGGTGCCACTAGGTTCAGAGCCCCTTTAAAATGTGCAAAAATACAGATGAGTAGGATGCAAATGTGGCTATTCAACAGTGTTTAAGGGTATTTCAACTAATTTATTTTTTATATACACTTATAAACCTAGTACTTTCCCCTAATTTTCCAAACAACCAATGTTAAAGCAATTCTTATAAATATTTTGAGAATTTTTATATGCATTCATATGTAAGTATTATTTTTTAAAAAAACTTAAATAGAAGTATACTATATAAACTGTTGTACAATTTCCTTTTTAAATGTAGCATTGTATCTTGCATATCTTTCCCTATCATTGCAAGCAGATTATTCTTTCTAAAGGCAGCGCTCTCTCAATAATTTTTTGACAAAGTTAGTGAGAGAGAGAGAGACAGAGAGAAAGGTTTTCCTTCCGTTGGTTCACCCCCCAAATGGCCGCTACAGCCGAAATGACACCGATCCAAAGCCAGGAGCCAGGTGCTTCCTCCTGGTCTCCCATGCAGGTGCAGGCGTCCAAGCACTTGGGCCATCCTCCACTGCCCTCCTGGGCCACAGCAGAGAGCTGGACTGGAAGAGGAGCTGCTAGGACTAGAACCAGGCGCCCATATGGGATGCCAGCGCCGCAGGCGGAGGATTAACCAAGAGAGCCATGGCGACAGCCCCTCAGTAATTTTTTTAAAGATTTATTTATTTATTTGAAAGTCAGAGTTACACAGAGAGAGAAGGAGAGGCAGAGAAAGAGAGAGAGAGAGAGATCTTCCATCTGCCAGTTCACTCCCCAGATGGCCCGCAACAGGCGAAGCTGTGCTGATCCAAAGGCAGGAGCCAGGAGCTTCTTCTGGTCTCCCATGCAGGTGCAGGGGCTCAAGGACTTGGGCAATCTTCTACTGCTTTGCCAGGCCATAGCAGAGAGCTGGATTGGAAGTGGAGCAGCCAGGATTCAAACCCATGCCCATATGGGATGAGGGCACGGCAGGCAGCAGCTTTACCCGCTAAGCCACAGCACCGGACCCTCAATAATGTCAACTGAGTTTCTGAGCCATTGACCTTTGTGTATATGTGGGCAGGATAGGGGAGGAATGGTGGTGGAAAGGGAAAGAGAGGGGTAAGACAAGGGTCCCCTGAAATTTCAGAAGGCAAAGAATACTAGAAGTCCATCTGCTCAAAAATTAGGTTCCAAACACTCCACTAACTGGGGAGCCACTTAGATTGGTAAAGTTTTAATTTAGGTTGTAGCTGTTTCTCAGGTGACTTTCACATCGCAGCCCAGCAAGCACCTACCTGAGCAGCGGCAGCTTTGGCTCAAGCATTCCTGAGTCTCCTCCCAGTTTCTCACTCCACCTAGGCGCTAGTCTCTGATCCCCAGTTCCTCCATCCTTGGTCTTTTACTCCATCTCAGTATCTGCCTCCATCCTTTGCTCATTTTCCAACAGTGTCTTTGGACTCCTTCCCTTCCACCTTACTCTACTTTCTTTATTGTCTATTTTGGGAAACTTGAATCTCCACGGAAGACCCTTTTCCTGCCGGTCTTGGCCTTCAGGATCCACCCACCCCAGCAAGATGAGACATTTGGAAGAGAAGAGGATGTTGTAATTGATTAGATGGAGGCAGAGGAAGACAGAGGTAGAAATCTAGGCTTCCCCTTGGGTTTCAGACTTTGCCAGTGGGTGGATGTACCCAGGAGAGCACTCTAACATTCATGTTGGGATTGGGAGATTGGACAACACAGAAGGTTAAGTATGGCAATTCATCAACATCTATCTGTGCCAATTGATTTATTCAGGCAATATTTGGGATGGACCTGGTAGATTTGAGTTTAAGTTCCAGGTATATGAGATTTAATCTGGACTTTTGGAAAATCCAAAGGCTTGGGTGAGTGGGATGCAGGATATTAGAAGATAAAGGAGAGAACATGATGTTGGAAGAAAAGGAAGAAGTGAGTAAGTTGAATGAAGATTGTTACATACTTTGTAATTTTGACTGTTGCATAGATAGAAGCTGGAATAATTTATTTTAAAACATCTTTAATTCCACTGGTATGTTTTTGATTCCTTGGAGTATCAGTGTCTACATTTTGGATGTCAGGATTAGCATGGAATTACTAACAATATCTATCACATATTGACAACATGATATGTATCAGGCATGTGCTAATTGCTTTATTAATGTTAGATCTCATTATCCCCAAAATCTATAACAAGGCCTGGTACACAGAAGGTCATTAAAAATTGTCAAATCAATGAGTATATCTCAAAGGTAGTTATCTCAGTCTATCACCTTTAATTGGCTGATTCTAATCCACATTAGTAAAAGATCCTCTGATGCAATTTTTTAATTTACTCTAATGAGTCTCCCCCCAAGAGACTATAGGCAAAAGAATTTGCTGAATATGTGCTTAGGTGAAAGTAGGTTCAATTATTATTCCTGAATGACTTTCCTCTTTGGATCACTCCAATATAGAAATACTCCCATATAACAAAGGGGAAACTACTACAATTTTCCCTAAATCATCTCTGTCTCAATTCAGACAGATAGCACTAGCGGCAGCCTAGTGGTTAAGACACCAGTTAGGAAGCCCGCATCCCACACTGGAGTTTACTTGGGTTTAATACTGGGTTCTGGCTCCTAACGCCAACTTCTTGCTAATGCAGTCCCTGGGAGATAGCAGTGATGTGTCAAGTAGCCATGTTCCTGTCACCCACATGGGAGACCCAGATTGCATTTCCAGTTTCAATTTTGGATCCAGTCCAGCCCATTACAGGCATTTGTACTGATGATGGCACTCTCTTGCTCTCATTCTCTGTTTCACTGTTTCTTGGTTTCTCGATGTTTCACTGTATCTCAAATAAATAAATAGATAGTAAAGGAAATGCTAGCGATGCTTATCAATATCATCCATTCCCTTCTTTATTCAGCAAATATTTTTAAGGCTATTCTAACTACCAAGCACCATGATAGCAAACGCTGGTGCTACCAAGAAGAAAGTGAATTATTCTGACCTGCAAGGAGCACACAGGCCAATGAGGAGAGAATCACACAGAACTACCACTTCAGAGCTATAAGAGAAGGCTGTGCAAATATGTGGGTATACAGGAAGATAAAACTCAGGTCTGACCAAGTGAGACAAGGCAGACTTTATACAGGAGGTGGGGCTTGAGCTGAGACATGAGAGAGGACAGGGATTCCCAGGTTAACAAACTGTCAGTATTTAGGTAGAAGGAACATGGAGACCAAACAGAGCCCTGAGCATTAAAATCTATGCTATGGAAATAAGACACATTGGCGAATGAGCTAGTGCACACTATGCGGAGGGGCCATGTGGCCACACTGGAGAGTGGATATTTGTTCTAAAAGTCAGAAGGAGCTCTTGGAGCACGTGTTCTTTGTAAACATCATCTAACATGCAAAAGATAAAGAGGGAGCAGGGACAGTAATGGTGAGAAAAAGAAGAGAGAAAGTGGGAATGAGGCAAAGAAGGATGTCCTTTTCTCTGAAGGGAAGAGAGAACTTTTCAATTTTCAAGGCCTTTGGCCTTGCCTAAATACTGAAGCAGACTGTGGACTCAAAAGGCTTCCAGAGCCTTGGCAGCTCATGGCAAAAGCCTTGGGTGATCACTGACATCATGCATAAGAGTGTTAATTGTTAAATTAACACTTACCCCCCCCCCCCATGCAGGACCTCTGTCCTAAATGAGTTGCACTATGAGATTTAACTGTAAAACTTGTTCTCAAACAGTTTTTTATATTTTGTGTATGGGGGGGCAAATTTTTTTTTAAAGATTTATTTATTTATTTGAAAGTCAGAGTTACACAGAGAGAGGAAAGGCAGAGAGAGAAAAAGAGAGAGAGAGAGGTCTTCCATCCGATGATTCACTCCCCAATTGGCCGCAACAGCCGGAGCTGCACCAATCGGAAGCCAGGAGCCAGGAGCTTCTTTCGGGTCACCCACGTGGGTGCAGGGGCCCAAGGACTTGGGCCATCTTCTACTGCTATCCCAGGCCATAACAAAGAGATGGATTGGAAGTGGAACAGCCGGGTCTCAAACCAGAACCCGAATGGGATGCTGGCACTTCAGGCTAGGGCGTTAACCTGCTGGCCACAGCACCAGTCCTGGGGCAAATCTTTGTTGAAATTTTTACTTAGTATAGAGTTGGTCTTCTGTGTATAAAGTTAACTGAAAATGAATCTTAACGGAGAATGGGACTGGGAATGGGAGAGGGAGGAGGAAGTTGGGGAGGGAGTTGGGGTGGGAGGGTGGGTATGGTAGGAACTATCACTATATTCTGAAGATGTACTTATGAAATTTATACTCATTAAATAAAAGGAAAAATTAAATTGTTGATGGAAAGATCCCATGGATTTTAACTTGTGACAATTTTTGTAATATTTCCTCTAAGAAGTTTGTTTTCACACTCTCACCAGGAAAATCAGAGCTGACCATTTCTCCATAATCTCTCCAATGTTGTATGTAATAAACCTTTGTTATCTTTTCCAGTCAAAAAAGAAAGAAAGAAATTGGGTCTGAAGAACTTTTAGAAGGAGAAGATATGTAACCCAGAGGCAGAAAAAGACAGAAAAAATCTAGGCACCCTCTTGAGTTTCTGACCTGGCCAGTGAGTGGATATACTGACAACAGAGAAGGAGCTCTCTAGGGGTATGGAGAAGGGGCAGGAAATCTGGGAAATGTAGTTTGGGGACATCTTCAATACTTAGATCTGCAGCACAGTGAGAGATCTGGTTAGAAGGAGAGATGTCACATGGATGAGCTTTTTCTGTTTTGTTTTGTTTTGAAGATTTATTATTATTTTTATTTGAAAGAGATTTACAGAGAGTTAGAGACACACGCACAGAGAGTGATCTTCCATCCACTGGTTCACTCCCCAAATGGCTGCGATGACCAGAGCTGAGCCAATTTGAAGCCAGGAGCCAGGAGCTTTTTCCAGGTCTCCCACATGGGTGCAGGGGCCCAAGGACTTGGACCATCCTCAGCCGCTTTCCTAGGAGTATTAGCATAGACTTGGATCAGAAGTAGTGCACCCAGGACTTGAACGGGCACCCATATGGGATGCCAGGGCTACAGGCTGGGGTTTAACCTGCTGCACCACAGTGCTGGCCCCTGGATGAACTTTTTCATTGAGAATGTGCTACTCAAGAATGTATGCATAGATGAGGTTCTAGGCTCAGGACAAAGCCAATTGGTAGGACAAATTTTCATTAATGGGGATTATTAAGTTATTGTGTGTTGAAATTGGAATTGGAATACATGGATCTATGAATATACCAATATTCTAGTTTTTTTTTTTTTTTTTGGCAGAAAGCCTTAAAGTTTACTATTCTATTTTAGTCTTCTTTGTTTTGTATGTGGTACTAGGTAATATGCTTTCATTATTCGTGTTTTCTGAATGTTCATACAGACGTGCTTGTTTTCTGGAAAATTGTAAAATCACCAGGAAGTTTTATTTCCTTTATCCAAGACAATGCATCTTAAGTATATCTTTTTCTTTTTTGCACAGAGAGTGAGAGAGAAGGAGTAACAAAGAGAGATCTTCCATCCACTGGTTCACTCCCCAAATGGCCGCAATGGATGTTGCTGAGCTGATCCAAAGCCAGGAACTTTGAGCTTCTTCTAGGTCTCCCATGTGTGTGCAGGGGTCCAAGAACTTGGGCCATCCTCTACTGCTTTTCCAGGCCATTGCCAGGCCTTAGCTGGGAGCTGGATAAGAAATGGATCAGCTGCGGCACAAACCTGCATCCATATGGGATGCAGGCACTGGCTTAACCAACTATACCACAATGCCAGCCCTTCAAGTAAATCTTCCAAAGATCAATTCCATGATGAGTGTATCTCCCCTAACTCCTCATAATGGGCTCTGAACCTAAACAGGAACAAGTCAGACTGTGGAGGAAGAGAAATACCATAATGGAAGGACTGTTAAAGTTCCTTCCTGGGAGATTTGCCCACAATAGAGATTCAATGATGAGTTTTATTTGTTTTGGTCTTTTTAGTTACAGAAAAGAAGCCACATCCCAAGTCTCTGTATAATTTAGTCCTGAAGGCATCTCAGCTGAAAACAAGACAGGTGCTATGAGGTAAGAGCCAAAGAATTTTCTCACTTAATAGAGTCTGAGAAGAAGAGGACTCTCTTCTAACTGTGGAAGGTGTGCATTCCCACTAGAAATTTTATTTCAAACACCAGTTTGTGTTTGCTAAGTTGCCATAGGTCTAAAATTCTGTAGCAGCAGAGGGACCCATTCCGTCGTCTTCTGTTCTTGTCCAATATGAGAAATTAAGTAGGTATAACTTGCAGGAAGCATTGGAGTAATCTTGGTGATGATGTCCAACTCTCTCATTTTAAATTTATTTTTATTATTTTATTTTGACAGGTAGAGTTATAGACAGTGAGAGAGAGAGAGAGAAAGGTCTTCCTTCTGTTGGTTCACTCCCCAAATGGCCATTACTGACTGCGCTGTGCTGATCCATAGCCAGGAGCCAGGAGCTTCTTCCTGGTCTCCCATGTGGGTGCAGGGGCCCAAATACTTGGGCCATCCTCCACTGGCCTCCTGGGCCACAGCAGAGAGCTGGACTGGAAGAGGAGCAACCGGGACTAGAACTGGGCGCCCACATGGGATGCCAGCACCGAAGGCGGAGGATTAACCAAGGGAGCCACAGCGCCAGCTCAGCTCTCAAATTTTAAACATAAGAAAACTGAGGCTGGGAAATAAAGGGGCCAGCCCCAGCTCTGACTATCACTGGTGTCAGCGGCAGAAAAAATGCAGCATTGCAGCCAGGTTGACTCAAGCTCTGGTCCTGCCAGTTATGAAACCACAGGCAGCTTTCCTTACCTTTTTAAGGAGCTCTATTTCCATACTTGTTGAAAATGAAAAACCTGGGTTAGAAAATCTAATGTCACTTCAAGTTCTAGCACCCTGCCAGTGTTGTGGTTGTTTTAAGATAAGAGTCTATGTTACCTGATACTTATCCTTAGTCCAGGACATTTGTAAGACACTTTACTCCCCCTCACACCATAAATCCTTGTTTGTTTGGAAAAAATCTGCTGAATCCTTGCAACTTAAAATGCTGCCATCTGCAGACCTCCACAGCGTCACCTGTGAGCTTTTTACATAGCACAGCTTGGGAATTCACAGTTTTTTTAAACAAGATTTTAACAAGATCACCACTGACTTGAATGCACATTAAAGTTTGAGAAGTACCATATTTAAACTGTCTATGTTGACGGGCGCCGCAGCTCAATAGGCTAATCCTCCGCCTGTGGCGCCGGCACACCGGGTTCTAGTCCCGGTCAGGGCGCTGGATTCTGTTCCGGTTGCCCCTCTTCCAGGCCAGCTCTCTGCTGTGGCCAGGGAGTGCAGTGGAGGATGGCCCAAGTCCTTGGGCCCTGCACCCCCATGGGAGACCAGAATAAGTACCTGGCTCCTGGCTTCGGATCATCGCAGTGTGCTGGTCACAGCATGCCGGCCGCAGCGGCCATTGTGGGGTGAACCAATGGAAAAGGAAGTCCTTTCTCTCTGTCTCTCTTTCTCACTGTCCACCCTGCCTGCCAAAACAAACAAACAAACAAACAAAAACAGTCTATGCTGGGGCCGGTGCCGTGGAGCACTAGGTTAATCCTCCACCTGCACGCCAGCATCCCATATGGGTGCCCAGTTCTAGTCCCAGTTGCTCTTCTTCCAGTCCAGCTCTCCGCTGTAGCCTGGGATAGCAGTGGAGGATGGCCCAAGTGCTTGGGCCCCTGCACCGCATGGGAGACTAGGAAGAAGCTCCTGGCTTCTGACTTCAGATTGGCACAGCTCCGGCTGTTGCGGCCATTTGGAGAGTGAACCAACAGAAGGAAGACCTTTCTCTCTGTCTCTCTCAGGCTGTCTGTAAACTCTACCTGTCAAATAAATAAATAGAAAACCTAAAAAAAAATAAAATAAAAAATAAACAGTCTATGCTGAGCATAAAACCTTTGATTAGATCAACTAGTTAAGTGAGTTTAAGCTTTAAAAAATATAAATTGAACATATATTAACAAATAATTTATTGTGAGGATCATATTTGTACCTTGACAATTTAAATTAAAAACTGTATCACTAACACCTGCGATGCTGGGAAAATTAGTCTCTAAGCTTCAGCTTTCCCAGCTGTAAAATGTGAATAATTTCTATGAAAAATGAGTGAAATAATATATGCAAAATAACTTTGTAAGTTTTTAATCACAGGAAAGCACCTTTTTAAAAAGAGGATAGCTTTGATGCTACACATAATAGAACAACGTACTTTGAGAAATTAATAGGTTATGTTTAGAGAAAGAGATAATTACCTGCATAGTAAGATTTATGAGATAATGGGAAGGCCTCTTTCATCCTCCCTCAATTCACTATCTCATCTGGGCAATGTCAGAACTTTTCTAATGGTGACTGAAGATTGAAAGAATTTCAATAAAATAAGTAAATTAAAATGTTGAATGAAATATTTAAAAACATCTTCATAATGCATAGATGAGCTGGAAATAAAGTAAGAGATACCCAAGTGTAAGTAGGAGCTGTGATAATGTAAACACCAAAAGTGACATTTCAACCTTGGAATTTGCTTAAAAAAATAGAAACAAGTAAAAGGGTGAAATTTCATGGGCAGAGTACAAAACACAAAAGACAAAGGCTAGGTATACTTAATAGAAAATTCTAATACAAGACTCTATCTCAAAAAGCTGAGCTCCCAGGGCAGATTTTGTAGTGCAATGGGTTAAATTGCCTCCAAGGATGTCACATCCCATATCAGAATGCCTAGGACTAGCTTCCTGCTATTGTGATTGGAAGGCAGCAGATGATGGCCCAGGTACTTGGAATCCTGCTGCCTACATGGAAGACCCAAATGGAATTCCCAGCTCCCAGACCAGCTATTGAGGTGACTGGGAAGTAAACCAGTAAATGGAATCTCTCTCTCTCTCTCCCTCTCTCCCTCTCCTTTTCCCTCACCCTCTCTCACTCCCTCTCTCCCTTTCTCCTCTCTTGTCACTCTGCCTTTCTTTTTCTAAGAAAGAAAGAAAGAAAGAAAGAAAGAAAGAAAGAAAGAAAGAAAGAAAAAGAAAGAAAGAGAGAGAGAGAAAGAAGGGAGGGAGGAAGGGAGGGAGGGAGGAGGAAGGAGGGGGGAGGGAGGGAGGGAGGGAGGAAGGAAGGAAGGAAGGAAGGAAGGAAGGAAGGAAGGAAGGAAGGAAAAAGAAAACATTTTAAAAAGCAAAAACCTCAAAGGACTATATAATCAGTAAATGGTGAACTTGGATGGCTGACAGAGCGCTAAGATGTTCTATTTTAAATACTGGTGTTCGGCCGGGGCCGTGGCTCACTAGGCTAATCCTCCACCTGCGGCACTTACACCAAGGAGTTCTAGTCCCGGTTGGGGCACCGGTTCTGTCCCAGTTGCTCCTCTTCCAGTCCAGCTCTCTGCTGTGGCCTGGGAAGGCAGTGGAGGATGGCCCAAGTCCTTGGGCCCTGCACCCACATGGAGACCAGGAGGAAGCACCTGGCTCCTGGCGCTTTGGATTGGCACAGTGTGCCGGCTGTAGCAGCCACTTGCAGGGTGAACCAACTGAAAAAGGAAGACCTTTCTCTCTGTCTCTTTCTCTCTCTCACTGTCTAACTCTGCCTATCCAAAAAAATAAATATAAAATAAAAATAAATAAATATTGGTGTTCAGTGAAAAGGAGAATAATTCCTAAATGCAGGTTGGCTCTCACATTAGTTTGGACATCAAAAATCACACTTCCATAAACCTCAAGCCAAGAATTCAGTTTAAAATGGTCATCAGAAGGATTAGTAAACTTGAAGACTTAGTAGAAGAAATTATTAAAAATTAAAAAAAGCAAGAAAAGAGAATTTCAAAAACAAAAACAAATATCCATAAGTGGTAAGACATCAATCAGCCTAATACATGAGTAAATGGAATCTCTGAAGAAGAGGAGTTAGCAGGGCACAGAAGAAATACTTGAAGAAACAATGGCTGAAAATTTCTCAAATTTGATGAAGGTGCATACGGCCAAGACACTTGCGAACCAAAAGTAGAAGAGACATGAAAATAAACCACATCAAATTTCTCAGAATCACTGACAAAAAGAAAAGCTGAAAAGTATCGAGGTTGGGGAATGTGTTATACACAGAAGACTGGCTGTAAACAGATCAGGAATACAACAGGTTTCTCACTAGGAGCAATGCAAGCCAAAAGGCAGTGGAGTCTCATCTTCAAGTATTGAAAAACATTGTAAACCCAGAATTCTGTTCTCAGAATATCTTTCAAAATAAAGCTGAAGGAATTCGCCATAAGCAAAAAAGTATTAAATAAGTCCTGCAAGAGGCTGGTGTTGTGGTGCAGCAGCCTCTACTTGCAATGCTGGCACCCAATATCAGAGCACTGGTTCAAGTCTCAGCTGCTCTGCTTCAGATCCGGCTGCCTGCCAATTGTTTGGGAAAGCAGCAGAAGATGATCCAAGTACTTGAACCCCTGTCACCCTCTGAGACCTGGATGGAGCTCCAGATCCTGGCTTTGGCCTGGGCTAGCCCCATTTAGGGAGTGAAACACCAGATGGAAGATCTCCCCACCCCTTCCTCTCTGTCATTCTTTCAAAAAATAAATATTTTTAAAAATAATAAGTCCTTCCAGCAGAAGGAAATGATAGCAGATGGAAATGTGGATCTACACAAATTAAAAAGCATGAGAAAGGATCACACCATGGGCAAATGTAAGGTTTTCTTCTTATTGAAACCTCTTAAAAAGAATTTAAAGCTTAGAAAAACAGCAATGTCATATCACATATGGAAAAGTAAAGCAGATGGCAACAATTGCACAAAGTTCAGAAAGGAAGGAACAGAACTATAGTGTTGGAAGGCTTGAATATTATTTACAAAGTGATTGCTTAACATAAATATAAATCTGGTAAGTTAAAGATATACTCATATATGAGGGGACTTCAAAGATTTATAGAAATGGAATTAAAGTAACAAAAACTATAAAATAAACTTTTATGGGGCCAGCACTGTGGCGTAGCCAGTCAAGCCACTGCCTGCGGTGCTGGCATCCCATGTGGGTGCTGGTTCTAGTCCCGGCTGCTCCACTTCTGATCCAGCTCTCTGCCCTGGCCTGGCAAAGCAGTGGAGGATGGCCCAAGTCCTTGGGGCCCTGCATCGGCATGCGAGACCTGGAAGAAGCTCTCGGCTTCAGATTGGCACAGCTCTGGCCATTGTGGCCAATTGGGGAGTGAACCAGCGGATGGAAGAGTTCTCTCTCTCTTTCTTTTCCCCCTCTCCCTCTCTCTCTCTTTCTCTCTCTGCCTCTCCTTCTCTCTGTGTGTAACTCTGACTTGCAAGTAAATAAATAAATCTTAAAATTAATTAATTAATTAAAAAACAAACTTTTATTTCTCAACCTAAGTTCCATCAATTTCAAGATACCTTCGCAGACAATGGTACCAGGCATTTACTGCATCCCTGAAGTCGGAGGGGCCTGGGAATTTAACCCTATTGATACAGCTTTTTTTTTTACATTATTGACTTAAGAAAATGGGTGCCTCTAAAAAATTTTTAAGGTTAATAAATTAAAAGAGGTCAGAAGGCACTGCATGAGGACTAGAAGGTGGATGCTGAATGATTTCCCGTAGAAACTGTACAACATCGTACTCATTTGACAAGAGGAATAAGTGGATACATTGTGGTGGTGAAGGGCTCTCTGGTGAAGCTTTCACAGATATTTTTACTGCTAAGCCTTTGGCTAATTTTCTCAAAACCCTCTCAATAAGAAGTAGATATTATTGTTATTTGGCCCTCTTATTTGGTCAACAAGAAAAATGCCTTGTACAACTCAAAAACAGTGTGGCCCCTGAGCTTTGCTCTTGACTGGTCCCTCTTTCTTCAACAAGACCACTTCTATCCCTGAGTAATCACTGCTTTGATTGTTCTTTGTCTTCAGGACCATACTGGTAGAGCCATGTGTTATCACCTATGACAATTCTCTGATGAAATGTATCAGGATATTGATCTCACTTGTTTAAAATTTCTGTAGAAAATTCTGTTCTCATCTGCAGTTGACATGGGTATAACAGTTTTGGTACCCATTCAGCATAAAGTTTGCTCACTTTAGTTTTTCAGTCAGAATTGTGTTCATTGAGGAAATTGAGTTGTCTACAGTATTGGCTATTGCTTCTGCTGTTAATCATTAGTCTTCTCCAAATAGGGCACAAACAAGAATACTTTGGTTACTCACAAATTGATGGGGATGATTTCCCACTGTGGGCTTCAACTTTTTTTTTTTTTTTTTTTTGACAGGCAGAGTGGACAGTGAGAGAGAGAGACAGAGAGAAAGGTCTTCCTTTGCCGTTGGTTCACCCTCCAATGGCCGCCGCGGCCGGCGCGCTGCGGCCGGCACACCGCGCTGATCCGATGGCAGGAGCCAGGAGCCAGGTGCTTTTCCTGGTCTCCCATGGGGTGCAGGGCCCAAGCACCTGGGCCATCCTCCACTGCACTCCCTGGCCACAGCAGAGGGCTGGCCTGGAAGAGGGGCAACCGGGACAGAATCCGGCGCCCCGACCGAGACTAGAACCCGGTGTGCCGGCGCCGCAAGGCGGAGGATTAGCCTAGTGAGCCGCGGCGCCGGCCCTGTGGGCTTCAACTTTAACACCATCTCATTCTAAACCTGAGTTATCCGGGACTCTGAGATGGCTGAACAGGGAAAAGACATGCTGATTTTTTTTTTTTTTTTTTTTTTGTACAGGCAGAGTGGACAGTGAGAGAGAGACAGAGAGAAAGGTCTTCCTTTTCCGTTGGTTCACCCCTCAATGGCTGCTGCAGCCGGCACACCACGCTATCCAAAGCCAGGAGCTGGGTGCTTCCTCCTGGTCTCCCATGCGGGTACAGGGCCCAAGGACTTGGACCATCCTCCACTGCCCTCCCGGGCCACAGCAGAGAGCTGGACTGGAAGAGGAGCAACAGAGACAGAATCTGGCACCCCAACCGGGACTAGAACCGGGTGTGCTGGCGCCACAGGCAGAGGATTAGCCTATTGAGCCATGGTGTGCCGGCGAAGGCATACTGATTTTGACCAAGAGAAGGTAACAGAAGAAAAATGAAGGAAGTGCATTCCCAGGGGAGAGTTGGAGAGAAGTTTGCAGTGGAAATTCTACAGAAAGAAGAGGGACACCATGGAGCAGCCTGGACAGTACACACGGCAGCAAGCGGGGACAACACCTGTGACTCCTGCAGCTGGGGGCTGGAGGAGATACCATCCTCTGAGAGTGAAGTGAGAGCAGACTGTGGCAGTATGTGTCACTGGTAATATTGCCCTGGGGGAGAACCTTGTAGCCCACACTGACTTTGAGTCTTGTCTGGGCCATAGTAAGGGACAGAGGGTACCCACCTAATCCAGTGAGGGAAAAGTACATTTCTTTTTCCCCACCTCCCTACAAGGGCACTGGGGAACCAGTAGGGAAAAAGTTCCATTTTAATACAGGTAGTGAAGAGTTAAAATTGTATATGTGCGGGTGTAAAAAGTTAAGCTTAAGATTACAGGTTTAAACCTTCCTGGTGCAGCTGTGAAAATAAGACAGAGTGAAGTAGCACCTTGACAGTAGGGACTCCATTTTGGAGCACTTGAGACTGCATTCTGGGAAAGCACCCCCCTCACTGTGAGACTCTGGTCTGAAACTATGATCTCAAATAGTTGGACAATAGCAGTGCACTACATCACCCTTGGCAGAGCACAAAAACCCCCTAGCATGATTGCTCAAGCTTAAAAGTAGAAAGGTTGCACCTAGGTTACCTGGGCTAATAATGAAGATGTGATTTGTCTATGTCTTAAGATCATAATTGCTAATTGTAAGATTTTAGCAACCGCTTAGCAACCGTGTATTCTCTCCCCCCTCCCGATTTTGCGGTTTTTGCCTTTATAAACCCTATACTTTAGTTCCTCGAGGCTCCTCAGTCTTGTATGTTCAGAGAGCCCCAACATGTTGGATCAATAAATCTTTAACCCTTTGCTGGTTGCATGAGAGAAAAGTCTCTTGGAGTTGTTCCTCAGGCGGTGGGTGTTTTTGGACCCTAACAGTAGTGGCTGCAGCAGCTCGCGCACACTCATGTGCAGCGAGGGGATTTTATCAGAGGGATAAATCTACATTCCCCACTGACTTTGAATCTGGCCTGGAGAGTTGGCAGGAGGTTGGACACCGACCTAGGACTGTGACACACTCCCACTCCTCAACTCTGTCACAGGCTCTAGAGCTCAAACCACCAAGGCAGAGTGCCTACAGGCAGCTGGCTCTGGAAATGCCTCTGCTTTCTCCACGGACGGGACTGGCAAGGATGGCTCAAGTAATTGGGTTCCTGCCACCCACACAGAAGACCTGGATTGAATTCCCAGCTCCTGGCTTTGGCCCAGGCCTGCTCCTTCTGATGTTAGCATTTAGATGGTAATGTTCTCTCCATCTCAAACAAATAAATACTAATTTAGAAAAAAATTTAAGTCCATTCCTGATTAAAAAAAACAAAACTCTCAGTAAACTAGGAATATAAAGGAACATCCTCAACCTGATTTAAAAAAAATTAAACAACAGCTAATGTTATACTCAATAATGCCATATTGAATCCTCTGCTGTCAGGAGAAAGACAAGGGTTTCATTCTCACCAGTTCCATTCAACACCGTACTGGAAATTGTAGCTGGCATAATACAGCAAGAAAAACAAGTAAAAGTCATCCATATTGGAAAGAAAAGTAAAAATCGTGGTCGTTGCTGTAGCATAGTAGGTACGCTAAGTCTCTGCCTATGGCACCAGCAGTTCATGTCCCGGCTGCTCCTCTTCCCATCCAGCTCTCTGCTATAAATCTTTTAAAGAAAAGATCTAGTTTGTAGAGCTTGATGAAATTATATGAAATTACTGAAACTAATAGATGAGTTTTTTAAGGTTGCAGGATAAAAAACTGATATATACAAACCTATTGTATTTACCAATAAACAATAAAACTGTATGACAACAATAACATATAAAGTCAAGATCAGGTGCTCAAAGTTAGTATGGTCTTTTTTTTAAAGATTTATTTTATTTATTTGAAAGACAGAGTTACAGAGAGAGGTAGACACAGAGAGAGAGGTCTTCCATCCACTGGTTCACTCCCCAGATGGCTGCAACTGCTAGAGCTGTGCTGATCCAAAGCCAGGAGCCAGGAGCTTCTTCCTGGTCTCCCACGCAGGTGCAGGGGCCCAAGGACTTGGGCCATCCTCCACTGCCCTCCCAGGCCATAGCAGAGAGCTGGATGGGAAGAGGAGCAGCTGGGACTAGAACCGGCACCCATATGCATGCCAGGGCTTTAGCCCGCTGTGCCACAGCACCAGCCCCTAGTGTTGTCTTAATTAAGTTCCTTGCATTGCCCAGCAGGAGTTTAACATCACATGACTTTAGAAGTTCATGATTTATATGCCATGTTGAAATCCCCATGTAACTACTAAAAGAACAGAAATAGAAAATACAGCTTTCATAGTAGTAAGGAGGAAAAATTGTATTGAGAAAAAACAGAAGGGGATAAAACAGAAAATTAAAGCAGATTGGAGCAAATTTGAATGTTGAGGGGAAGAATCCAGAAGAGGAGAGTGATGACTTGTGGGAGAAATGGGAAATATGGAGCAAGGTTTCTGTGAAGAGAAGAAAGGAATGGGATGAGAGCACACAGGGAGGGGTTCACTGGAGGAGGAGTGAGAAAGGGGATGTGTTTTGAGGAAGGGAGACTTGTGGGTTTGGTCTCAAGAAAAGGTGACATTCATGTCAGAAAGCCCTAAGTCAGACAAGGACATCTGCTGGGAATAAGGAAGAGGGTAGGGAAGTGTGAGGAGTTGAGAACTTCTGCCAAGGATGAACAGAAAGTACAATTAGAGACGCACTCAGCCCCTTCATAATTGTACCTGCTTGGTCTCCTAGAATACTGCTCCCTGACTGTGAAAACATTTAGAACTCTAGCTGAGCCAGCTCTAAAATAATTTTTTGCTTCATAAGCAATTCAATGTCCCTATTTTGCAAATATTCCCAATAAATTAAATCATGGAAATATGAAAGCTTGGTATACTAGAGCATGGAGGAAACTGAAGATCATGTTTACAGAAGAGAAAGTTTCAGAAATTAGTTCAGTTTTCCTTCTCCAGACCTTTGCTTTATTAATTTTATTTAAAAAGAAGACTGGCAACACTAGATGATTAGCAGTTCACATTTCTGTAGGAGCTTATTAAAAAAAATTCTAATTATTTTGACAGAGTATACCTAACATAAAATTTACTATTGTAATCATTTTTAAGTGTGAGTTTAGTGACATTATGTGCATTCACGTTGTTATGTAACCTTTACCATCTTCCTTCTCTGAATGCTTTCTTCTTCTAAAAATGAAACTCTATACCCATTAAACAGGACTTCATTCTCAATGCAGTTGACTGGTTCTACAGCTTCCACATGCATAACAACAAGGTTCTCAGGCTCTCTTAAAGTTTCCCCGTGTTATTCTTGGAGAGCTTGAGGAAATTGTCACATGTACATATAAATACGTATAAAATTAGGAAAATGGTTTTAAACAATTTTTAAAATTCACTACACTTTTTTTTAGCAGGTTTTTTTTTTTTTTTGACAGACAGACAGAGTGGACAGTGAGAGAGAGAGACAGAGAGAAAGGTCTTCCTTTGCCATTGGTTCACCCTCCAACGGCCGCCACGCTGATCCGATGGCAGGAGTCAGGTACTTCTCCTGGTCTCCCATGGGATGCAGGGCCCAAGCACTTGGGCCATCCTCCACTGCACTCCCGGGCCACAGCAGAGGGCTGGCCTGGAAGAGAGGCAACTGGGACAGAATCCGGTGCCCCGACCAGGACTAGAACCTGGTGTGCCGGCGCCGCTAGGTGGAGGATTAGCCTATTGAGCTGCAGTGCTGGCCTTTTTTTAGCAGTTTTAAGATGATGGGAAAATCTAGCAGAGTTCCTGTGTACCCCTGTCACCCACTCTCCCTTCCCAAGAGTTTCCCTGTTAGTAATATCTTGCATTAATGCGGTACATTTGTTATCATTGTTGGCTCTTTATTGATACATTATGAATTGAAATCTAAGAGTTCACCCTATGTTGTGTAGTTCCTCGAGTCTGAACAAATATACACTGACATTTAGTGTCTAACAGAATAGTTTCACTACCCTCCAAATCCTTCCCTATCCACTAGCCCCTGGCAATCAGTCTCCATAATTTTGCCTTTTCCAGAATGTCATGTAACCAGAATCACATGGTATATAGCATTTTTAACTGGCTTCTTTGTGTTAGCAATATATTTGAACTTCTTCCATGTCTGCTCATAGCTCGATAGCATTTTCTTTTTCAACACTGCGTAATACTGTATTTTATTGTGTGGAGGTGCCTCAATTCGTTTATTCACTTACTGTAGGACATATTGGCTGCTTCCAAGTTTGGACAACTATGAATAAAGTTGTTATAAACATTCATGTGCAGATTTTTGTATGGAAGTAAGTTTTTGATTCATTTGGATAAATACCAAGGAGTACTGTTATCGAATCACATGTTCAGAATGGGAAAAGTTTTTGTAAGAAACTGTCAAACTGTTTTCCATAGTGATTGTACCATTTTAAGTAAATAAGTGTTTCTCTTGCCCACATTCTCACAAAAGTTGGCGTTAGAGTTTTGAACATTAGCCATTATTGTTCTAGTTTTCAATCCCTAATGATATGAGATGTTGAACATGCTTCCGTATGCTTATTTACCAGTTGCATATTTCCTTTCTTAAGATGTCCAGATTTTCTGCTCTTTTTAAAAGTAAGTTCCTTGTGTTCTTTTTGTTGAACTTTAGAAATACTTCAAATATTTTGGATGCCAATCATTTATAAGAAACATATTTTATAATTATTTTCCTCCTGGTCTGTGGCTTATCTTTTCATTGTCTTAAAGGCAACTTTCACAGAACAAAAGGTTTTAAATTTTAATGAAGTCCAACTTCTTTTCTTTCAGATTGCACATTTGGTCTTGTATCTAAACATTAATTAAACTCAAGGTCAGCTAAATTTTCTCCTCTGTTATCTTCTAGAAGCTTTACAGTTTTGTGTCTTATATTGAGGTCTATGACATATCCCATTTTCTTTCTTGACTAGTCTCTATAATTTTTCATTTTAATGATTGCATTTGTGATATTTTCTGTTTTGCACTGTAAGTGGCATTCTGAAAATAAGGTTTCTTCTCATTTTCAATTTAACTTCCTTTTCTGTTTCTTTTCCACAGATATTTCTTTTATTATAATCTGCTATAACTTTTAATTGCTTGGACACAGGCAATAACTTCTTTAGTGGTGAACACACTATGCAATTAATAAATTATCAAAGATTTCTCATTTAAAGATGGGAATCATTTAAGCTGCACAAGAAATTCACTCAACAGACATATAACTCAATGTATATTATCCAAGTCAACGGAAACCACACAGCTGAAAAGCCGTGAAAACTCAAGAGTCCCTAAAATGGAGCATTCACAGAAAGCATGGTGTTCTAAATGAGCTTGAGCTGGTAACATGCTATTAATGAACCTGCAGTCTGCCTTTGCAGCCTAACACATATGGTGACAGGTGGAGAAACTACAAATAGCCTTGGCCTAAGAATGGAAAAAATGATAAGCCAGGGCCAAGGCTTTCAAAGTGACTTAATGACAGGAATGCAAGGGGCAGACCTGAGGACACAGAATAACGGATTACAGGCCTCCCAAAGAACCTTTGAGCACAGGGGATCTGGGCTGCAAGCCACCCTCATGCTGTCCCCACTTAGACTCGGATAGTAAATGCCAAGAGGCCAGTTTGTGGGTGTGCTGAGACCCACAGCGTGTCAATACAGGGTGTCTCATGAATATCAACTTCCTAAATACAACACAACACTCTCTAAGTCTTTGTCAGTACAGCAGACTGAGTTACTACGAACTGCACATTTCCTGGGATAATCAGTGGGTGCTGATCCGTGTTGGGTTTGGGTGCTAATAAAGAGTTGAAAGCAATTTAGCCCACCTGTTGGCTGTATCACGTTACCTGAAAGCTGGGTGGAGGGACTTGCGTGAGGGATTTAGGAGCTCTGGTTTTTAATCCCAGCTCCACATGTCGACTCATTGAACACTCCTGGCATTTGGATTTCCTCATCTTTAAAACTGGAATATGAGTTGACTTTATTGGTAAGGTGACTATGAGTAATTAACTAATGTGTTAGTGTGTCTGGTGCTATATATTGAAGTAGAGAGCCAAACACAAATTCTAGATGTGATTCTGTCTCATCCTGCCCCAGTTTCCTCCTAGTAAGTGGTAGCTTTGGGATCCGCAAAGAGGGAAGGCCTATACTTCCGGGAATGGAGAGTCCCTACCTGTACTTCCTGGGACAAAAAGTCCTTGTCAAAGTCCCCACGGGTGCCTAAAGGTCAACCAATGAAGATCAGACCTGCCTCAACCTTTAACCCTCATGCCCTGTATCTATAAAAGGAGGCCTCCCAATCTCTGACGCGCGACTACCCCGGCCCCCCGCTCTGTTGCTCTGTTGGGACCCGTGAACCTCGCCCGGGAGCAGAATCCCCAAAAAAGCCTGTGAACTAATTGATTCGTCTGCCTGGGAAGATTTGTTACGTGCCGGACACCTTGCAGTAAGGACATACATGTGATCTCCAAAAGTGCTTCAATTCTGAAGTTGATCACTTTGGCCCTTGCCTAAGGAAGGCAGTGGTTCTCAACCACCAACATGAGATAGAATCCCCTTGGGGCTCAGGACTGGGCATTTCTAACAAGTTCTCAGATGTGGCTGACCCTCCTCTCCAGGGAACCACATATGAGAACCATAAGCTTATGGTAGGTACAAAAACTCTGGCCAAAGGAGAGGGAGTGAAAGAAACTTATTCATTAATCCTCCGCCTTGCGGCGCCGGCACACCGGGTTCTAGTCCCGGTCGGGGCAACGGTCGGGGCTCCGGATTCTGTCCCAGTTGCCCCTCTTCCAGGCCAGCTCTCTGCTGTGGCCAGGGAGTGCAGTGGAGGATGGCCCAAGTACTTGGGCCCTGCACCCCATGGGAGACCAGGATAAGTACCTGACTCCTGCCATCGGATCAGCGCGGTGCACCGGCCACAGCGCGCCAGCCGTGGCGGCCATTGGAGGGTGAACCAATGGCAAAAGGAAGACCTTTCTCTCTGTCTCTCTCTCTCACTGTCCGTCCACTCTGCCTGTCAAAAATAAAAAAATAAAAAAAAGAAACTTACTCATAATCCAGGCAATTTCATGGATGTGTACCCTGTGTAGTCCCACAGTTCCCATGGCCCAGAGTCCCATGCTTGGTTCAACATTCTACTGTTATGAACAACTTGAAATTCTTAATGTTGGGCCAAATTCCTGATATACTTTGCCAAATAAATTACATAGCTAGTCCTATTTGTAGTTTTGGCTTTCAAATAAACATTGGTTGGCCGGCGCCATGGCTCAATAGGCTAATCCTCTGCCTGCGGCGCCAGCACCCCAGGTTCTAGTCCCGGTCAGGGCGCCAGATTCTGTCTCTGTTGCTCCTCTTTCAGTCCAGCTCTCTGCTGTGGCCCAGAAAGGCAGTGGAGGATGGCCAAGTGCTTGGGCTCTGCATCCGCAAGGGAGACGGGGAGAAACACCTGGCTCCTGGCTACGGATCAGCACGGTGCGCCGGCCGCAGGGCGCCGGCTGCAGCAGCCATTGGGGGGTGAACCAACGGAAAAAGGAAGACATTTCTCTCTGTCTCTCTCTCTCACTGTCCACTCTGCCTGTCAAAAAAATAAAAATTAAAAAAATAAAATAAACATTGGTTGAATGAGCTAATGTAATCTTAGAAAGACACCTTGAAAACTACAAAGAACATTCAAGCTACTTCTAGATCCAAAAAACAGGTTCACTTAGAAATAATTCTTTTAGTTACAGTATAGCATCTTGCCAGTCTGCTAATCCATCCAGTAGAGACTGCACTGTATAAGCAGGCACTCTTTAGACCAAAAGAGGACATAGACAGTCTCTGTCTTCCTCTTTAAGAGCCTCCTTCTTTTGACTTTTCCTTTTCTCTGCACACTTAGCAGACAGGGCTTCCTTCACTTCCCTAACTGAAAGCACCTTGACAGGTCATTCCCAGGATTTCTAGCAGGAAAGGCCTGTTGCATTTCAAAGCGCGTCTTCAGGGAGAGAGCCACATTATTATATAAATACACATAGTTTTTGAAGGTAGGGTAGAGGACTTCATCCTTTAAATCAGAGCAGAACTGGCAGAACCCTGTCAGTCCAGCCCACCTCTCAGACTAAAGATCACACTATCCTTACCTGATCAAGAGGGGTCCTTTTGGTACCTCAGTTGGAGGCACACCCAGGTAAGACTCCAACTACACAACCGAGATGATCATAAGCAAAGTCAAAGCTAGATATTCTCACCCACAAAAGGAAGACATCCACTTCTTTTTCAGGATGGGATTTCCTGTGTTACCACTCCTCTTGTACTTGTTTTCCTTCCAGTCATAGCCCTTGGATTTCGTTGAGTCCTGTAGTCATGTCAATAGTGTAGGGAAATGTAATGCCAAAATCCATTCGTATTGTTTTCCTGGGGCAATTGGCACCTAGCTTACAGAAATAAACAGTCTAGACAAGTTTTGCCAAGAAAACAGAAGAATGGGAGATTGATGAAGCCATTGGCTAGATTAAGAGTTTATCAGGGGGCTGGCACTATGGTGTAATGGGTAAAGCCACCACCTACAGTGTTGGCATCCCATGTGGGCTCCAGTTCAATTCCTGGCTGCTCCACTTCTGATCCAGCTCTCTGCTATGGCCTGGGAAAGCAGTAGAAGATGGCCCACGTCCTTGGGCCCCATGGGGAAACCCAGAAGAAGCTACTGGCTCCTGGCTTCAGATTGGCCCCCTTCTGGCCATTGTGGCCATTTGGGGAGTGAACCAGCAAAGGGAAGACCTTTCTCTCTGTCTCTCCCTCTCACTATCTGTAACTGCCTCTCAAATAAAAAAAAAATAAAAAATCTTTAAAAAAAAAGTTTATCAGGCTGAGAAAGATTTGTTGTCTTAAAGTGATAGCTGGTGCTTACTAAGAATAGTGGTTCAAATACTGTTGTAGGAAAGATAGTCTGGGATGATAAGGTGTTAGCAGACTGGAGTTACCTCTCATCTATGTGGAGAAACCACTCTGAAAACACCAAAGACCCCAGGCCCCCATGGCCTCACTGCTTGTATATAGCAGTGGCCCAAGCACTTGGGCCATCCTCCACTGCCTTCCCGGGCCACAGCAGAGAGCTGGACTGGAAGAGGAGCAACAGGGACAGAATCCGGCGCCCCAGCTGGGACTAGAACCTGGGGTGCTGGCGCCGCAGGTGGAGGATTAGCCAAGTGAGCCACGGCACTGGCCCCAGCCTTTCAATAGAAGTTGTCTCCAAGGTCTGAGAGATTTTAGGCAGATCTGGCTTTACTGCTTCCCTTTTTTAACAGCTACATATCATTAACCAAAACAACACTAAAAATAGCTTGCCAATCAATGTGTTTAAAATCTAATAGGAATGTTTTAATACAGTGCAATCCTTTGCTTCAGGGTTGAGCAAAGCATGTATAATTACCTTTACTTCTTTATTCCTTTTAAATTTTGATGTAAAAATGAGCTTTGCTTAAATCTGTTTTTTTTTTTTCAATTTATGAGTGCAGTAAATCAAGAAGCTATAAGACACAATTTACATATTCTGGAACTGATAGAACAGTGTTACCAACCCAAAGCAATACTTACATAATGTGATAACTACACATCAACATAGTAATAAATAAAGATGACATTTTTCTTGGGAAAAAACTGCATCTTCATGTTGATATGGCTGTAGAGCAAGAACTCAGAAGAACTAAGAGTTGCTGTTAGTCACCACTCTTCTCTGGATGATGGTAGGATTCTACCTGCCTCCTCTGGGGGTCTAATCCATCCTATACAGACTGACCTTGCCAAGCAGCAGCTCTAGCTACATCATTTGTATTCAATTCCCTTATCAAACCAATTGAACTAAAGGAGAGGACAACTTGGGCTGTCCCAGAGGCAGCCAGCATGAGGCTGGGGAATACTGAACTGCATGTCATGCCCTTCGCTGCCCAGATGAGCGAACAGTACAGTCGGTATGGCTAAAGGTGATCCCAAGAACACAAAGGGCAAGATGCTTGCTTATGCCTTTGGGCAAATGTGCAGAGAGCACTAGAAAAAAATCCCAAAGCCCCAGTCAATTTTGCAGAATTTTCCAAGAAGTGCTCTGAGCTCTGAGAAGAGGAAGATGATATCTGGGAAAGAGAAGTTAGATCTGAGAAAATGGAAAAGGCAGATAAAATATTCTGTGATTGGGAAATTTAGGTTCAAGCCTTCATCAAAACAGTGTGAAAAGAATGTGAAAGTTGTCAGAACCAAAATGGAGTCACCTGTGTCAACCCTAACACAAATAAGTCCAGGAGGTTATGAAGGAAGTGTTCTTATGCATAATTGCCTGATAGCAATTATCACAAATGACTGCCAGAACTACAGCATTACACAGAGGTCACTACAACCTTGTACCAAAAAGTACTTCTACAAGGACCAGCAACTAGCCTGTTCAACATCTGGTAAACATCACCCTCGTTATTAATCATTTTTGTCTTTAGAAACTTTCCCTTGAGTGTGGGTATGTAGCCTGGCAGCTAAGATGCCTGTGTCTCACATGAGAGTGCCTGAGCTTGATTCCTGGCTTCAGCTCCTGCCTCTAGCTTCCTAGCAATGCAGACCCTGAGAGGCAGGGGTGGTGGCTCAAGAATTTGGGTTCCCAACACCCATGTGGGAGGCTTGGTTTGAGTTCTCTCAGCTCCAGTATTTCACCCTGTCGCAGCCCTGGCCACTTGTGAGAATTTGGGGAATAAGCCAGTGGATATTAGTGTTTTCTCTCTGCTCCTCAAATGAAAAAAAAAATCATTTAACTTTCTCTTGTTTCAACCTTGTAAATAAGCCCAGAGTTTACTCCAACAGGCATATTCCCATTGCCATTCTTTGCTGTCCCCTTCATAATTCTCTAGTACTTCCAGATAAATATCATTAGCCTTCTGAGAGTCTCTCTCCCTCTCTCTGTGATTGCTGTTTGTTTCTATTCAGGTTTACAGGGGACAAGAAGAGAAAGGACCTTTATGACCCCCAAAGACCACCATCTGTTTTCTTTCTGCTTTGTTGAGAGTTCTACTCAAAGATCAAAACCACACACTCTGGTATCTCTTTTGGAGACATGGCAAAAAGCTTGGTAAGATGTGGGATAACTTACAGGACAGTGAAAAGCAGCCTCACATCACTGGGTCAATGAAGCTGAAGAGGTACAAAGGTGTTGGTGACCCTCATTCTGAAGGAAAATTTGATGGTATAAAGGGCCCTGCTAAAGGTTCCCTGAGAAAGGTGGGAAATGAAGATAAGGATAGGAGGAGTAATAAAAAACAAACAAGCAAGCAAACAAAAACTGTCCATCTGTACCCTTGTGAATACCTTAGCATAGTGGGGCACTGTAATTGGCATCTACTGTCCTCATTAGGTTTAATCACAGAATTTGATCATGATCAAATTGTAGTCTTCAGAGTGCTCTAGAAGATGTCAGTGGTTTACATGAAGTAGCCACTGGCAACATCTTGAAACGGTCTTGAGGTTGTACATATTCCATATTCCCAAATATTTTTAAAATGAAGTCACTCTCATGCTCTTCTCACTCCATGCACTTTGCTTTTGGCATGATGAGGTACTTAAACATGTTTCTGTCCAAATTTTCAGTTTATTTATGTATTTATATTTATTTAAAAGGCAGAGGAAGACAGATAAAAAAGAGAGAGAGAGAAAGACAGGTATCTTCCATCTGCTGGTTCACTGCCCAAGTGGCCACAATACCTAGGGCTGCGTCAGGCTGAAGCCAGGAGCCTGAAACTCAGTTCAGGTCTCCTGTATGAGTGGCAGGGACCCAACTACTTGAGCCACCAACTGCTGCCTTTAAGAATTCATGTTAGTAGGAGGCTGGAGTTAGGAGCAGAGCTAGGGCTCAAACCCAGGAACTCTGATATAGGATGCAAGCATCCCATGTGGCTTCTTAACTGCTGTGCCAAATGCCTGCCCCTGGCCTTTTTTTTTTTTTTTTTTTTTGTAAGTTTGCACAGTGATGTTAACTATCTGGTTATTATTTAGAAATCCTTAGTTACCAGCTATACTTATCTAGTTTGTAAAAACAACACAACACAACTAAGACAAACTCTTGATGTTTTTTGTTTGGTGTTGAGGCTGTAGGGGAAGATAACTCTGGGAAGGGCCCTAGCTCAGGGTGTGCACCTGTTGTCACTGCAGTGGTTATCCATTTTGTTTCACGTTGTCTTGTTTTTATACACTGTGACATAGCATTATGCCACCATTCTATGGGGAAAGGGAATCAGCTGGCATGAGAAGGGTTTGGAATGTCCTTTTTTTTGTTAAATGTGATAGCTTTTAAACTGTTTTTAAACAAACTGTAAAATACTTCACTGATAGCAAATCAAAGAGCCTAGTTCAAGAACCTTCAACACAATTTTAAAATTGGTTATTTCTTGTTTGCTTAGAATGCTGAATTGTTTCTGAAGTTAAACTGTGTTGCATTTTTAAGACAGTTCTCCACTTAAAATATAAATAACTGTATTTAACAGATTTAATATAAAATCACAATTATAAATATAAACATAGAAAAAAAAACAAAAAAATCCATGAAAGCATGAGTTTCCAGTTTTTATTTGCTAAACTCATTTACTTAAATTGTTAATTCAAACATTTAACAAAAATTATGAGAAAAGCCATGCATTTTTAAAAAAGACATTTATTTGAAAAGCAGAAAGAGAGAGAGAGAGATCTTTCACCCACTCATGCACTCCTTAAATGACCACAATACACTGGTCTGGGCCAGGCTGAAGTTGGGAGCCAGGAACTTCATCCAGGTCTCCCACACGGGTGGCAGGAACTCAAGTACTTGAGCCATGGCTTCTCATGCATATTAGCAGGAAGCTGGATTGGAAGTTAAATTGCACACCAGTATGAAAAGTTGGCATCCCCAGTTGTAGCTTAACCCATAAAAAATTATTTAAAGTTGAGAAATTCTATACATTAAATTATAATTTTCTGAATGTTAAAAAATAGTCACTATTCGAATTTCCCAGCCAAATACCTAAGCTCACCTTGATGAACAACAGTGATGGTATGGCAGCATAGATGAGAACCACTTTAAAAAGTCGATTCTTCATGATATTTGTGGGGAATTTGAAACAATTTCCAGAAGTGTTTCCAACCCTGCCACCCTCAATCTACAAGATGGGAGATGGGCTAGAGGCTGACATAATAACCAATCATGTTTCAGGTAATGAAGCCTCTGTAAAAATTCCTGAACCTATAGGGCTCAGAGAGCATCTGAGCTGGTGAACATATGAGAGTTCCCAGAGGGTGGCAAACCACCAGATGGCATAGAAGTCCCAATACTTTCCCTGATACTCTTCCCTGGGCATCTTTTCCACCTGGCTGCTCCTGATTCGTATCTTTTATAATAAACTGGGAATATAGTAAGTAAACTCTTCCTGAGTTCTATGAGCCACTCTGGTCCATGATCAAACCCAAAAGGGAACAGCAGGAACTATTCACGTAGAGCTGATTGGTCAGCAGGACAAGTCACAACCTAAGACTTGCAATTGGCAGATTATGGGACTGAGTCCTAAACTTATGGGGTTTGCACTAACTCCAATTAGTGTCAGAATGGAATTAAATTGTAGGTGTCCACAGAGAATTGGAGAATTGTTTGATTGGGGGAGGAACCCCTGGAACAGTTGGTCACAATTATTCTACAGAAAAATGTAGACAGTCTTTTTTTCCATAGGTGCTTGTGCTGAAGTAGGTGCCAGGGTAAAAGTCAGGCTTCTGCATGCAGAGGATGAGATGACCTGCATCAGAATTTTCACACACCATGCCTCTGGTCAAAAGGGTCATGCTAAATTCAGCTCAAAGCAATTTCTAGTATTTCCAAAAAAAATTGAAACAAGGATCTAAATCCTAAAATTATTTTGATAGGGTACATCTTAATTGGCTGCTTAGGGACTAAATAAAAATTTAATTTCTTAATCTCTTTGACATTAATGGTAATTGCTATCTGAAAACATGTCCTCCTTATGCAACTTACTATAATGATGTTTAAAAATATCATAGGACCAGATTGCTGTTTCATCATGTCACCTGCTGATTTTATACTGTTCTTACATTCAGACCCAAAAGGTTACCTCAGGCTACTTGAAGAATGTCAAGTCTGTTCTGGGTCATCTCTGTGCCAGTTAGCTTCTGTTCTTGTCTCTGTCCATTAAAGCAAAAGGAAAAGAGCAATATTTTGCAAACAGTTTTTGAGGAGATGATTATCTCATCCCAACATATTGCTGGATTTGAAATAAAAACTATAATTCCACATTTCTATGTGAAAGAATTGCTAATCAATGGTTTTGTTTCACTTTCAAAAATAAACATCAAAACTCTGTACCATTGAGAAAGGAGGGAAGAGTGGAAAAAAAGAAAATTTAGCATAAAGGGTTCTTCTTTGCCATCGTCAGAATCCGCAGTTACTTTATGGTTTATAGTCCAAACCGGGATATGTCCTCTGAAGGTGAAAGGAGAGGTTGTTGATATTTATGTTGAAGACAACTTCTCTATCAACTGAGCACTCCCTACACAGAAGACTATGTAAGGGATTTTCTCACAGGCTGGGAATACAAAGAGGCCAAACAAATCACAACTTCTGCTAAAATTTGGTTGGAGGAAGATGTTAACAAAAAGAGAGAAATACATCATGAGACAGCTAAATGAGGTACCTTGATGATCCAGGGTGACTATTACAGGCTGAGGATTTCATTGAGGAAGCCTATTCTGGTCTGGATTTCTGCTAGTTATTAAATCTTACAATTTTGTTGTTATTTGTAGTTTCTCCAAACACCTTCAGACACATTTTATTTGCCCTACATGGCAACATGGAGAGATTGGCAAGGCAGACTCTACTCTGTTCCCCTCACAGGTGAAGCAGCAGAATCCAAGGAGACAGATTCACCTGTAAACATCACCGCCATGAATGGTGGATGCAGAACAGAAGCCAGGGGCTCCAGCTTCAGGTCTAGTGCCCCCCACTATGGTATTCATCCCTGCAGTTCCAGGAGTAAGACTGGAGTGTGGGGAATAAACCTACAAGCTTAGCTAGATCATAACTCAAATCAATAATGGGAGAAAACGTAAAACTTCAGTTTAAACAGGGGTTAAAATTATGGAAAACTCTTGGCTCCAAGACTAAAATTACTAACTGCCTACATCCTGTATCAGAGCTTCTGGGTTCAAGTCTTGATTCTGCTCCCAATTCCAGCTTCCTACTATGTGTAACCTAGGTGGCAGCAGGTGATGGCTTAAGTAGTTAGGTCCTTCTCACCCACAAGGGAGACCTGGATTGGGTTCTCAGCTTCAGCATGATTCTGCAGATTTTCAGGGAGTGAACCAGCATATGGGAACACTCTGTCTCTCTCATACTATCTCTATCTCTATTTCTCTCCCATTCTCAAATAAATAAAATAAAAGGAAATGATTTTTAAAAAGAAAAGCTATTACTAATTTAATATATATAATTATACATATGACAATTTAAATATTTTATAATTAAGCATAGGCACCAAATAGTCTAATAAATTAAATTTATGATTAGATGATAATGCAAATGTGTATTTGTAACACATCACCATATATTATTACTTACATTTAAAATATAATTTTACTGCACATTGGATGCATCATTTCTGCTCTGCTATTGCTCCTTCTTACCCTTTTTTTATTGTTCGTGTTCTTTTGCTGCCCCTTCTCTTCCCTCTCCTCCTCCTCCCTCCTTTCTGCATTGCTTTCTTTAACCAAAATACAGTAAGTTTTCAAGTTCCTTGATTCCCCATATTTATAATAATTCTTGCAGCTAAAAGAATATTAACATGGGAATGCTAACCTGATTTACTTATAACATATTGGATACATGTATTGTTATACTCAATAGATATGTATAATTAAAATAATAGTGAAAGAAAAAAAAAAGAGTATTCCTAAAGGTTCGGGAACTAGTTTTTAGTCTTTCTCTTTTATATGAATCTAAAAGAAATCATGGCCGGCTCCGCGGCTCACTAGGCTAATCCTCCACCTTGTGGCGCCAGCACACCAGGTTCTAGTCCCGGTCGGGGCGCCGGATTCTGTCCCGGTTGCCCCTCTTCCAGGCCAGCTCTCTGCTGTGGCCCGGATGTGCAGTGGAGGATGGCCCAAGTCCTTGGGCCCTGCACCCCATGGGAGACCGGGATAAGTACCTGGCTCCTGCCATCGGATCAGGGTGGTGCGCCGGCCGCAGCACGCCAGCCGCAGCGGCCATTGGAGGGTGAACCAACGGCACAGGAAGACCTTTCTCTCTGTCTCTCTCTCTCACTGTCCACTCTGCCTGTCAAAAAATAAAAATAAACAAATAAATAAAAAGATAAAAGAAATCATTTAATCTTTCTTCCTTTGCCTAGTGATTTTTTTTCTTTCTATAATACTTCCTTATACCAATACCAAGTTACAGGTAAAAGACAGTTGTACCCAGTGTCCAGATAAATCTCAGGTCTGAACTGAAAAAGGCTCTGGAGGACCACCCAAAGCTGGCACTTTAGTGGCTTGAAATTCAGTAGATCCCTGCCATCCAATTTCTATATGTGATTGGGCCATGGAGGTGATAAGGCCAGCTTCCCATGTTAGAGTGCTACTTAAGCCTGTCAGCTTCATTAACTCTGCCCCAATCCTAACCCACCTTCTCCCCCATGTGTATACAGGAAGGGAAAGCAAGAGCAAGGACTGTGTGGATCAGCCCACCGGATGAAGGAAAGGCAGAAGCACATTCACACTCACATACATGCATTTTGTCCTGCTGAAATACAGTAAAAGTAAACATTAAGGCAATCTTAAGGGGAAAACGTAAAACACCAGGGAAAGTGTCTAGTCTAAAAAAACATGAGTGGAGTGTGAAAGAGTTGGGGGATCGCTAGACCACCAGCCACTCAGTTCTACCCTGGACACCCACTGAAGATTAGAATTTGTGATGATAGTAATAATAAGCAACAACTGAATGTTTCTGTTTTCAGCTATTATGGCCACACACACATCATTCTTCCATAATGAAATGATTGCCCTAGTGTCAAAAGTGGTTATATTCCCTCTCCCTCTCCTCTACAAGTAGGCAGGGCTGGCTTGGCCAGACAACCACCAAGGAGACATCTGGGAAATTATAAGTTCCCTGGGTCCAGGACTGAGGCCAAGAGGTTTTCATATAAATTGATAAGAACTACAGTAGCTGGTGGAGAAGGCAAAAGCAATAGGCCCTTGAATTCCATACGCCGAGGCAAACAGCAAAGTAGAAAAGCTAGAACCAGAGACAACACTCCAAGAGCTTGAACCAGAGTCATTGGCTCACAGAGGGGAGAGGCTGGGTGCAGTGACTGCCTCCACTTGCTCATCTTAAAGGTTTGGCTAAAACCTTTAGCCAGACTCTGACTGGGAAGGTCATGTTGCCAGGGTGCTGGGATTTGACTGGCTGCATGCAGAGTGGTCAGGGCATTTTCCTTCTTCTGCCTCAATCTGACTCTGTGCCCAAACAGCACTGCTCTTGTCAGAGTCCTGAGCTTCCAGCCTAGTGACTCATCTATCAGCAACTTTCTAATACATACACACACTCCATGAGCACATGAGTTTGATGCGTGTGTTATTTGTTTGTTTTAGGCACAATATCCAAGTATATTTAAGAAAAAAAGGGCCTAATTTTTCTCAAGACAACCGAAGTGAGTAGCACTGCACAGTGCTGGCCACATAAATAGCTCTTCACTTTACAGTCTGCCCCCACATCTATGGTTTCCATATCCACGATTCAACCAACCATGGATTCAAAGTGTTCTGGGGAAAAAAAAGACATGCATGGACTTTTTTCTTGTCACAATTCCCTACACAATATAGCATAATAATAAATATTTACATTGTATTAGGTGTTACAAGTAGCATAAGAGATGATTTAAAGCACACAAGAGAATGTGCGTGTCATATACACAAATACTACACTATTTTATACAAGAGATTTGAGCATCCCAGGATTTTGATATCTGTGGGGAGGTCCTGGAACCAATCCTTGCAAATAATGAGGGATGACTGTACTATATAGAGCAGGTTAGCATCATGGCATTGGAGACCCTTAGGTAACTGAGAACCACTTCAGTGTAACTAAGTATGATCTTATATAAATACAGATAGGTAGTTGGAAAGCCTTGAGTTAGCCAGGCAAGAGTGTTTGACACAGTCCCCACTTTCAATTTGGGACTTCATCTTTTATTTGTATAACTCAACAGCCAATTCAAGAGTTAGTTTCAGAACTAAGAAATAGTCTTCTCCACAGTTAATGTCTAATTCTTCATGGCTTACCAAACAGAAAACCGTAAGAAACTTTGGAAACCTAAATTTGTTTTGGTTTTTCTTATATACTTTTGGATTTCAAAGGTCATAGGGTTATGACTCAAATCAATGATGTCTGGGCTTCCCCTCTTCTGCAAAAAGGAAGCCTCGCTCCCAGGCTCACACATGAAGAGTAGGGTATTGAGTAGAAGGATATGTCTGAGACATGGCCAGTGGAAGAACAGAGCTGCTTCCACCTTGGGCCTTCACTTGAGGCTTCTTGCTATTTGTCTACACAGCCATCTCTGTTCTAAAGGGATTACAGACAACATGGTTGATGACATCCAAACTCACACTGTAAATCTTTGGCAGCTCCCAGGATCAAATCTAAGACTCACAGTCAACTGTTGTCAACATGGAAGTATCCCCATCTCCTTCTGATTATACCCTTCAGTCTCTTTAGCTACTTCCTTTAAACTGTGAGAAAGTTCACAGCGCAGCATTGTGGAGGGTGGCCAAGGACTTACAACATCTCCTTTTGTGATCTTCCCTGAGTACTTCGGAGGTTCCTTTGCAACACGTCAGGAGCACTGTGAGCAAATGGCCGAAAGAGCTAGAGAGACCGTCCAGCGCATCCAAGCTGTGTGCCAGCAATCCCTGAAGAGATGCAGTGATTTGGAGGTGGGATACAGACTCAGCAGGGACCTTGCACAAACTAGTCCACTGGAGACAGATCTCTCTTCACCCCCACCCTGGTTGAAAATCAGTGATCTCAGTTGTTAGGAAGGAGCTTTATTAAATTTATATTTAGCATGTGAGGTTGTGGATAACCCTATCTCTGTTCCTGAGAAACAACTGTTTACTATTCTAACACCCCAGAAGCCTGGCAACCGACTAGCAGACGACTAGCAAATGTAAGCTCATAAAGCTCATGTGCAGCTGTTCTGTAAGGGACCCCTGCCCTTGGCACCCCTGCATGCCAGCTTAGAAGGTCCAAGCCCTCAAACTTTTCAGGACCAAAAAAGACAGCCAAAACCTACTTTTGATGATCCTAAGGATTATTAAGACAGGAAATTCCATATAGAAGTATTTTGTGCCACTGTTTTCATTTCTTGCCTGTCTGACTTTATTTCTGTATTTTCTCACTTTACATTTATGGGTCTGAGACTGAAGAACAATGAAATGGAATAATGGTTGTATAGAGATGTTCTTGGGTAGAAAAACATGGCTACTAAAATCCCTGCCTCCATTGATTGGATAGCAATCAGGATGAAACTGCAGGAAGATTTGCAGAATAATTGGAGCTTTTGATATTCACAAGAAGAATTTTTATTCTATTATCACGTACTCTGGGGAAAATGTGATACGTCTATGGACAAATTTCTCACTGAGCACCAATGAAGTGCTTTGCTCACATCTTCTGTTTGAAATGTTTGTGGCAGGCAAAGCCCACTTCTTAGGTCCTCTTACTCTAAGCCACATGCTCAGCACGTGATATGTAGTGCTGGAGTGGGGTCACTGGACAGTAGGGGCAGACTAGTAATGTTATCTCTCCAAGTGACATTATAGACACCCATGCCGCGTGATCCCCGTGGCTAAAATGAGACTCTAGAAGCTAGAGGGAATGGAAAGTGATGACGTGAGACGCCTGAATGATATTGTAGACTCAGATGATATTGGCGGCAACTACTATATAAGCTGAATGGACTGGGGCTAAGTGGTTATGACGACAACATGGACAGAGAATGGTATGCAGTTGTGGGTTACTCTCCACCTGAAATGTCCCGTCAGCTGAGCTTAATCGTCACGGAGAGAATGAAATAAAGTTTGCATACTTCATTATAACTTAATGCCGAAAATGAATGCTAGGAGAGAATACAGTTTAAGCAATTAAAGAGAGGATACATTTTAGCAAACATTGTCCAGTTTCATTGCTTCTGTGCTCATCCTGAATATTTACAGCCAGTACATCAGATATCAGCCAACAAATATTTATTTAGCACTTTCTATGATCAAAGGACTAGGCTAAGATCAGATAAATATACAAAGAAAAAACAGACATTGAATCTGCCATAAAAAGGATTATAATCTAGTAGACAAGAACATACACATAGCCATTCTATGTGTACACATACAAGCATATGTTCACACACCTGAATGACTCAGAGTAACAGTAAGTAGGTGATACACAGATGAATAAACCATATACATCTGAGTAGAGCTACTTATTGTGGAAGATACACAGGAATATTCTTCTAAATTTTTTCAGAAATCTGGAAGCCAGGGAAAGACTTCAGAGCCTTCTTTTTAATAGGTGATAATGGCTAGTATAAAAAAAAAACTAATAGTGAAATACAGTGCCCCCAAAATTATAATTTAAATTTATTTATTTATTTTAAAGAAGTAGGTCATAACACATACTTTTACAATTTTTATTTACTTATTTGAGTGGCTGAGAGCAGACAGCCAGTTCTCATCTGCTGGTTCACTTCCTAAATGCCTGTGACAGCTGGGGCTGGAGTAAGACTGAAGCTGGGAGCTGGGTACTCAATCCAGGTCTCCCACATGATGGCAAGAATCCAATTACTTGAGCCATCACCGTTGCCACACAGAGTCTACATTAGCTGAAGCTGGAGTCAGGAGCCATTGAAGCCAGATATCAAACCCAGATACTGATTTGGGACATGGGCTTCTTTTTTTCTTTTTTTTTTTCTTTTTTTTTTTTTTTTTTTGACAGGAAGAGTGGACAGTGAGAGAGAGAGACAGAGAGAAAGATCTTCCTTTTTGCCATTGGTTCACCCTCCAATGGCCGCCACGGCTGGCGCGCTGTGGCCGGCGGACCACGCTGATCCAAAGCCAGGAGCCAGGTGTTTCTCCTGGTCTCCCATGGGGTACAGGGCCCAAGCACTTGGGCCATCCTCCACTGCCTTCCCGGGCCACAGCAGAGAGCTGGCCTGGAAGAGGGGCAACCGGGAAAGAATCCGGCGCCCCGACCGGGACTAGAACCCAGTGTGCCAGTGCCACTAGGTGGAGGATTAGCCTATTGAGCCGTGGCGCCGGCCAACATGGGCTTCTTAACTGCTGTGCTAAATACCTGTCCCCAATAAACTCTACTTATAAGCTTATTTACAGCTTCTTACATAGTTGAATGAATGATACTTTTTCAGATGCTTTTTTAAAATCATTGAACAAGATCATTCTGGTAAATTCTATAGGGATAATGGAAGCTGCAGGTTACTGTTTACTTATTTGTGACTCCCAGTAGGTGAACAGTTGGTCTTCCACATGATTCTAATTTGTGGATCTGAGGAGGGAGGATAAATGCAAAATACATTGAGTCAATGATACGGGGAGGGATTTGCTTCACCACTGACTCCAACAATCAAGTAACAATAAGATGTATGGATTATGATGAGAGTAAAGTCTTCCCATGGTGATTTCAGTTCTATAGAAAAAAAGTTGTATATTTTGAAACTTCTAAAGTATATGCAAGTGATATTTTTATTTTTCTGTCCATATAAGGTTTTAAAAATTAAACTGACTCCATTAAAAATTAAATTTAAACAAGTGCTACTAATAATGATGGAAGAAGATCTTGGGAGAGAAGGTAAATGTGCCATACAAAACCCTTTTTGTTTGTGTTGTTTTAGAAAAGCAGTGCATAGATGTGGAATTTTCTAGAAGTTCAGTATAAAGTTTAAGAACAAACTTGGAATATATCCTTAAGCTTCTTGCCTGGAGATTTTTTTCTTAAAGGCAAGCTTACCAACAAATGATTGACATGCGTTTACTTCTTAGTCCTGCCCTAGGGTAGCTATTCTTTCCTTTAAAAGTCAATACCATCCCTGGGGGCCCCTTCAGCTCATTAGCACCAAATCCAAGCAGTCCCCATGGTAGCAAACACCACCTGCCGGGGTGCCTGCTTTGCTGTCTGCTCCTTTTGCATATGCCTCTCCCTCTTTTACTCTGCCATTTTGTGACAAATCACAAGGCCCTCACCAAGAGCAATGTTGACGCTGGTGTCATGCTCTTGAGCTTTCCCATCTCCCGAATTGTGAGCCAGCTCTTTCTAACTTTCCCAGTCTTGGGCATTTGTATGATGACAGAAAATGTACTCAGCTTCTAGAACTATGAGCTGAATAAACATGTGTTCTTTATAATTACCGGGTCTGTGGTATTCACTTATAACAAAAGGAAATGAACCAAGACAACTCTGGTGCCAGAGGCAGTTAGAGCAGAGAAAGTTTCTTATTTACAGTCCAGGGCTGCTCTTTGGATGTGGTTTCCACTTGGGATTCTCTGTTCTCTTGGTTCTTTTTTTTTTTTAAAGATTTATTTATTTATTTGAAAGTCAGAGTTACACACAGAGAGAAGGACAGGCAGATAGAGAGAAAAAGAAGTCTTCCATCCGCTGATTCACTCCCCAGTTGGTTGCAATGGCCAGTATTGGGCTAATTGGAAGCCATGAGCCAGGAGCTTCTTCCAGGTCTCCCACACAGGTGCAGGGCTGCAAGGATGTGGGCCATCTTCTACTGCTTTCCCAGGCCATACCAGAGAACTGGATCAGAAGTAGAGCAGCTGGGACTTGAACCAGAACCCATATGGGATGCTGGCACTGCAGGTGGCGGCTTTATCCACTATGCCACAGTGCCGGCCCCTGTTCTCTTGGTTCCACCTTGAGCTCTCAACTCTGCCCTGAATTGCCTTCTCTTTTCCACAGTGAACAATTCTTGAGGCTGCTTCTGCTCTTGCTTAGAGTTGGAGCCCTCAAGTCTCTTTGCATTATGAATTCTCTCTGACCCCCTTTAGCTCAACTGGTTACAACTCCTTTAAAATCTTAGAGGGTTTTTTAAATCAAATTACAATCAGACAAAAGCCACATTCACAGTTCCTTTCAAGATAAGCCCCTCACCACTTTAGGCTATAAGTCAGAGTGCTGTGAAACAATTTTCTTAAGGATCTCAGAACCCTAAGAGAAAGAATCTATGAAGACCCACCTCAAACCTTGTGTGACTTTATCAAAGGGTCTTTTAGTTACACTTGTTTTCATCTTGCCCCCAAGGCTGTGTTTTACTAGCAGTGCCTGCATTTTATCTTTCTCCTCATATTATTTCTTACTTTGAGAATCATTTTTTTCAGTTGGAAGTACCAAGGATGAGAAAGTTCTGTTTTCCAAACCAACAAGTCCTGGGTTGGAAAGATACCCTATAATTTTGCTTGAACTAAACAGCTGCTTCGTTAGCATATATCGCTATCAGTTTACCTTAAAGTGGGCCATTAAGAGAAATCAATTGGCACTTTCTATATTCTGCTGGAAAATGCCCTTAGCAAACTCAACAAACAGATCAGGCATTTTTTTTTTTTTAGAAAACTTTTATTTAATAAATATAAATTTTGAAAGTACAACTTTTGGATTACAGTGGCTTTTCCCCCCATTACCACCCTTCCACCCGCAAACCATCCCATCTCCTACTCCCTCTCCCATCCCATTCTTCATTAAGATTCATTTTTAATTATCTTTATATACAGAAGATCAACTTAGTATATACCAAGTAAAGATTTCAACAGTTTGTACCCACACAGACACACAAAGTATAAAGTACTGTTTAAAGACTAGTTTTACTGTTAATTCTCATAATACAACACATTAAGGACAGAGATCCTACATGGGGAGCAAGTGCACAGTGACTCCTATTGTTGATTTAACAATTGAGTCTCTTTTTTATGACTTCAGTAATCACCCGAGGCTCTTGTCATGAGCTGCCAAGGCTATGGAAGCCTCTCGAATTCACAAACTCAGACCCTATTTAGACAAGGCCATAATCAAGCCGGCGCCGTGGCTCACTAGGCTAATCCTCCGCCTTGCGGCGCCAGCACACTGGGTTCTAGTCCCGGTCGGGGCGCCGGATTCTGTCCCGGTTGCCCCTCTTCCAGGCCAGCTCTCTGCTGTGGCCTGGAAGTGCAGTGGAGGATGGCCCAAGTGCTTGGGCCCTGCACCCCATGGGAGACCAGGATAAGCACTTGGCTCCGGCCTTTGCATCAGCGCAGTGCGCTGGCTGCAGTGCGCGGCTGCGGCGGCCATTGGAGGGTGAACCAACGGCAAAAGGAAGATCTTTCTCTCTGTCTCTCTCTCTCACTGTCCACTCTGCCTGTCAAAAAAAAAAAAAAAAAAAAAAAAAGCCATAATCAAAGTGGAAGGTCTCTCTTCCCTTCAGAGAAAGGTATCTCCTTCTTTGATGGCCCATTCTTTCCACTGGGATCTCACTCACAGAGAACTTTCATTTAGGTCATTTTTTTTCTGCCAAAGTGTCTTGGCTTTCCATGCCTGAGAAACTCTCATGGCTTTTTAGCCAGATCCAAATTAGGCATGTGTTTAATTTAGTACCTTGATTAGTGCCACCATATAGCACCTTCCTCCAGCTGCCTTTGTCTTACCACCTGCTCTGGCCTGCACCTGATCCTATAATAGTTCTATTAGGAGTTTTCCTTAACAACAGCACATAATTTTGAGGTACCCATTTCAATATCAGTATCTATTAATTTATAACAAATCACCTTCAAACCTAGAACAACGGTCATTTGTTATTTCTCATATAGCTGTGGTTTGAGTGGGCAATTCTGTATGTTTTTGGACAAAACTCACTAACGGGGCTCAGTTTAGCTGGTGGCTGAATTCCTGGGAGGAAGGTCTCTCTCACATGTCTGGGATGATATGATCCTGATTTGGGAGTGCTTGATTCTGCTCCTTGGGTTCTTTCTTTCCATGTGTTATTTCATCACCCATGACTTCTCAATGTGGCCTCTCTTTCCAGCAGGATAACTTGGACTCCCTTACAGTGTGGTAACTGAGTTCCAAGAATACAAAGCAAAAACTAGCAGGAAGGGGCCAACACTGTGGTGTGGTGTGTTAAACTGCTGCTTGCTATACCAGTATCCTTTATAAGTGCCTGTTCAAGTTCAGGCTGCTCTACTTTCAATCCAGCTTCCTGCCAATGTGCCTGGGAAAACAGCAGAAGATAAATGAAGTATTTGGGCCTCTGCCAACCATGTAAGAGACCTAGATAAAGTTCCAGTTCCTGGCTTCAGACTGGAACAGTCCTGGCCACTGCAGCCATTTGGGGAGTGAGCCAGCAGATGGAAGACCAATCTCTCTCTCTCCCCCTTTCTCTCTGTAACTCTGTATTTCAAATAAATAAAATTTTAAAAAATGATGCCATGTTCAGCATCATTGCTATTTTGATTTATTGGTCAAATCAAGTCCCCAAGACCAACACTAATTCAAGGAAAGGAAAAAAAGACCCCACCTCCCAATGGGAGGAGAATATACAGATGAGAGAAATTATAAGCAGTCATATGTATGGACAAACTACCACATCAGGTCCAGCTCATCACCTGCATCCCTCCTTTCCCCTCTCAATCTCTAGCACAGGACTAAGAACTCACTTGAGTCCATTTTAATGTTTTTAGCTCTGACTTTGACCCCTGGTTTATATTAGTGCATTTCTATATTGTCCCCAAGACCCAAAGTTGGTGGTAACAATCTTTCTTGCTCCTGTTGAGGGAAAAATGACTATTATTATTAAAAGCTAATGTTTTTTTTGACAGGCAGAGTGAACAGTGAGAGAGAGAGACAGAGAGAAAGGTCTTCCTTTTGCCGTTGGTTCACCCTCCAATGGCTGCCACAGCTGGCGCGCTGCGGCCGGCGCACCGCGCTGATCCGAAGGCAGGAGCCAGGTGCTTCTCCTGGTCTCCCATGGGGTGCAGGGTCCAAGCACTTGGGCCATCCTCCACTGCCTTCCCGGGCCACAGCAGAGAGCTGGCCTGGAAGAGGGGCAACCGGGACAGAATCTGGCGCCCCGACCGGGACTAGAACCCGGTGTGCCGGCGCCGCAAGGCGGATTAGCCTAGTGAGCCGCGGCGCCAGCCAAAATCTAATATTTATTAAACTCATTCTCTATAGCAACCAAATTTGAGAGTGTATTATCTGTTTTCACAAGTGAGGAAATTGAGGTCCAGAGATGTTAGTTAGGAGGCCCAAGGTAGTAAATGGTGAAATGAGAATCTGAGCTCAGGTTGTCTGGGCTAAAAGCTGTCTGTTGGGTTGTCTATCTTCTCTTTTTGATTTGAAGCAATTACTTACGTATTCTGGAGATGAACCATTTGTCAGATATATGAGTTGCAAATATTTTCTCTATTCTGTGGCTTAACTTTGCCTTATCTTAATGATATTTTTGGTAAGCCTGTCTCCTAAGTATCAGTACCCAGACATTGCCAGGTGCTAAATTCTACTTTCCAATAATATCAACCAATTTTCTCTGGGCTCTCTCTAACCTTTCCAATGCCTAAAACTCTGATTTCAGGACAACATCCCCTATTGACTGCACTGAATGCCTTCAGAGTTCAGTGCACCTGTCCCTGTCCTTCCAGGGCTAGCCCTGTCCCAGCGGGCAGATCTGGTTCCAGGTTCTGGCACCTTGCAGTCTTCTGAGACTTCCCTGAAGTTAACTAGCTGTGCCCAGTAGTGTTCTGAAAATAAGTTCAGGCTGTCCAAACAATTGACATATAAATGAACATTTGGAACCCATAACTTTGTACATTGGGGAAGTCCTAGATATTCTATTTCTTTCTATCTTAGTCACCTAGGACTGAGTACCTCTTTTAGCCAAAGGGAACTGGAACACTAGAACTATCATAATGAATCATGTAAGCACCTCTGTAATTTAGTACCAGCCTGTCAATCCATGGGAGAAATTATATTAGAGGAAAATGAAACTCTTATGCTAAACCAAGAAATTGAGAAATTCAAGAAATGATTATTTAATGCCTGATACATGCAACTCAATGTTCTAACCAATACAGAAGAACAAAACCAGATATCCCTCTACGCATACACAGCACTTACATTTTAGATGAGGAGAAGAAAATAAGCTAAATAAATAAGACATCAAGCATGTTAGATAGTAAATGCTAAGAGAAGGGAGGTAGGAGAGTCATGATAATAGGCTTGAGCTGTTAGTTTTAGACAAAATTTCCAGGTAATGTCTCACCAAAAAGAATATTTGAGCAAAAACTTAAGAAAGGGAGATAATCATGATGCTATCTGGGGGATGAATGTCCAAGGTAAAGCAAACAGAAAGTACAAAAGCCCTGAGATGTACTTATGTCTGTGTGTTAGAAAAAATATGAGCAGTCAAGAAACAAGTGTTGTTGGAGTTGAGGGTGAAAGAGAAATAGGAGAGGAAGTCAAAAAGATATATGGCAAAGGAAGGCCTTCTGGGTCATTGAGACGTAGGCCTCTACTAATTTAGGATAATGATACCCAGGGGCCAAGTTTTCCTTGTGTGTAAATAAGGAATAAGGTTGTAATTCAGAAGTTCTTAAGAGCATCGTACTGCAATATCAAGGCATCAAATTGTACAACTTAAGTATACACAACTTTTTACATGAAAGATATATCAATAAGGCTGTTAAAATAAAATTATCATTAAATCTAAAATAATAATAAGAAGAAAAACAGCACGATGCAGCTGAGAAAACAACTGTGAGGAGGGTGAGCAGCCACACTCCTAGGTCAGAGATTTGGCCAATGGGACAGGAGCACTGAGATCCTGGGTCAACAGAGAAATGAAGATTTAGGCTAAGGTCAGGACCTGGGATAGGACTAACCAAAAGTTAGTTAGGCCCAGAAGTTCAGTGGAGTCCAGATGGTTTCTGACTGAGAATTAATAAATGAGAGAAAGGAAGGGCTTGAATCACATTAAGAGACATGACTAATGCAAAGCTCGTTATTCAAGAGTCAACTCGTCTTCAGTCTCTGTCCACTTTGGCTCATTGTCTAGTACCTTGTTTTTTCATATTTTGTGAATATTTATGATTTGCATAAGTAATAGTATAAGTGAATCTTTCATGATTTTTATAAGCAATAATGTTAGTCAAACCAATCTACTATACCATTACTAGAAGTGAGACTTACTTTATTATTATTTTTTTAATTCAGGATAATGTCTTCTCCTTCAGCAATTCTCTTGCTAGATGTGTGTTGTTAGTTTGATTTACATTCCTCTTATCAGAAGTAAATAAGATGTGTCCTTTTCTGCCTCACTGGGGCTCTGGTCTGATAGTGGATTACCCAAGTCGGTAGTTATCCTTTATGTAATGAAAACTGAAGCTGTCTCTACTCCTATGGGTTGGCAATCTAGAAGCAGGCAGGTTAACAGTCCCAGGGAGGATCATGGACAGAATTTTTGTTTTGCTTCTTCCTATTTTCCTTGCCATAGAATCAGTAAAGACCTGAGGCATCAGTGAGCTTCATATTAGTAACCTTTTGTTATGCAACAGTATTTTCACAAACTTAATGAATTGAACTACACATATTGGGAGTGGGCATTTAGCCTTGCGATTAAGATGTCCATCTCCCATATTGGAACACCAAGTTCAATTCCCAGTTCTGCCTCCTGACTCCAGCCTCCTATTACTGCAGACCTTGGGAGGCAGGGTAATGGCTCAAATAATTGGGTTCCTCCCACCCATGTGGAAGACTTGGATTGTGTTCCAGCCTCCTGGTTTCATCCAGGCCTAGCCTGGCTGTTATGGGCATTTGGGGGAGTGAACAAGCAGATGGGAATTCTCTTCTCTGTTTCTTTCTGTCTCTCTGCCTTGCAAATAAATGAAAAAAATTTGAACAACATACATTCATTATCAACAGTTTTTATGGTTCAAGACTCAAGACACAAACAAGCTATGTCCTCTGCTTTAGGATTCCCCAAAAACTTAATCATGCTGTCATCTGGGTGTGAATTCATCTGAGGGCCCACTGGGAAGAGATCTGTTTCCAAGCTAGTGCAGTTGTTGGCAGCATTTGGGTTTTTTGTGGACAATTAAATGTAGGGTCTCAGTTTCTCACTGGCTGGTGATTGAGGCTTCCCTTAGTTCCTTGCTGCATAGATGTTCGCAACGATCACTTGTTCCTTCAAAGCCAATAAGGGATAGTGTCCAAGAAAGACTGATGCTACAAACTTATATTATATAATCATCTACCTATAACCACACATATCCTGTCACCTTGGCTGTATTTTGTGCATTAGAACCAAATCACTGGGCCCACACACACCCAAGGGAGGGGAATACACAAAGGCATAAATATCAGGAGGCAGGGTTTATGGGGGTCATTCTTAGAGTCATTCTGCCACAGTCTGCCCTATGTCTTCCTTGTGAAAATACATTTACCCCTCACTAAGGTTCCTAAGAGTTTCATCCAATTATAGTATGTGCTCAAATCAAGAATTTCATCATCAAAATGAGCCAGGTGCAGAGGAGGCCTCCTGGGTTTAGTTTTTCCCAATCTGTCAATCTATAGAATTAAAAGGTTGTGGGGGAAAGGTATTAAGACTATAAGAAGTGTACCAGTTAAGTTTATTATCCAGCAAAACAAATGAAAATGGAAATGAAAAACAAAAAGCAAATCCAGAATATAACACACACAGGTAGCCACAAGCAGCTATGATGAATATTTTGTAGTGAATTTTCAGCTCTACCTATCTAGAGCTAAAGCTACAGTTGTTACACTCATTCTGCTTTTGTAGGCAGCCACCAGTTATTCTATATGTGTGAGTATTTACACATTAGTCTTACTCTGATATCCATTTTCATAATTCCTTATCGGTACTCCGTGGGATTATCCTGGGCACTATATCCACTTGGTAGTGCATATGGTTAGTCATGCTCTACAAAACTCCTCAGAAAGCTACAGTAAGCTCAGTTTTTCATAGCCCCCTGCTCACACCCGGGTCCCCCTCCTCTTACCCGACATAGTGGCACAGGGGCAGGTTAAATTGACACTTGGGACACTTGCATCCCATTTCAGAGTGCCTGTTTCCAATCACAACTCCTTCACTTTTGATCCAGCTTCCTGATAATACACACCCTGGAGGCAGCAGATGATAGTTTAAATACTTGGATCCCTGAGTCACTTACGTAGGAGACCAGGATTGAGCTCCATGTTGCTTGTTTTGACCTGGCCCAGTCCTGATTCTTGTGGGCATTTGGGGAATGAACCAGCACAGAAAAGATGGCTCTTGGGGCTGGCACTGTGGCGCAGTGGATTAACACCTTGGCCTGAAGCGCCGGCATCCCATATAGCATCGGTTTTAGTTCCGGCTGCTCCTCTTCCAATCCAGCTCTCTGCTACTGGGAAGGCAGTAGAGGATGGCCCAAATCCTTGGGCCCCTGCACCTGCATGGGAGACCTGGAAGAAGCTCCTGGCTCCTGGCTTCGGATTGACACAGCTCCAGCCATTGCGGCCATCTGGGGAGTGAACCAGCAGATTGAAGACCTCTCTGTTTCTACCTCTCTCTGTAACTGTCTTTCAAATAAATAAAATAAATATTAAAAAAAAAAAAAGATGGCTCTCTCTCTATCCCCCACCCCTCTCTCTGCCTTTCAAGTGAAATTAAAGTAAATAAAAGTTTTAAAATGATACAAGGGTGGGCATTGGGGTGCAGCAGGTTAAACCACTGGTTGGGATGCTGACATCCTATATTAGAGTGCTTGACATCAAGTTCCGCCTCCACTTCCAATCCAGCTTCCTGCTAATGTGTACCCTGGGAGGTAGCGAATGATGGCTCAGGTACATGGATCCCTGCTACCCACATGAGAGAACTGGATAAAGTTCCCAGCTTCTGGCTTTAGCCTGAGACAACCCCAGTTGTTACAGGTATTTGGGGAGTAAGCCAGTGGACAGAAGTCCTCTCTCTCTGTCTTCCTTTCAGACAAATAAAAATTTTTAAATGGTGGTAAAGGCATATAGCATCTATAAGTATTCTTATCTAAAAACATGTAAAAAAGAAGATAAAAAGGAGTTTCTTGCCTTTCAGAAATTCTGAAATTTAGTGGGCAAATATTGGGAGGTCCTTGCTTAGGCTTCAAGGCCTGAGAATAATTCTTCACAGCTCTTGGTTCTGCCCTTTACATTCTTGAGTCTATGTTGAGTCTCCCTTTTCTCATGAAAAGTAGCATATGTTTGCAACTGAGTAATTGTATTGGTCTGCTTTCTACCAGTAGAATGGAGGCAGGGGAAGGAACTGACATTTTCCTTTAATTTTTCATTCTTTTTCCTTTTTAAGTTGAAGCTGGAAATGTTTTAGATGAATTAATTTTCTCAAATTCTTTTTGGATTTCCTGTGGATTTTTCTGAGTTCTTGGTTACACAAAAGACATATTCACAAAACTTGTTGAGATTTCCAGCATAGGGTCCTATTGAGACTGAAGAATAGCACTTTAAAAAAAGAAGATTTATTTACCTATTTGAAAGTCAGAGTTACAGAGAGACAGAGTGAGTGAGAGAGAGAAAGAGAGAGAGAGAATCTACCACCCCCTGGTTCACTCCCTAGATGGTCCGATGGCCAGGGCTAGGCCAGGCTAAAGCCAGCAGCTAGAACTTTATCCAGGCCTCCCCCATGGATACAGGGCCCCAGTACTTGGGCCAGTTTCCACCGGTTTTCCCAGACCATTAGCAGGGACTGAATTGGAAATGAGGATGCTGGTGTCACAGGTGGCAGCTTTACTGGCTATGCCACCATACCAGTGCCAAGAACTGCACTTTTAAGCTTCCTAGAGGCCCTCTTTTAACTGAAAGACTCCATGAGGCATATCCTTAATCTCTTGAGAGCTCTTCTGTGACCAAATGCTACTTTGATCCTATAATCTTCCTGTGGTCTTAACGAAAGATTATATAGTAATACCCTACGCTTTTTTTTTTAGATCACATATTTCTGATAAAACTCAGAAGCTACTTCCTTATTTCAACATTTTTTTTTTTTTTTTTTTTTTTTGCCACCTGGAAAAGCTGAGAACTTTCAAAATCAAAAGTTCTGGGGGCCAGCACTGTGGTGTAGCGAGTAAAGCCACCACCTGCAGTGCCGACATCCCATATGGGCACCGGTTCAAGACCCGGCTGCTCTACTTCTGATCCAGCTCTCTGCTATGCCTGGGAAAGCAGTGGGAGATGGCCCACATCCTTGGGCTCCTGCACCTGCGCAGGAGACCTGGAAGAAGCTCCTGGATCCTGGCTTTGGATTGGCGCAGCTCCAGCTGTTGCAGCCAATTGGGGAGTGAACCAGCAGATAGAGGACCCCCCCCCTTCTATCCACTGGTTCACTCCCCAATTGGCCACAACGACCGGAGCTGCGCTGATCCAAAGCCAGGAACCAGGAGCTTCCTCCAGGTCTCCCACGTGGGAACAGGAGTTCAAGTACTTGGGCCATCTTCTACTGCTTTCCCAAGCCATAGCAGAGAGCTGGATTGGAAGTGGAGCAGTCGGGTCTCGAACCAGCGCCCATATGGGATGCCACTGCCTCAGGCCAGGGCATTAACCCACTGTGCCACAGTGCCAGCCCCATAAATAAATGTTTAAAAAAAATAGGTCTAAAGATGACTTTACATTTCTTCTTTTAACCTTATCAATGGAATGTACCAGTTTTATATTAAAAGAACCAGTTTTAAAATTTTTTGCTTATTTTTATTTTAGAGTGTGAGCTACTCCAGTTTAGGGGCTATATTATTTATCTCTAACCCCTCACATAACTAGGATACATTGGGCTTTTAAATGTTTTTAAACACTTGAATTTCAGAAGGCTGAAAATATATCAATATACTCTGTGGGAATATGAAAGCAGTATTAATTTATCTGCAGTATTACAAATAAAACAGAAGCAAAACCCCCAAACCTGGATTCTACTTCTTCTAAGCAATCAACCTCACTCTCCATCCCATCAAATATTACAACAAAAGAGCCCAAGGTCTAAGGATAGCAGATGGCATGGTTCTTGGTTAATGAGAGTTTAAACTAGCTAAATTCAGAAATAATCTAGCATTTCCTCTTCTAATCTACAATTTCAATTGTCTTCTCCAATATGACTTTTGAAATGGATACTACTAAGCCCCAAAATGGAAGCTGTTATTATTACACTTTCTATTTTGTTCCACGGCTCTAAGAGTTACAAAGGAGCATTCAGCAGATTTTGAGATTGAGACAGTAGAGGAGGAGAAAAAATAAGGAGCCAAATAAGTGACCCTTGTAATATTGGAAATGTACTATAAATAAATCCTTGCTACTTCTTACTTCACTCAAAATAAACTGTTACTCACCAGGAGAGAGCGGGTAAGAGATTTTTTTCCCCCAGGAATACTGAACAGTAACGTGTCATGATATTTTTATAAGTGATTATTTCAGCATTGCACTTTATGCCCCCATTATTTTTAAGGCTAATGGAGCAAATATCTTTTGAAGCCTCTTTTACAAGTGGGAATATTGAAGCACAGAAAGCCTAAAGAAGTTTTACGATGTGATTTGCAGTCAGCAGCCCATCAAATAAGATACTAACATTTCTAATAGATTTGTCAGTGTAAATTAGGCAAAGATTCTTTTACCTCTGACTCACCACTTTCTTGATCTCTAAGAAAATAAAATAACAACTAAATAAGTAGGTAATTGATATCTTTTTTCCCTTCAATTTCTTTTTTAGCCTACTTTTTAAAAAACAGATTTATTTATTTATTTGAAATTTCAGAGTGACACAGAGAGAGAATGAGAGACAGAGAAAGACGTCTTGTATCTGTTGGTTCACTCCCCAGTGGACCACAATGGCCGGAGCTACACCAATCCAAAGCCAGGAGCCAGGAGCTTCCTCCGGGTCTCCCACATGGGTTCAGGGGCCCAAGGACTTGGGTTAATTTCTGCTCTCCCAGACCATATCAGAGAGCTGGATCAGAAGTGGAGCAGTCAGGTCTCAAACCAATGCCCATGTGGGATGCCAGCACTGCAGGTGGTGGCTTTACCTGTTATGCCACAGCGCCTGCCCCCGCTCCCTTTTTTTTTTTCTACATTTTTGCCTAACAAATGTGGCAGGACCCAAGAAAGCAAATTTCAATTACAGATCCTCCTGGTAACTGCTGAGTAGCCGAGTTCTGTACCAAGGTCATGATGCCAGCCAGACTTCTGTAGTGTGTTTCGGCTTGTTGGGTTTCCCCTCAATCTCTTCTAGGCTTGGACAGCTGCCACATCTTCTACTTATCATCTTGAAAACACAGAGAGGCAGCCGTGTGTTGGAAAACATGCCAAGTCCTGGCTGAAGGTTAGGGATGAGCAGAGACTGCCCAGTTATGCTGCTCTTTTCCTGGCCCAGAGGAATGTTTTCATTTCTCTTTCACTCTGTAACACGTGTCCCTTTCTCCGCCTTCTTCCCACAAGTCCCAGCTTGGAGGCCATCCCAGCTTTATACCTTCTCTATCTGAAATCTGAGCCCCCTCCAGGCAAATCTGAAGCCAGAACCCTCATCTCCTGTCTCTCTTTGCTTTCCTTTAGTCTCCTTTTCTTTCTTCATTCTTGAAGTCAATTTCTTCTTTAAAAAATGCCAAACTTTAGTTCCCTTCTCCACTAGCAAGTGTACACATAGATTAATGTGAGATCATGTCATTGTCTTCTAGAAATGCCCAATATTGACTATTATTCCCAGAAGAGGACATTTGGGAAGTATTGTTTTAGATTATATTGATTTCTTTTTTTTAATAATCTTTTAAAATATTTTCTAGGGGCTGGTGCTGTGGTATAGCCAGTTAAGCCGCCACCTGCAGCTCTCGAATCACATATGTGCACCAGTTCAGATCCTGGCTGCTCTACTTCCAATCCAGCTCCCTGCTATGGCCTGGGAAAGCAGTGGAAGATGGCCCAAGTGCTTGGACCCCTGCACCCACATAGGAGACCCGGAAGAAACTCCTGGCTCCTGGCTTTGGCCTGGCCCAGCTCTGGCTGTTGTGGCCATAACCAGCAGATGGACGATCTCTCTCTGTCTCTCCCTCTTCTTTACAACTCTGTCTTTCAAAAATAAATCTTTAAAAAATATTTTTTCTGATGTCAAAAGTAAACATTCTCTTGATAAAAATGAGAAAACACAGAAAAATAGAAGAAAACATAAATCAAAATCTCTTCATTCAGTTTTCTTTTTGATACTTGCATCTATTACTTTTAATATCATATTCTATGTATACAAAATTATATATAAAATATATTTTTAACTGGAGAGGGATAACTGGGATACATTGTTTTTGGATCTCTTTTCATTTAGCATGACATTGGACATTTTCCACCATAATTGCTTTTTAAACACATTTTTTAAAGACTCCTTTTGAATTGATTTTTCACTTTTCCCCTCATCAGTTGGGGAAAAAATCAATCCCATAATTTTTGAAAATTCCAACACTACATTTCGAATTCTTGGTTCACCAAAATTAGATTTAAAAATTATATATAAAATCCTGGGCCTGGCATCGTGGCATAGCTGGTAAAGCTGCTGCCTGCAGCACTGGCATCCTATATGGCTGCTGGTTCAAGTCCCAGCTGCTCCACTTCCAATCCAGCTCCTGCTAATTGCGCCTGCAAGAGCAGTGGAAGATGGCCCAAGTGCTTGGGTCCCTGCACCTACATGGGAGACCTGGATAAAGCTCCTGGCTCCTGGCTTTGGCCTGGTCCAGCCCTGGCCATTGTGGCCATTTGGAGAATGAATGGAAGACCTCTCTCTCTCTCTTTCTGCCTCTGCCTTTCCTTCTCTGTAACTCTGTCAAATAAATAAATTAATTAAAAAAAGAGAATCCCATATTGCTATAATTTTAAGACAAGTAAAAAACTCATATATTTAAGGATTAAATTTAATGGAGAGCAGTGGTGCTATCCATCACGAATACCAAAATGCAGCTAAAAATAATAACCAGAGTTGAGTAAGACTACAAAGATATTCTAAGAACAGATGAGGAAACATGATAGCAAATCCCTCCGTGGTTTGCAAATAGATTGGTGTGCTCTGTTGGAAAAAAGTCTGTCTTCCGTTAAGCCAGGGAGTAATTTCCAAGGTTTCATTTCAATACTGTCTTTGTGGACTAGTGGTTAGGGAAGTGGTCAGAATTGGTCATATAGTAAAGAGAAAAATATACTGAAAAGGATAGACTGTTGATGAAAATGCTCAGTAATTTATTTGCCTTGATAACAGCAGTAAATTATCCATTTTATTTATTTTGTTAATAAATTTGGAAATTGACTGGATCTGGCTGGAAGCCAGAAGTTCAGGTTAAGATCTCTCAAAGAACCTGGTTTAGCAGAAAAAGTACTGGGCTGGGATGAAAAAAATTTAGAATCTAATCTTAACCAACCAGTTGAGTGATTTATACAAGTTACTTCACTTATTTGATGTTCAGTTTTTCTTTCTAAATAAAAAAAAAAGTAACACATGCTCATTGTAAGAATTTTAAGCCATATTTTAGTATATAAAGTAAAATTCTACCTTGCCTCATTTATTATGATATACCCCATGATATAACCTCTGTTTTTTATATATATATATATTTGTACTTTTCTCTGTAAACATTTAATTTTTAAAAAATGGTATCAAAATCTGTATGTTGTCCTGTAATTCACTTTTTGTACTTAACAGTATATCATGGACATTCTTTCCTACTGCAGTTTTATATTTCATGGCACAGAGATACTTTTTTTTAAACAATTCTCATTACCAATTGGCATTTAGATTGGCCCTGATTTTTCACCATCTGAAAATCCTGCAACAAGCACATCTGTATATATATATTCTCATGCACTTGTATTAGCATTCTTTAGGGTAGTTTCTTTTTAAAAAAAAATGTATTTATTTATTTGAAAGTCAGAGTTACATAGACAGAGAAGGAGAGGCAAAGAGAGAGAGAGAGAGAGGTCCTCCATTCGCTGGTTCACTCCCAAAATGGCCGCAATGGCTGAAGCTGCGCTAATCTGAAGCCAGAAGCCAGGAGCTTCTTCCAGATCTCCCACATGGGTACAGGGGCCCAAGTTCTTGGGCCATCTTCTACTGCTTTCCCAGGCCATACCAGAGAGCTGGATCAGAAGTAGAGTAGCCGGGTTTCGAACTGGCACCCATGTGGGATGCCAGCACTGCAGGCGGCAGCTCTACCTGCTATGCCACAGCACTGGCCCCTAGGATAGTTTCTAAACACAGAATTGCTAAGTCAAGGTCTATATGTTTTGTAAATGTGTACAGGTAGTACCAAACTGCCCTCCAAAAAATGGACAGCTTGCTGTTTCTCCCAAAAGGGTATGAAAATGTTCCTTGTGTCATACACTCACCAACATGAACTATCATAAATCTGTCTTATATTCTGTCAGCCTGATCAGCGAAAATGGACTGCATACTCTCTATAGCTATTTTGGCTTCTAAAATACTGGAACTCTGTGGAAGAGTGGAAAATATAATAGCTTTATCTAAAAACAAATGACATAGTGAACTTTGCTGGGCCCTTGCACCTGCCAGACTACAAAGTGCAGGCCTGACAGTTCCAGAGAAGGCAGGCTCTCCAGGTAGAAGATGGCACATACAACCTCATCTGCTATAAATGAAGACATGCGTTGCAATTTTAACTATAAAAGAGAAAACACAGTATCAAAAAAAAAAAAGAACCAGAAGTCTAAAAATACTTAATCCTTCAATACAACATATTATGAAGCAAGGACAAAAGCTCAGTATTTTATCCAAAAAGAGTCTTGCAAGTTAGCATTGGGCAAGGACCAAATAACTAATGATAATAATTGTACTAATGCATTTCTCTGGCTCAACTTTGGCTATGTAGATATTGTGAAAATGCTAATCAAACTTTCAGTTAATTTTAGCGGTGGGAAAAAAAATGACAGAGCAACTAACAGAGCACCCAAAAGGAAACTTGTAGAAGTGAAATTGACACCATGAGAAGCAATGATTTGAACAGCCTTTGTCTTGACTGTTGAGGAACACTTTATTATCTTATTTTTTTAAATTATTTTATTTCTCTACTTAATACCATTGGTCGAACTCTTTACTTAACATAGAATTATTCATAGGTGTATAAATCCAATTGAAAATAGATCCCAGTAAAAAATAAGAGTGGGAATAATAGAGGGAGGAACTGTACTGTTTGGCACATATTCCCAGACTTACCCCTAAGGATAAAGCTAAAAACTTGCATGGGACTCCAAAACCCATTAAGCTGGGTGGTACTAATGCCATCTTATGTGTTAAAGTGATCATATTAAGTGTGTAATTGATCATATAGATAGGATTAAGTGTCAAATGGATCATATAATAAGACCAAGTATCTGATAATAACGATAGAATTAAAAAGGAGAGAATGTTCCAACATGAGAAGCAGTCCACAAACAGACTCACAGAATGACAAATGCCTGAAACAGCACTCTGATCTCAAAATCAGCCCTTAAGGCATTTGGATCTGGCTGAAAAGTCCCTGAGAGGGGCCAGCACTGTGGCATAGCAGGTAAAGTCTCCACCTGCAGTGCCAGCATCCCATATGAGTGCTGGTTCAAGTCCCAGCTGCTTTACTTCTGATCCAGCTCTCTGCTATGGCCTGGGAAAGCAGTATAAGATGGCCCAAGAACTTGGGAACCTGCACCTGTGTGGGAGACCCAGAAGAAACTCCTGGCTCCTGGCTTCGGATAGGCTCAGCTCTGGCCGTTGCGGTCAATTGGATAGTGAACCAGAGGATGGAAGACCTCTTTCTCTCTGCCTCTCCTCTTTCTGTGTAACTCCAACTTTCAAATAAATAAATAAATCTTTTTTAAAAAGCCCATGAGTGCATTTCAGGAATGGAAAGCCAAGATACTGTGGCCAAAAATGACCTACATGAAAGATCTCTGTGAGTGAGACTCCAGTGGAAAGAAGGGGTCATCAAAGAAGGATGTACTTTTCTCTGAAGGGAGGAGAGAACTTCGACTTTGCTTATGGCCCTGTCAAAATACTGACAGAGTTTGTGAACTCAAAAGGCTTCCATAGCCTTGGCAGTTCATGTCAAGAGCCTCGAGTGATCACTGATGTCATAAATAGGCTTGCCAATTATTAAATCAACAACAGGAGTCACTGTGTACTTACTCCCCATGTAGGACCTCTGTCCTTAATGACTTGTACTATGAGAATTATGTATCTGTGTGGGTGCAAATTGTGGAAATCTTTACTTAGTATAGGGTTGGTCTTCTGTATATAAAGTTAATTAAAAATGAGTCTTAATGAAGAATGGGATGGGAGAGGGAGTAGCAGGTGGGATGGGAATGAGGATGGGAGGACAGGTATGGGGAGAAGAACTGCTATATTCCTAAAGCTGTACCTATGAAATTTGTATAAATTAAATAAAATATTTCTAAAAAAAAGAAAAGAAAACATAAAAATAGTTGAAGAACACAGATAACTGCTCCCTGGTTCTGAGTCCTTTGAGTACTCTGCTTTTTGAAAATTAGACACTATGTTGGCTTTTTTTTCCCAGAAACCTTTTATTTAAGGTATACAAATTTCATGCATTTCATAAATACAACTTCAGGAACATAGTGATAGTGATTCTTCCCATCTTGCCCACTCTCCCACCCTGATTCTTACCCTTCATCCTCCTCTCTCTCCTATTCCCATTCTTACTTTTCACTAAGATCTATTTTCAATTAACTTTATACACAAAAGATTAACTGTATGCTGAGTAAAGAGTTCAACAAATACTATTGGAAAAAACCTGTACCTCAACAGTATGATTCCTCTTTTGATTTCTTCTATAACCCTTCTATGTTGTTCAGTCTCCTTATATTTGCATGTGTTCTAGAGACACTTGAGTTGTTGATTTCTAGCTTCATTCCATTGTGGTCAGAGAAGATGTATGGTATGGTTTCAATTTTTTTTTTTTATTTGCTGAGACTGCTTTGCTTTATGGCCTGGCCTGTGGTCTCCCTAGAAAAAGTTCCATACACTGGTGAGAAAAATGTTTATTCTGCAACTGTAGAATGAGATGTTCTGTAGATATCGGTTAGGTCCATTTGTTCTATATTGCCGACTAACTGTTGTTTCGTTGCTGATCTTCTGTCTGGTTGATCTGTGCATTGCTGAAAATGGAGTATTGACGTCCCCCATTATTATTGTATGGGAGTGTTTCCTTTTAGATCCATTACCATTTCTTTTATTTTTTAAAAAAAGATTTTATTTGAAAGACAGAGTTACAGAGAGAGGTAGAGAGAGAGAGAAAGGTCTTCCATCTGCTGGTTCACTCCCCAGAAGGCCACAGTGGCCAGAGCTGCACCGATCCCAAGCCAGGAGCTTCTTCTGGCTCTCCCACATGGGTGCAGGGGCCCAAGGACTTGGGTCATCTTCTACTGCTTTCCCAGGCTATAGCAGAGAACTAGGTCAGAAGAAGAGCAGCCAGGACTAGAATCAGTGCCCATAGGGGATGCTGGCACCATAGGTGGAGGCTTAACCTACTAAGCCACCGCACTGGCCCCGCATATAAATTTATTATAGTAACATCTTCCTGTTGAATTGATCCTGTAATCATTGCATAGTTCCCTGCTTTGTCTCTTTGAACAGTTTTTTGTTAAAGTCTATTTTATCTGATATTAGGTTGGCTATGCCAGCTCATTTTTGGTTTCTTTTACCATGGAATATAATTTTCCATCCTTTCACTTTCAGTCTGTGTTTATCTTTGTGAGTGAGATGTGCTTATTGTGGGCAGCAAATCGATTGTTTTTGTTTTTCCATTCAGCCAGTCTGTATCTTTTAACTGGAAAGCTGAGGTCATTTACTTTCAAGGTGACTATTAATAAGTAATGACTTGGCTCTGCCATTTTTCTGGAAGTATTTCTATTGTTTAATTTGGATTTCCTTTTTACTTTTATTGAGAAATTTTCTGCCTTCACCTGCTTTCAGAGTGATGCCTGTGCTTCTGTGTGTAGCACATCCTTAAGCATCTTTTGTAAGGCTGGACAAGTGGTGACAAATTCTTTCAATTTCTGTTTGTTATGGAAGGGGAAGTCTTAGATTTAAGGGAATTGTGAGCTATCCCTAAGTTCAGAAAAGGTTAAATTCTTACTATTAATTTTTGTTCAATGTCTTCTTTTCTGATAACTTCTCTTATTTTATAAAATCCTTGTAAACTTTTAAAGATTTTGTTTTAAGAAAATTGTAGGGGTCGGTGCCATGGCTCACTTGGTTAATTCTCTGCCTGTGGCACTGGCATCCCATATGGGTGCTGGGTTCTAGTCCGGTTGCTTCTCTTCCAGTCCAGCTCTCTGCTGTGGCCCGGGAAGGCAGTGGAGGATGGCCCAAGTGCTTGGGCCCTTGCACCCACATAGGAGACCAGGAGGAAGCACCTGGCTCCTGGATTCGGATCGGCACAGTGCCAGCCGTAGTGGCCATTTGGGGAGTGAACCAATGGAAGGAAGACCTTTCTCTCTGTCTCTCTCTCACTGTCTATAACTCTACCTGTCAAATAAATAATAATAAAAAAAGACTGACTCTAAAAAAAAAGAAAATTGTAATAAATTGTATTATAAGAGCAGAAGAAACCATTTCTAAGTGGCATCTGTAAGGAAACATATTATAAGTTTATCGTAACTCCAGTACTGACAGTCTTACTCGTCTACCTGCTGCCAGCCTTCACCCTTTGAATTTTACCTCCAGTCCTTGGCCAGAACCAGCCACTGCCAACTTAGAATGTCTTCCATACCTGACTTCCTTCTCTTGCTCCAAATTCTTCCTTGCTTTTCCTTCTAGCACATCTCATGTCCTAGTCTAATCAGCCTGAGAGTTCCCCACTCACCCAAATGCCTGGAATGACTCGGCCCCAGCATGTCATCCCCTTGTTTGTTTCTAGTCAGCCTTTCAAGATACAACTCAAATGTCACCTTTTCAAGGAAGATGAACTCCTCAGGGAAGGAGTACCTTCCTTGTGCCGTCAATCTCTATCACTGTGAAGACTGCACTGATTAGCCTGGGGTATTTTACATGGCTGCGTTTTCTGTATTAGACTCTGCTAAGGCTTCTTTCTGGCTAACCACAAGGTATTGTATATTGGTCATCTTTCTATCATTCATCAAACTGCCAGGCATATGGTAGAGGTGTAGTTAATGTTAATTGAATCCAATTAGCATGACATAGTGAATCTGAAATTACTTGGAGACACATTTTATTATTAATGTTGACAAAAGTCCTTACAATGTGTTGCTTTGTCACATAAGCTACACTAAAAAACTAAGAAAACTGGGGCCAGCACTGTGGCACAGCAGGTTAAAGCCCTGGCCTATATCGCCTGCATCCCGTAAGGGTGCCAGTTTCTGTCCTGGCTGCTCCACTTTCAATCCAGCTCTTGCTATGCCCTGGGATAGTAGTAGAAGATGGCCCAAGTCCTTGGGCCCCTGCACCCATGTGGGAGACACGGAAGAAGCTCCTGGCTCCTGACTTTGAATCAGCTCAGCTTCGGCTGTTACAACCATCTAGGGGAATGAACCAGCAGATGGAAAACCTCTCTCTCTGTCTCTATCTCTCTCTGTATCTCTGTCTTTCAAATAAATAAAATAAATCTTTAAAAAAAACCTCTTTCTATCTCTGCTTTAAAAAAAAACATAAATGTAAAAACTAAGCAAACTACTAACATATCATATCATGTTTCAGGGAAAATGTCAATTGGTACAAGGACCCCAAACTTCCCACTATTGGAAGAAGGATGATATGAGAACAATTTCATTGTTATCTTTATAGTCTTCTTTAATATCCTTGTACAGCAGCCATGGTTCTCTAAAATTCCTGAAATCCCTTGAGTTGTTTAGAAGCACATTCAGTGAAAACAAAAGACTAACAACTTGTGTAAGGGATATATAATAAGACTCACTTTGCTAGGACACATCCAATTAATTTCTTAAAGACCTACCACCATCTTGCCAACCTTCGAAATGTCCAAATGATTTTGACTTTTCCAGTTTTGTTGTTTTTAATGGAGTAGATTTCCCCTTTACCATCTGACAGTACAAAGTATTTAACTGCCTTATATATAAATATTCTGCCTTTTAACTGAAGGCCTTAAACTCTTTGCTATTACACTTGTAGCTTATAAATTTTATACGTACAATAACTTTGATACACATAATGAAAAATATCCTAATGTATTTTTAAGAATTTAAACCACTGGCGCCATGGTGCAGTAGGTTAATCTTCTGCGGCCCCCGCATCCCATATGGGCACCGGGTTCTAGTCCCGGCTGCTCTTCTTCCAGTCCAGCTATCTGCTGTGGCCTGCAATAGCAGAGAACTTGGGCTGTGGAGGATGGCCCAAGTGCTTGGGCCCCTGCACCCACATGGGAGACCAGGAAGAAACTCCTGGCTCCTGGTTTCTGCTCAGTGTAGCTCTAGCCATTGCGGCCGTTTGGAGAGTGAACCAATGGAAGGAAGACCTTTCTGTTTCTCTCTCTCTCTCACTGTAACTCTACCTGTCAAATAAATAAATAAAAAATCTTAAAAAAATTTTAAAAAGGAGTACATTTATTCCATTACTCCTTCTTGTTTAGAAACCTGACTCTTAAAACTGAATGTCTTCTTCAAAGTATGCCCTTTGTTCCCAGTCAGGAAATGTCTTTAAAATAGCAAAACCCCAGTTGTGCATTGGTATTTAAATAGTTGTTAATATATCATCCATAGTAAGTTATTTATAAGGAGTTATGGGTAAAAAATTAACTATTTTTATTAAGATTTAAATATCGGAGTCTGATTTAAAATGGAAAATGATAAAATGGAAAATTGTTGGTATAGTATACATTAATGAATTAGAAAAGGTTTTGATTATTATTGTTTAAAGTTATGAAATTTATTTTTAAGTTTACATTTAAGTGTATTTGCTTATATCCACTGCAATTACACTTACCTATATATAACTATATTTTTAAGAATCTACCACCTCACACAATAAGGTGAAAACAGCCTCTTTTTGGCTGTGGAATATTGGATGGTAGAGCATCCAAGAAATGAAATTAGTAAGTTGGAGAGTTTGAACATGTTTTAAGTTCCTGATGTTATTTATCCTGATATTTTCAAACTGTTCCTTGAAAGGATAACGTGACTATGGTATCACACCATAAAAATTGAATTAAAATATACCTTTGCCAGAAATATTACTAAGTATGAAATGATTATTATTAAAAGATCACTTCACAAAACATATTACATTTAAAAATTTGCTGATTTAGTAGGTATAGGGTACATTGTTCTCTTCTACAGATTATTCTTTACATTATTCGCTCTAACAAAGTTGAACTTTCCTCTGCAAATTTAAAAGTTGGACTTTTTGTGTGTGAATCATTCGGTTAAGTTATTTTGGCTGGGGGCTGGCACTGTGGTGTAGTGGGTTAAGCCACTGTCTGCAGCACTGGTCGGCATCCCATATGGGCACCGGTTTGAGTCTCAGCTTGTTCCTCTACTGATCCAGCTCCATTAATGCACCTGGGGAAGAAGCAGAAGACGGCTGCAGTGCTTGGACCCCTGCACCCATGTGGGAGACACAGAAGAAGCTCCCAACATACTCAGTTCAGGGCTAATTACTCCTCACTTCCAAGACAAGACCCTTCTGTAAAGTCTGCCCAACACTGAATCCTAAGATTTGCATTCTAAGATTTGTGTTCTTTTTTTTTTTTTTTTGGACAGGTAGAGTTATAGACAACGAGAGAGAGAAAGACAGAGAGAAAGGTCTTTCTTCCTTCTGTGGGTTCACAACCCAAGTGGCCACTATGGCTCGAACAGCACCTATCTGAAGGCCAGAAGCCAGGTGCTTCTGTGAGAGTCGACCACCCGAAAAACGTCACCAAGAGACACGTCTCTTATGCAAACAGCACGGGGAAGTTTTATTGATTATCCAGCATACTGGGGCTGTCTGATCATACATGAACAGAGCAGCCCCGAATAACCAAAGGTTAGGGTTTATAAAGGCAAAAACCGCAAAACCGGGAAGGGGGAGAATACATGGTTGCTATGCACGGTTGCTATACACAGTTGCTAAAATCAAAAGAGAGTACATAAAATCAAAAGAGAGTATATGGTGCCGGCGCCGCGGCTCACAAGGCTAATCCTCCGCCTTGAGGCGCCGGCACACCGGGTTCTAGTCCCGGTCGGGGCGCCGGATTCTGTCCCGGTTGCCCCTCTTCCAGGCCAGCTCTCTGCTGTGGCCAGGGAGTGCAGTGGAGGATGGCCCAAGTACTTGGGCCCTGCACCCCATGGGAGACCAGGAGAAGTACCTGGCTCCTGCCATCGGATCAGCGCGGTGCGCTGGCCGCGGCGGCCATTGGAGGGTGAACCAATGGCAAAGGAAGACCTTTCTCTCTGTCTCTCTCTCTCTCACTGTCCACTCTGCCTGTCAAAAAAAAAAAAAAAGAGAGAGTATATGGTTACTGGGGTCAACATAACCTAAAACCTAAGTGAAATTAATATTTATCATAATCTTGACAATACCAGTTACAATATTACAATTAGCAATTAGGACTTGACATTAATGTAAGACACAGACAAATCACATCTTCATTATTAGCCCAGGTAACCCAGGTGCAACCTTTCTACTTTTAAGCTTGAGCAATCATGCTAGGGGGTTTTTGTGCATTGCCAAGGGTGATGTAGTGCACTGCTATTGTCCGACTATTTGAGATCATAGTTTCAGACCAGAGTCTCACGGTGGGGGGTTGCTTTCCCAGAATGCAGTCTCAAGTGCTCCAAAATGGAGTCCCTACTGTCAAGGTGCTACTTCACTGTTTTATTTTTACAGCTGCACTAGGAAGGTTTAAACCTGTAAGCTTAAGCTTAACTTTTTACACCCGCACATATACAATTTTAACTCTTCACTTCCTCTTGGTCTCCCATGCAGGTACAGGGGCCCAAGCACTTGGGCCATCCTCCACTGCTATCCCAGGCCACAGCAGAGAGCTGGACTGGAATAGGAGCAGCCGGGACTAGAACCCAGAGCCCATAAGGGATGCCGCACCGCAGGTGGAGGATTAACCAAGTGAGCCACGGTGTCGGCCCCAGATTTGTGTTCTTACTAATAGGAAGAAGCTCTCGGTCCAGCCCTGTGTGGATTCAGGTATTGCTGCCTCTAATCCTTTCAGATAATTTTTCCTGCACTTTCCATAGTTTCCCCTCAAGGAAGAGCTGAGCAGCACTCTGCTGAGCAGGGACCTCCCACGAGTCTCCAGAACCCTGACTGAAGCAGTCTCTGACACAGCAAACTCGTTGCCTTGTTCTACCAGAGTCAGCTCCATTTCGATTCAGAGTCCATTGTGCTCTGCCTGGGTTTCCCTTCCTGCAGCCTGGAAACTCCCTCAAGGTAGTAACTGGAGCACCCGCAGGGCTCACCTCATTTATTTCCCGTCTCTCTGGGATCACTGGTGACTTAGATGCCTGATGTGTAGTGTCTTGAAAACCGTTCTTTCATATAATTTATCTATTTTTGTTTGCTTCCAGTAGGAGAATAAATATGGTCTCTGTTACTCCATCCTGTTTGGAACCATTTTTTAGGGACTCTAGAATCCATTTTTCTGTATGGACTGAGATAAATAACAATATTTTTGTCTTCTACCAGAATTATTTAACCCAATGTTAAATAGTGAATATTTTCTTTCCTGATTGCTTTTGATATTTCCCTTGTACTTTATTAGTTACATATACTGGAGTCTATTTCTGTATTAGGTATTTGGTAATGGGTGTTTTTCCCCAGAACTTTATTTTTTTTCCTTGTAGCTGTTGGCCATATATTTTTAATATCTGATAATGCTAATCTAAACTATATTTTTTAATGAGTGTCCCTCTGAGAATTTAAAAAATATACCATTGTACAGTCATTCTTTTATATTACTTTGGAAGCATTTTGTCAAATTAAAAAAATAATGGTATTTTTGGAGTGAACATTTAGCACTACTAGAACATATGACTCCAACAAAAATATGTTTTTGTTACATTAAAGAACACTGTTTTGATTTGCCAAAGTTCTTCAACTTATAAGGGTATTCCCTTCCTCCGATATGCACTTTAATGTTCTTTGTAGTGGGCTGGGTGTGTTCGCTGAGGAAATAAAGTCATTACCCAGAAAAAAAAATTAGAGACCTGAATCTAAAATGTTTAGATATTCTTGGTTAATGACAATCATTCCAGGTAGAGTTTCAATGTGTGAAAGGCTTTCAATTCTACCTCAGGAGAGTTAAGATACTAATTTCAGATGATCCTTCTGATTTAGAAGCCCTGCATCTTTTTATTTTGATCAAAAGTCACATAGTCTTACTCGAGCTTATTAAAAAAATTCTACCTAAAATATAGTTGAACTTTTTAAATAACAAATAACTACATCAGCCTGGAGAGCTGGGGGCCTAACGAAGAATACAGACTGTCATTATCATTCCTTTACAAATGTTGCTGCCACCACTGGTGCCTTACGCTTCCTCTTACCCATGCTGCCAGTCCTTCAGTCTCAGCGTTTAATTTATGTATTACCCACTCCACTGTTTCTCGGCCTTTGTTAACACTTGAAGATAATGTACTTGCTATCAGTCCTTCACGGTAACTGCTGAGGTTGACTCCTTTCACAGTGTTTTTGACTTCTTAGAATCATTTTGTTCTGGGTTCTGAGGATGTGGTTTTTATATAAATCTCTCATTTACTGAAACCATATTTGTAAATGAAATATTAGTAGATCTGAGTTCATTGTTCTTTTTGCAGATTCAAGGACAGAATGTTCTTGCACATATGTTTTGGTTCTTGCTGCACCAAAGGAAGGCAGTCCCCACCCGGTGCTGATAAGTCTGTGGCTACACAGCTTTCCAGAGGAGTTTAAGTGTCTATCCAGCACATCCACTCCAACCCCCCTTGGGTTCATCGGATTTGGGTATTTTTGCATTGCAGCTATTGTAATGGTTTCAAAGAGTGATCAAAGACATGTTCTAAGATCCCGAACTTCATGGTGCCAGCTGCCTGAGCTATGTCCAGGTGGTGCTAGGTGACAAGGAGGCAAAGAGGCTACACCTGCCCCGTACGCAGCCTCTAAATAATGTTTGAAATAATTATTTTATTGCATTTAAAATATTTTGAGGATTTAATGAAATAACTTCTAAAATCGTAAATAATTTTCAAATTTAATTGGTGCTTTTCATAAAATCCCTGGAAATACCCCAACTACCCTCTGGAGTGAGAAAATGCTTTGGTGCCACCTGCTGGCGTCTACTGATATACCAGGCACTTGCTCCTGTTGATTTCCAAATCATTTGAAATTTTTTTAAATATAAACAGAACAGATTTCATGTAGCTCATAGACATAATTCTAAGACTATAAGGATACTTCTCACCAAAAGAATGGGAGAAAATATTTACAAACTATGCATCTGGTAAAGGGTTAATATCCAGAAATATATAAGGAGCTGAAGAAGCTCCAAAGCTACAAAACAAACAACCCAGTCAAGAAATGGGCAAAGGAATGAGCAGGCATTTTTCAAAGGCTGAAGTACAAATGACCAAAAGATACATAAAAAATAATCAGTATCACTAGCCATCAGGGAAACGCAAAATGAGGTATCACCTTACTCCAGTTAGAACGGCTATCATCCAAAAATCAATGCTGGTGAGGATGTGGAGAAAAAGGTACCCTAATGCACTGTTGGAGGGAATGTAAACTGATACAACCATTATGGAGGTTCCTCAGAAATTTGAAAATAGATCTACCATATGACCCAGCCATCTCAGTCCTGGGAATTCAGCCAAAGGAAATGAAATCAGCATATGAAAGAGTTACCTGTAACCCCATCTTTATAGCGGCTCAATTCACAGTAACTAAGATATGGAATAAACATAGATGTCCATCAACATATGACTAGATAAAGAAAATGTGGTATATAAACACAATGAACTCAGCCATAAAAAAGAATGAAATCTTGTCATTTGCAACAAAATGGATGCACTGGAGAACATTATGTTTAGCAAAATAAGCCAGACCCAAAAAGACAAATACTACAAGTTTTCTCTGATTTGTGGTAGCTTAATAGACTACAGAAAATTTTAATGTATATGACCCAAATAATTTTTCAAAAAACTTTCAGTTTCCTACCAGCACATTTCAAAATAACCAGAAAGAGAATTTTGATGACAAGACCACAAAAGCTCAAATTCAAATTCATAAGTAAATTTGGAACACAATATAAAGAAACAAATGCCCAACAGTGATTAATAAGTATTCTGTGGCACTTAGCTAAAATGTTAAGTTTTATATGTTGATTTACATCACTAATTACATTATTTTTCTTATTTTTAAAGAGATTCTTTTTTTTAATTTATTTTTTATTTATTTGACAGGTAGAGTTATAGACAGAGAGAGAGAGAGAGAGATTCACCCCGCAAATGGCCGCTATGGCCGGCGCACCGCACTGATCCAAAGCCAGGAGCCAGGTGCTTCCTCCTGGTCTCCTATGTGAGTGCAAGGGCCCAAGCACTTGGGCCATCCTCCACTGCCTTCCCGGGCCACAGCAGAAAGCTGGACTGGAAGAGGAGCAACTGGGACTAGAAGCCGGCGCCCATATGGGATGCCAGCACTGCAGGCAGAAGATTAACCAAGTGAGCCATGGCGCCGGCCCTCATTGATCTTATTTTTCTCATTAATAGATATATTTTCAGTTGATGGTATCTTAACTTCAGATTTATGATATAAAAAGTTTAATATTAAATTCTAAAGTTTCTGAATAAATTAGTTGTTATAGTTAGAATAATTTAAGTTATTCCTATTGTGCTGGCCTGCGGCACAATGAACTGGGTCTTCCTGAAACAGAGAGTGGGAATGCGGGGACAAGGATGCAAAGAATAGAGCCAAGACAAGTCCTGATCAAGGCTCGTTTATTGAATAAATGCAGTAGTATTTAAACATGACCAGTTGTTTACAAGAAGGAGCACAAAAGATTTACATATCAAAAAGGCTCTTAAGGTTACGAAGAGTTCCCAATAAGGTTCTTAATTATTGATTACAAGGGTACAATAAAACACTTAGGTGATAAATGCAGGTTACAGGTGTGACTGATTATCTGTATCATCTCTTGTGAAAGGTTTAGGTTCTTCCTGCCTCTTCCCGGAATCTCCCTAGCCCAATTGTCTGTGCTGGGAAGTCTCCATATGTTTAAGTGTAAACAAAGGGAGTGACTACCTGTGGCTGCCCACACCTATAATAATGCTACTTTCATTCACCTGAATTCTGATACTCACTTCTTGAACAGGAAGGATATACAGCTAATGCATATTGATATCCATGTCTAAGGTATTTTATTTGGTAGTGGGACTCAGTGGTGAAACATGAGAAAGCCCTTATCTTTAACACCATCCTTGAATCAGGGTTAAGATCCTGTTCTTTGCATATTACAAATATACAAAAAATGAATTTGTCTAAAATGTGGGTGCCTGTCCTTCAAATATGCCATTTAGACCTGCTAAACCATAAACCACAGCCATAAGCCTAAACAGTCAGTTTCCTGATTTATGCATTTAAGCTACTGGGACACACTTTTATCACAGGCCTCAACATAAAAAGATAGCCCTGTGGGCATACTCTGAAGGTTTGCGGCTTGTCTTGTGTCTTGGATACCACTTCAGAGTGCAGAAGGGTTGAAATACAGAGGTGTGTAGGTAAGAGAAAAGACAATTTAATTAACCTGTCACACTCTTCCTTTCCAACTACATGAACATAGGAGATTTTTGCCTAAAGAAGCATTATTTCTAAGTAGTTCCAAACATGTATTCTCTTATTTTCTTTTGGTTTCCTACTAATGGTTCTGGATGTACTCAGGAACTAGTATAGTATTCTCAGTAACTGATGGGGAACTTTTATGATACTAAATAATTCATATGACTCTCATCAATATGAGGTGCACAGAGTTGTAGTGTGAAAGGAAGATGATGCCAATTCTTCACACTAGCATCTAATGGACACTGAATAAAAAACTTGTGAGTACTATACCTTCTATTTCATAAGGTAATATTTGTGAAAACAATAAATAGAATTTTAGATTTATTTAAATAATTTTATTTAAAATTTTGTCATTAATTCTGACTTATATTGACTTCTTAAGAGAAAGCTCTTCTGCAAACAAGTAAAAAATAAACTTCATATGATTTTTAAATTTGTATTTGTATGAAAATGTGTTGATTAGGGGGCCAGCACTGTGGCAAACAAGTAAAAAATAAACTTCATATGATTTTTAAATTTGTATTTGTATGAAAATGTGTTGATTAGGGGGCCAGCACTGTGGCGCAGCAGGTTGAAGCCCTGGCCTGAAGCACCGGAATCCCATGTGGGTGCTGGTTCTAGTCCCGGCTGTTCCCCTTCCGATCCAGCTCTCTGCTAGGGCCTGGGAAAGCAGTGGAGGATGGCCCAAGTCCTTGGGCCCCTGCACCCACGTGGGAGACCCAGAAGAAGCTTCTGGCTCCTGGCTTCGAATCAACGCAGCTCCGGCCGTTGCGGCCATCTGGGGAGTGAACCAGTGGATGGAAGACCTACCTCTCTCTTTCTACCCCTCTCTGTAACTCTGTCTTTTAAATAAAGAAAATAAATCTTTAAAAAAAAAAAGAAAATGTGTTGATTAAACAGCATAATTGGTGATTTTCCTGAAATGTAGGCAAAATTTTATGGGCAAGATATAAGAAATGTATTAACTCACCCAAAGTCCTTAGCCAATTAACAGGACAAAAACATTAGCCAATCAGTAAAAAATGAATCATCTTTTAGATTTTGCTCAATCATATAGAAATATTTTTACGTTAGTCAAAAATCTTTATTAGTCAATGCTGGAAGTTAACAGCACATCCTAGTTAGCAGTGTATGAAGGTGACTTACAATGTTTAAATATTTAGACTTACTCTTGTCCACGCTCCATAAATCTTAGAAGAGTATTTCATGCCTACTTGCTGAAGACATAAATCTAATGAAGGAAACAATAAACAAATCAGATCACTTCAGGCCATGATAAATGCTATGAAGAAAATACCAGATTGGCATATGTGATGGCCTGGGATGACAACATTTTTTTCTTTTTTTTAAATTAATTTATTTGACAGGTAGAGTTATAGACAGTGAGAGAGAGACAGAGAGAAAGGTCTTCCTTCCGTTGGTTTACTCCCCAAATTGCCGCTACGGCCATTTACTCCCCAAATGGCCACTACGGCCAGTGCTGCGCCAATCTGAATCCAGGAGCCAGGTGCTTCCTCCTGGTCTCCCATATGGGTGCAGGGCCCAAGTACTTGGGCCATCCTCCACTGCCTTCCTGGGCCACAGCAGAGAGCTGTACTGGAAGAGGAGCAACATGGACTAGAACCAGGCGCCCATATGGGATGCCGGCACCGCAGGTGGAGGATTAACCAAGGGAGCCATGGCACCGGCCCAGACCTCCATTTTTTTTCAATAATTCTTATTTAGGTTCTAGCTTTAAATACCCACTCCTCAGAGTCCTTCTCCCATGACTCAAACTAATGACACCCTCTAATCACACCAATCGTATATATTTGTATTACTGTAATCTCAGCTCTTATCACATTATCTGATGGTTTTCTGCTTTATCTGCTTGCATATTACTTGTCTCTTCCTGCTGTAATGGGAGTTCAATAAGACCTGTCTCCTGTTCAGCACAAATCCTCAGCCTGGCATAAAGAATACATGTATGAATCAAACTGTTTATTCTCTGGGTTACACAGGGTGCATCAGGGGAGAGAGAATAATCTAAAATAACTCATGTATTCAAATTATTCTTACAGACTTGTTTTTATGGGAGTGGGAGGGTTTAGGTTCCTTAATATTAGCAACAATTGAAATGAGTAGAATTCATCACTCTACCATAGGTAACATCCCTCCCAATAAGATGAAAGAATATATTGTTAAAATATTGTCTCTGGCAATGTTTTCTTCTTGTATCAAAAAAAAAAAAAATGCATGGGGACAGCACTGTGGCACAGTGGATTAAAGCTCCTGCCTACAGTGCTGGCATCTCATAGGGGTAATGGTTCCAGTCTCGCCTACTCCACTTCCGATCCAGCTCTTTGCTATGGCCTGGGAAAGCAGTAGGAGTTGGCCCAAGTCTTTGGGCCTCTGTATCCACTTTGGAAACCCAGAAGAACTCCAGACTCCTGGCTTCGGATCAGCTCAGCTTGGCCATTGGGGTCATTTGGGGAGTGAACCAGCAGATGGAAGACCTCGCTCTCTCTCTAGGTCTACCTCTCTCTGTAATTCTGTCTTTCAAATAAATAAATCTTTTTTTAAAAATGCATCAATTATAACTAAAAGGGCCGGCACCGCGGCTCACTAGGCTAATCCTCCGCCTTGAGGCGCCGGCACACCGGGTTCTAGTCCCGGTCAGGGCGCCAGATTCTGTCCCGGTTGCCCCTCTTCCAGGCCAGCTCTCTGCTGTGGCCAGGGAGTGCAGTGGAGGATGGCCCAAGTACTTGGGCCCTGCACCCCATGGGAGACCAGGAGAAGTACCTGGCTCCTGCCTTCGGATCAGCGTGGTGCGCCGGCTGCAGCGCGCCAGCCGTGGCGGCCATTGGAGGGTGAACCAGTGGCAAAGGAAGACCTTTCTCTCTGTCTCTCTCTCTCACTGTCCACTCTGCCTGTCAAAAAAATAAAAAATAAAAAAATAAAAGGATGGATGTAATGAATATAAAATGCACATTAAAATTGCAAAGCTACATATGATCTAAAACTGGCATTTTAAATTCAAAGACAATTGAGAAAGGAAGTTTGCACATGTCTTCACTTGAATTATCTGTGAGACAGGCATATAACCACAAAAGCTGGAGCGGTGATAATCCAAAACAGTTAGGAACAAATCCAAAGAATTCTTTTAATATAGAGGAAACATATGTAAGTCATGATCAGTATATATAACTATTTTCCAAATGAGTGCTTTAAAGTATATATGTGTGAACTTCTGGTTTGTTTTCCTAGTTAACTTAGAAGGTAAAATTTAGCGTGGCACTGGCATGGAAGATGGTGAACCAAATACCTGTTTAGCTTCCTGTCAGTGTAGTACACGCAGCTGAGGCGCCAGCGCCAGGCCTTAAGCCCAGACAACAGACTTCAATAACCCTAATTGTAACCACCACATAACGCTGCTGATAGACAGAAAAGGCTGGCGACTTGTATATTAGACGGTTGACTCTGGCTTAAAACTCAAAAAACGACCATCCGTAAACTGAGATTTTCACACGCGAGCTGGCGCGCGAACGCCCAGACCAGAGGGACAGCCCAGTGCTCCACCCGTCTCGGGGCGGGCTTCACCTCGGGGAGGCGGGGCTAGCTTGTCGCGTTTCCAGCAAGTTTGTACCTCTTCTCTTGCCGTAGTGCCTGAGACCGGAAGCTCCTCTGCGGCATGTACTTAGGTTTCCGGGGAAGGGCTGGGTGCTGGTGTACCATGTGGAAGGTACTGTGAAGAGTTGCTGACGTCCAAGTGCTGCCCAAATTCCGAACTCCGGCTAAGGAGGAGCGAAGAGCTACTTAGTGTGAGTCCTGGCCAGTGCGTTAAGCCGCGAGAAGGTAGGTCGTCCGCCAGTTTTCTGGGTATCTGCGGAGTCGGAGTTGCTGCCGCGGGCACGGTTAATAGTTGTCCAGGCTGTTGGGGTGGTGGTTTGCTTCCCGGGGCCCCGCGGCTTGTGTCTGCCACCCCGCCGAATGCAAAGGGAGCGTTTATTGGTTGCAGTTCAGCCGCCTTATACTCCGGTGGCCGCCTCTTACCGTCGTTGTGTTTCTTAGTTTGTGTTTTCAGAAATCTGCCGGCTTGAAAGATGACGTCCTTAGCCCAGCAGCTCCAACGGCTCGCCCTTCCTCAAAGCGATCCCAGTCTTTTATCTAGAGATGAAGTTGCCTCCTTGTTGTTTGACCCCAGGGAAGCGGCCACCATCGACAGAGACACCGCCTTTGCCCTTGGTGAGCTTTTAGAAGAACTCTGAAACGCCGTTCTCTGGATGTTGTGTTTTCGTGTTTTCTCTTTCAACCCTGTCCTCATTTTTAGCAGGTTTTTTTTAAGATTCATTTTTGTTGTAAGGGAAAAGAGAATACCAATCAAGTGCTAGAGATAGGTAGGAAGTGGTATCTTAATTTCAAAGAAATATGGGTAGGCAGGTCAGTTAATAGCAAACCGGAAGAACAGCTTAAAGGGGGTCGTGATAGTGGCTGGAGTTGCGCAGACTCCTCAAGAGGCTGGCCTCCTGTTGTAGGGGATATCAGGTAGTAATGGTAATGAAAGGAATGGCTCCTGCCCTGAAAAACTTTCTGTTCTTTATGTTGAAACCTAGAAGTCTGTGTTTGGCACCGTATTGCACATAATGCATGCTAGAAAGTTCAGAGGCTTAGTGTAATGAATTTGCTTGTTAAACAACTGCCCTTTCCCTAGGGTGCACTGGCCTAGAAGAGCTGCTTGGCATTGATCCTTCCTTTGAGCAGTTTGAAGCACCATTATTCAGCCAGCTAGCAAAAACCTTGGAGCGCAGCGTTCAGACCAAAGCCGTGAACAGACAGCTGGACGAAAACATTTCATCATTCCTTATTCATTTGTCTCCTTACTTCCTGCTTAAGCCAGCACAGAAGTGTCTGGAGTGGTTGATTCACAGGTAACTAATGAGATTTAAAAAATAATGGTTGACTAACTACTTTGTTTTTTAAAGATTTATTTACTTATTTGAGAGACAGAGGCAGAGAGAGAGAGAGAGGTCTTCCATCCAATGGGTCAGTCCCCAGATGGCCACAATGGCCAGAGCTGGGCCAATCTGAAGCCAGGAGCTTCTTCTGGGTCTCCCAAGTGGGTGCAGGGGCCCAAGCACTTGGGCCATCTTCTCTTGCTTTCCCTGGCCATAGCAGAGAGCTGGATCAGAAGTGAAGCAGCCTGGCACTTGAACCAGCACCCATATGGGATGCCAGTGCTGCAGGCTGCGACTTTACCTGCTGTGCCACAGCGCCAGCCCTGGCTAACTACTTTGCATTTTTTAAAAGGTTAAATCATTGAGAACACATTTAAACTTAAGGAATTATGGGGCCGGCGCTGTGGCACAGGAGGTTAATCCTCTGCCTGCAGCGCCGGCATCCCATATGGTCGCTGGTTCTAGTCCCGGCTGCTCCCCTTCTGATCTAGCTCTCTGCTGTGGCCTGGAAAAGCAGTAGAAGATGGCCCAAGTTCCTGAACCCCTGCACCTGCGTGGGAAACCTGGAGGAAGCTCCTGGCTCTTGGCTTCGGATCAGTGCAGCTCCAGCCATCACCACCGTTTGGGGAGTGAACCAGCGGATGGAAGATCTTTTTCTCCGTCTCTCCCTCTCACTGTCTGTAACTCTACCTATCAAATAATTAAAATAAAATATAAAGTTAAGAAGTTAGATGTATTAAGAGATGAATGCAATGTCTATTGTGTGAAAAGGCATGCTTTTCTACTGTTAAACATATTGTTCTTAACAGTGGAAAGCAAAACTGCTGAAAACTTGGAGTGAATAGTGTAACCTCATAGTTCTAGAGGGCCCATGTCACTTTGCCACTACAGGTTAGCCTTGTACACCTGGGGCAAAGGATAGTAAACTTTGTAGTTGTCAGAGTAACAGCAATAGTTTGGGAAGAGGATGACTGTATGCTCTGAAATCTGTAACTTAAGAAAGCCAGATAGAGCTGATGTGTATTGGACATTTATATGCCAAGCCTTGTGGCAAGCCCTTTCCAAGCATTACTTCACTTGATCCTCACATTTGCATAGAGAAATCAAAAACAATTTGAGCAATTTGGTGTTGTTGTTGTTTTTTTTTTTTTTTAAGATTTCTTTATTTGAAAGGCAGAGTTACAGAGAGGCTGAGGCAGGGAGAGAGGTGAGAGAGATAGAGGGAGAGGGAGAGAGAGATCTTCTATCCACTGAGTCACTCCCCAAAAGGCCTCAGTGGCAGGAGCTGGGCCAATCCAAAGCCAGGAACCAGGAGCTTCTTCATAGTCTCCCATGTGGCTACAGGGACCCAAAGACTTGGGCCATCTTCTGCTGCTTTCCCAGCCACATTAGTAGGGAGCTGGATTGGAATTGTGCTGGCACTCAAACTGGCATCCATAGGGGATGTTGGCACTGCAGGTGGCAGCTTTACCCGCTATGCCACAATGCCAGCCCTGTGATTTGGTTTTGAGAGATTAGGTTTCCTGAGATGCAGCTAGTAAGTGGCAGAGCTTGGATACAACTGAAGTTTGTTTCTAGGATCTAATCTTTGATCTGCTTTGGAAATAGTCTCGGTGAGTTTACTCAGCTTATTTTCTCACTTGTTGACATCATGTCACAGCTTATGTATTTTTGTTTATTCTCCCAATATATATGCTTTAAAGATAGAAGGAGTTCCATTTCATTCATTGGAAACATGGGAATATAGTGACTTCCTTTCAGGAAACAAGGGAGTCACTGAGAAAACATTTTACTTGCGTCTTCTGATTATCACATTAGACTCATCAGAGGAGAGTTTTCAAAGGCTTATAAAGTTTCCCTCTATCTTAGCATTTAATTTCCCCTAGATATTTCTAGATCATTACTGTAATTGCATTTTATTTTTCACATATTTGTTTGTGTGACTTGTTTATTAAGCAAACTTTAAATTCTCTATATAGCTAAGTAGTTTGTCCTTGGTTATTGTTTTGAAACAAATACTGTAATAAAGGTTTATACAAAATTTGGGGGTGTGGCTTTTTGTGGAGTTGTTGAAAGCATTATAAAAAATGTGATGTTGGGGCAGATGCTGTGGACTAGCTGGTTAAGCCACCTCCTGCGGTGCCAGTATCCTATTTGGATACTGGTTCAAGTCCCAGCTGTTCCACTTCCAATGCAAACTCCCTGCTAATGAGCCCGAGAAAGCAGTTGAGGATGGCCCAAATGCTTGGACTCCTGTCGTCCGTGTGGGAGACCTGGAAGAAAGAAGATCCTGTCTCCTGGCTCTTGACTTTGGCCTGGTCCAGCCCTGGCTGTTGAGGCCATCTTGGGAGTGAACCAGTGGGTGGAAGACCTTACTCCTCTGTGTTGTGTGTGTGTTTCTGTATGTCTGTCTCTCTCTCTCTCTCTCTACCTCCCTCTCCATAACTCTGCCTTTCAAATACACAAAATAAATCTTAAAAAAAAAGTAATGTCTTGGCTAGTACCAAAGTCATGTGTGAGACTAATAGGCAGAGTGATATGGAACACTAAGAAAAGTACATATAAAGGATTCAGAGACTTCATATGGAAGAGGGATTACTTGCCTGGGAGAATGAAGAAAAGCATCTTGGAAAATGAGGCATTTGAGAAAAATCTTGAAGACTGGGAAGGATTATTGTGTCTGATGGAGTTAATTTATTCACATCATTAGGGTGGAGGAAATGAAAGAAGATTTTGTGATTTTCATGGACAAATTATATATAGTTATAATTTGATAATTTTTTATTGAAAGATATTAATAAGATTTTCTTTTTAATTGGTCTTTTGAATTTCAGAAGAATGGTAATTAGGAAAGTTGTGGAACGTGATTTGAAACCTGGAGAGAGGCTTTGCTGCCCTGTTGAACAATTGCTTTTCAGTTGGTTTGACTGCAATGGTCCCATACTTACTTTAATGTGAAATAGAATGGTTAAGAAAAGAGATGGAGACAGTGAATGGGATATTTTGATATTGAATATTCCAAAATACTATATAAAATTTGGCAGAACAATATTGAGGGGAATTTAAATACAAAATAGGAGGCTTATTTAAGTACTCATTATGTTGCTAGTAGTTACGTGGTTACTTCTTTGATAATTATTTTAGGTAGTTTATGCTCATTGTTACACAATTTGGACATGAAAGGAAATACATGCTTACATAAGCTTCATGTCAGTTTGAATTGTTTGCTTTTTTCCTAGGTTCCATGTCCATCTTTATAATCAAGATAGCCTCATTGCTTGTGTTTTGCCATATCATGAGACAAGAATATTTGTTCGAGTTATACAGCTTCTGAAAATTAATAATCCAAAACACAAATGGTTCTGGTTGCTGCCAGTTAAGGTATGATTATTGAATGACATTTCTGTGATCGTTACAAATCTCGATTAGGAGATATAATTTGGAAAAAATAAAGTTATAGTGTTCCTGGGGCTAGTCCAACTATTATCTCCATCATTTTTATTTCTTAACTTTCAAGCAAAACTAATATGAATAATATTTACTCTTATTTAGTGCTTGGTATCAGACTAGGGGATTTATAGTATATTATCTTGGATTCTCATAAAATGTCATTTTTACAGATGAGCACAGGCTTAGAAACTGAAGTTCCTTGCTGAAGTTAATGTAACGATAAGTGGCCGAGTTGGAATTTGAATCCTGGTCTGATGCTAAAGCCTGTGATTTCCCATGATGCCATGCTGTTTGGCATTTTAAATTTTGGATAAAAAAAATGGTCGTGATGAAAGGCAGAAAATTCTTAAGAAATTTAAAGGATAAGGATGACTTGAAGGTCTTCCAGAAATTATTAAAGATGTAAAGAAGATGATAGGAATTAATTTACAAGAAATAAAAGGCTGATTGCCTAAAAGGAAAGGACTGGATAAAATTGGATAATGCACTATTAAAGTAAAATGAAGTGACTTCCTGTTAGCACTATGCAACAGACAGTATGGTAGATGTATGTTGTAGACTAGAACATTCCTGCATGCTGAGCATGGTAATATAAACTGGGAGGAGGGTAGAAGGTGACAAAAATAGACTAGCAACTCATGAGACTGTTCAAAGAGTTAGCTTGATAAGTGATGATGGTAGTGAAGTCAATGACCAGAATGAGTAAGAGAAAAAGAATGGGGTATTTTGAATTGGAAAGAGAATTGAAAAATCTGGATATAAAGCCCTTGAACTAAAGAATATTCGAGAAAACCAACCGATCATAAAGCTGCCAACTAAACTGCTCTTCCCAACACTCACTCTGCTTATAGTGTGAAGATCATTTTTCACCTGGACTACATGTACATCTTTCTGCTCTTCAGACACTTACAGTATTCTGGGTATCCAAATGCCCCTTACCTATTAAAATTTTTCTGTCATTGATCTATTCAGTTTTTTTAAGTTCCTAATACATACTGTGTACAGTGTTACGTGCTGAGAATAGCAGCATAAATTGATCACATTCCTAGTCTGTTTCTGTTATTGGCATTATTGTGAAACATTAATAAGGCTCATAACATGTTGGCTGAAAAACCAAATCCACCCAGAAGGATTACCAAACTTAGATACAAATCAAAATGGAACACATGGTATTTTTCACTGAGTACTTCTCATTGCTGAGTCCGTCTTTTTTTTTTTTTGACAGGCAGAGTTAGACAGTGAGAGAGAGAGAGAAAGGTCTTCCTTTTCTGTTGGTTCACCCCCCAAATGGCCGCTGTGGCTGGTGCGTTACACCGATCCAAAGCCAGGAGCCAGGTGCTTCCTCCTGGTCTCCCATATGGGTGCAGGGCCCAAGCACTTGGGCCATCCTCCACTGCCCTCCCGGGCCAAAGCAGAGAGCTGGACTGGAAGAGGAGCAACCGGGACAGAATCTGGTGCCCCAACCGGGACTGGAACCCGGGGTGCCGGTGCCGCAGGTGGAGGATTAGCCAAGTGAGCCGTGCCACGGGCCTGTGTTTTGACTTTGTAAAGGCTGCATAATTTTATGTGTTAATCTCGGTACCACCACCAGTTATAAGAAGAGATGATATTTATGAACTGCAGCAGCATAAAGACGCTACTAGGATAGATGCTCTAAAATAATGACCAGCTGGTGACTATCCTTAATAGTTTGTTCTGTCAACAGCAATCTGGAGTGCCTTTAGCTAAAGGAACTTTGATTACCCACTGCTATAAAGATCTTGGATTCATGGATTTTATTTGTAGTCTCGTGACAAAATCTGTGAAGGTGAGAAGTCCTTTGTTTCATAAATGTATAATTCCATGAGAATATTGCCTTGTCTGAATGAAGTTTCTCTGTTAAATGATCTACTGTTTGGGTGGGGATATGTGCATTTGTGAATCAGTCTTACCAAAGGTGTTTTTCTACAAAAATAAATGAGTCTATTCTTTGCTAAATTCTAGTTACATTGACTATTTAAACAGAGACCATCTGAAAACATCAGGAAGATTGTTAGGTAGTTCATTCTTGTCACAGTGTTTGCTTATTCAGTGTTGCATGGAGTAAAAAATAGTCAAAACCTGAAATAGATCAGGTGAGCTATAAATATTTTTGTACTTTCCTCCAACGGATCTTTCACTCTTAAATGTGTTTTGTTTGTGTTTCTTGTTCCAGGTTTTTGCTGAACTTCCGGGAAGCTCAGCTCAGTTGAGGGTGCTCCTGGCTTTTTATGCTTCTACTATTGTATCTGCTCTAGTGACTGCTGAGGATGTATCAGACAACATAGTCGCCAAACTTTTTCCTTATATCCAAAAGGTTGGCCCTGCTAATGTGTGAAAAATTTTCATTTAGATATAGATACTTTTAAACTGACAGTTTATTTCAGATGGCTAATGGAATTTAATCTCTGGATAAAAAAAATGGAATTTTTTTTTTAAAATCAGAGTGAGACCTTAATAAGTATTCTAAGGATAAATATTGGTTATTTGGTAATGCCACTATTTCCCAGATCTATTTTCTTGGCAGTCACTTTACTTCACTGGAAAGAGAACAGAGTAAACAATCTCTTTAAAGGCATAACAAATCTCTTGCCATTTTTACTTCTGTTAGTGTAGTAATCTGATTGAATTTTCCATTGCACATACAAGAAGAGCTTACTGGTTCTTGCTAGCGTGTGTACTGGATATTTGAGTTGGGAGGCTTTCTGAGATCCCTCTCTCTGTCATTTAAAAGACATGTCTCATCTCTAGGTACACTCAGGAAAAGGGGTTAACACTGAATCAGTATCTTAATTTCCAACATTCTGATTTGTCAGGTTAAAGTAATGTTTAAGGAGAGTAAAATAAAAACATATACTTTATCATTCTTCCTTGTATTTTAAAAAATATTCAGGGATTGAAATCATCTTTGCCAGATTACAGAGCTGCAACATACATGATAATATGTCAGATTTGTGTGAAAGTGACAATGGAAGATACCTTTGTTAATTCATTGGCGTCACAGATCATCAAGACATTGACCAAGATTCCTTCTTTGATCAAGGATGGATTAGGTTGCTTGATAGTGCTCCTACAAAGACAGAAGCCAGAGAGCCTTGGGAAAAAGTATGTACAATTGAATTGAGAAATGATGCTAGTTAGAGGCGAATGAAATTATTTGGAGTAATTTTTTTTGTAGGATAAGTGATGGTACTATTTTTAGTTATATTGCCATTTGTTGACTAACTAGTAAAGTCAATGCCATCTGTACTTGCTTCTTCAAAGGCCATTTCCTCACTTGTGTAATGTTCCCAATCTCATTACAATACTTCATGAGATTTCTGAAACCTACGATGTCAATTCTCTTCTGCGTTACATGCTTCCGCATCTGGTTGTTTCCATCATTCATCATGTTACAGGTATGTGGTTTTACATTTTTATATTTAGAAAATTTCTAAGATTTAATATACTTAAAATAGGCATCATATCCAGCTTCAAATATTTTAAATTTCTTCTGTCAAATTGTTTATTTAACTTGTCTATCTTTAGTGAGAAGCATTTGAGGTAGGGAAACAGTTGAAAGATTCTGTTGATTAAGTGATGTCTCAGAATTAGATTTTTTTTTTGAATCTGTTTTTAAACAGTCTATACATAAAATAAGACTGAATTTTTTTAAGGCTTTATTTTATTTACTTGAAAGAGTTAACAGAGAGAGAGGCAGAGACAGAGAGAAAGATCTTCCATCTGCTGGTTTACCCCTCAAATGACTGCTATAGCTGGGGCTGGGTCAGGCTGAAGCCAGGAACTTCTTCCAGGTCTTCTGTGTGGGTGGTAGGGGCCCAAGCACTTGGGCCATCTTCCACTGCTTTCTCGGGCACATTTCCGGGGAGCTGGAGCAACCAGGACTCTCACACCCATATGGGATGCTGGCATCGTGTTACACCATAATGATGGCCCCTTTAGTTGTTTTTAAATATATCACTGAGTAAACCTTTTCTTTCTCACTTAGGTATTTAATGAACTTTAGAGATTCACTTAACAATAAATACCCAACTGCCAAAAATTTTTTCTTACAGTGATAAAAAGTAAGACCAAGAAAATCTCACACATAAAAATCCAAATTACGCCATTTAGGGGGTAAACCAACAGAAGGAAGACCTTTCTCTCTGTCTCTCTCTCTCTCTCTCTCTCTTTCTCACTGTCTAACTCTATCTGTCAAATAAAAAATCCAAATTACAAAGTAAAACCAAAAATTAATTAAAAAACTGTTGTTTGCATTATTGGTTTTCACCCTTCAGTAATTACAGAAAGAGAATAAATTCTTGTTCCTGGTGTACTTGGAGAATACCAAGAAAGACATCTTTAGAATTATGTCAATGTATTATAACTTTTTAAAAATATTTATTTGAAAGAATTAGAGAGGGAGCGACACAGAGAGAAGGAAGTCTTCTACTGGTTCACTCCCCCAAATGGCTGTAGCAGCCGGAGCTGAGCTGATATGAAACCAGGAGCCAGGAACTTCTTCCACGTCTCCCACGTGGGTGCAGGGGCTTAAGGACTTGGGCCATCCTCCATTACTTTCCTAGGCACATTAGCAGGGAACTGGATCAAAAGTGGAGCAGCTGGGACTCCAACCGGTGCCCATATGGGGTGCTGGCACTGCAGGCCAGGGCTTTAACTTGCTGCACCACAGCACCAGTCCCAGTTTATTATAATTTAACATTGGATAACCAAAGCATATATTTCATATAAATTACTAAAATTAATGAAAATGTATTCTAATTTTGTGATCAGTGATGTGGTCCCAGTATTTGAAGATAAAATCTGATATCAGAGCCATACATTTATAGTAAATCTAGACTGGAAGTTAACAACTCTTGGTTCCATAAGGCAGTGATGAGATGGAAGTTTAGCCTGTTTTCAGAGATAGCTTACTGGAATGTAGGTTTGCAGCCCAACCTCTCTATCAACCTGTAATGTGACCTGGAGAAAGACTGAGCTTTTTACTAATACAAACATGATAATACTTGTTAAAAACACAGAAAATTTCAGGCAAAGGATAAGTGAATGTATTACAGAAAAGTTTTGGAAAATATAGGCAACTAGCCGGTGCCGCGGCTCACTAGGCTAATCCTCCGCCTTGCGGCGCCAGCACACCGGGTTCTAGTCCCGGTCGGGGCTCCAGATTCTGTCCCGGTTGCTCCTTTTCCAGGCCAGCTCTCTGCTGTGGCCCAGGAGTGCAGTGGAGGATGGCCCAAGTACTTGGGCCCTGTACCCGTATGGGAGACTGGGAGAAGCACCTGGCTCTGGCTTTGGATCAGCGTGATGTGCTGGCTGCAGCGCGCCAGCTGTGGTGGCCATTGCAGGGTGAACCAACGGTAAAAGGAAGACCTTCCTCTCTGTCTCTCTCTCTCACTATGCACTCTGCCTGTCAAAAAAAAAAAAAAAGAAAGAAAAAAGAAAAGAAAAGAAAATATAGGCAACTAAATTGGTGGAATACACTTTTGAAAATAGAGAAAAACCTGGATATCAGTGTAAATGTTCTAAAATTATTCTAGAAAGATTTTTCTACTGTAAGTAAATTTAATAGTGTGAGTATGCAAAAAAGAAATTTTTTCAACTCAATTTTAATTTATTGTAAATTAAGGGGAAGAAACTGAAGAGACAGATGGTCAAATCTATAAGAGACATTTAGAAGCTATACTGACAAAAATATCACTGAACAACAACTTAGACCATTTGTTGGCCAGGTAAGCCATTGTTTTTGATGTAGTTTTATTTATAATTTTGTGGCTCAATAAACTTGGTAACTGGTTATCAGTTTCCTAGTATTCCTCTTTAATGACTATCTTTTTCTATATCCTTTCATTAATTATAGGTACTTAATCCAATAAATATGGCAGCTTAAAAATCAAAAGTAATTTTTCTTGCTTCTCTTTAGTGCTAATAGGTAAAATGGAAAGTTAGTGGCTAAGCTAATGTTGGGTTTTAACTCAATGCAGTTTTTGACTATTTAAAGTTTTCTATTAATAAGTAGACCATGATGCCTGAAATAATACATGATAGTTAATGTTCAGAAATATCAATTACAAACTGATTATTGAGGAGAGGCATAGAGTAGGTTATTCTGTCCTTTTTTGTAGAGATTGTTCATTCTTCTTTTTCTTAATTAAAAAGGCAGCTTGATACAGTGAAAAGAATTTAGGTCTTGCAATCAGATGTAAGTTTGAAGTTCTAGAAATAAAGCTTCCTGGATGTGGTTTTGTCTTGGTCTAAGATTTGCCAGGTACTTCTACTAGTATTCATCATTCATTTATGCTCCTTGTTCACAAGGTTAATTTGTCAATCAAGAATATACATGTGAAATCCTACCTTAGGCTCAGGAATCATACAGGGATTTAGAGATTTTTTTTTCTTAAGATTTATTTTTTATTTATTTGAAAGGCAGAGTTAGAGTGAGAGGCAGAGAGAAGTCTTCTATGCACTGATTCTGTCAGTGGATAGAAGCCAGGGCTGTGACATGCGAGAGCCAGGAACTTCTTCTGTGTCTCCCACAAAGATAAAGAGGCCCAAGCACTTGGGTCATTTTCCGCTGCTTTCCCAGGCCATTAGCAGGTTGCTGGATCAGAAGTGGAGCAGCTGGGTCTGGAACTGGTGCCCATACAGGTTGCCGGTGTTGCAGGTGGCAGCTTAGCCTGCTATGCCACAACATTGGTCTCAGATTTAAAGTTTAAAACCTTACTCTATTTTTTGGGCATAAAAAGACTCACTAAATACTCAGTTTTGGTTTTGTTCTCTTTTGACTTCAGACAAATCAGAAGACTTCTTAAACCCCAGTTCCCTTATTTACAAAATAAATATTGTAATCTGTACATGTAGGGATCTAACATTAGAAGATTAATCACCTGGGGCCAGGGCTGTGGCGCAGTGGGTTAAAGCCCTGGCCCAAGGTGCCGGCATCCTATATGGGTGCCAGTTTGAGACCCAGCTGCTCCACTATCAATTCAGCTCTCTGCTATGGCCTGGGAAAGCAGTGGAAGATGGCCCAACTCCTTGGGCCCCTACACCCACATGGGTGACCTGGAGGAAGCTCCTGGTTTCAGATCAGCGCAGCTCCAGCCATCGCAGCCAACTGGGGAGTGGACCAGCAGATGGAAGACTCTCTCTCTGCCTCTCCTCTCTCTGTGTGGCTCTGACTTAAAAAAAAAAAAAATTTAAGCACCTAGTAATACAAGATACACTATAAATAATAACTCTCATATATATTAATATTTTCTTTTGCAGCCTTCTTTTTGAAGAGTATATTTCATACAGTTCACAGGAAGAAATCGATCCTAATAAAGTATCTCTGCTTAATGAGCAATTTCTTCCACTCATCAGACTTTTAGAAAGCAAGTATGTTTTGTGTGTGTTTGTGTGTATGCTCTTCTTTAATATTTACCTCCTATTCTATACCGATATGATCCACAAGTCAATATAATTGACTTTAGATTGACTTGCGGATATATATATACATATATATGTATATGCGGATATATATATATACACACAATAATATATATACAGTAATGATTCTTATTTTTCCTTTCTGGGAAGGGACAAGTATAGGCATGAAATATACTTGAAATGTAAGAGGAAATAGCTGTTGCCATGGCCATTGTGGAGAACATAATTTTTTAGAGTATTTTTGTTATTGGAATAGTTACAGTAACTTGATCAATATCATTTGGGTTTATGTATACTGTTTGTTAAAATGTAAGTCTCAATTTCAGTAGTTTTTAAATTTTTACTCTTTTATACGTGTATAGTGTATGTGGCTAATAATTTTATTCTTTCCAGATATCCCAGAACATTAGATGTTGTATTAGAGGAACACCTAAAGGAAATAACAAATCCAAAGAAACAAGAGCTTTTTCACCAATTTATTTCTCTGTCTACCAGTGGAGGAAAGTATCAGGTATGTTGCTCTCCAGAAGAATTGTGACAGTTAGGTTACATTTTGTGGTTAGTTGAAGTATTACAAAAGTTTTCCTCCCATCTTTGGAAAATTTCACAGTGAGGTGAGACTTTATTCGATTGACCTTGTCATCTGAAGTAAAATTCTGAGGCTGAGACTAAATAACTGAGGAATACAGTAATTTTCACATTACTATGAATGTGGTAATTACGTTAGGAAAATTATTGTTTGGGAATCTTATAGATACTGTTCATTATTAGTCACCAAAGATAGCCTCTTTCAGATTTCCAATGTTCCTTAGCTCTCTCTTAGTCTGTACTATCCAGTATAGTACCCACTAGGCAAATACGCCATTTAAATTATTGGTTAGAAAAAGGAAGGTGGGTTCTATTTTTATGATCGTGTTAAAATTTTTCTGCTAATTAAACCCTAAATCTATACTAGAAATTAAGTATTTACATAAGAATTCTTATAGTTTTGAAAACAGATACTATGAAGAAAAATGTGGTGGTTTTAATTTTTCCCTTCATAATTAGACCTTCATCTTTAATGATATACTGCATTTTCAAATCTTTGATAGTTTATTTGTGATTGATAAAAGGAATCTAAGTTGTCACAAGTTAGAGCGTCACTGTCATAGTTTGAATAAGCTGTATTCTATGTTTAGTACCCTGTTAATATAGGTGCTTTTCACTTGGGAAAAAGATGTAAAGAATAGAAAATTACTTCATAGAATTATTTGACTGAATTGAACCTACACAACAAGTAATAAAGAATATCGTGGTGTTAACATTACAGATTTTTTTCAAAATTGTTGGTAACTCATGTTCTAGAGACAAAAAGATTTTTGCTTTTCTTTTTGGTTTCTGCTAATTTGGTTTTTGATTATTACTAGTATGTGGGGTAGCTAGGGGTGGTTTTCTCTGGTTTTTGTTTCTGTTCATAGACTGCTCAGATTAACTGAAATCATTTGATGATTCTTTTGGGCCTTATAGTTTTTAGCAGATTCAGACACCTCTTTGATGCTCAGTCTGAATCACCCACTTGCTCCTGTAAGACTTTTGGCTGTTAATCATCTGAAAAATGTCATGAAATCATCAAAGGTTTGTGTCGAATAACTTTATTTTGTGACCTTTATTTTTCCTTTATGATGAGCTGTTCAACTCATAGAATTGATGTTGTATAATTCTAGATAAACTGAATAAGGCAGATGAGAGTACTTTGGGCCAAGATTTAGGACTATATATGTCAATAGCCATCATATTAATAACAACCTATTAACAACTGTTTTCATGTTTCCATGTTGCGGATTATTAGCTTAGCTTTAGTTCATTGATTTTCAAACTGAAATGTATAGACCAATTCACAATGGGTCACAAATTATCTGAGGATTTTTGAGTTTTGAAATTTTCTTTTGTTTGTCTCCACTTCATAGTAAGGCATATTTTGTGACTGAAGGATAACCTTTAAACACTGTTCCGTGGTTTCTGTGCCTTCAGTTGCATTTGTGTTTAAAATTTTAATGGCTTAAAATAAGAAGTATGAAAGCTGACCTAATTTGTGAAGAATGCCACTGATAACAGAAGCTGCAGTTCTATTTAAAAAGAACAGTGTTTGGGGCCAGGGTTGTGGTGTAGCAGGTAAGCTGCAGCCTACAATGCTGCATCTCATATAAGCACTGGTTCATGTTCTGGCTGCTCTGCTTCTGATTCAACCCTCTGCTAATGTGCCTCGGAAGGCACAAAGGATGGCCTAAGTACTTGGGTCCCTGCCACCCATGAGGGAGATTGGATGGAGTTAGGCTCCAGGCTTCGACCTAACACATCACTAGCTTTGCAGCCATTTGGGGAATGAACCAGCAGATGAAAGATCTCTCTCTCTCTCTCTCTCTCTCTCTCTCACTCACTCTCACTCTGACTTTCACTTAAATAAATCCTTTAGTCATTGTTGCACAGTTTTCACTGATACTATTTTCTTCAAATTTTTCTTTTACTTTAAGTGAATTCATGATTTCTTTAATTTGGCCTTTTAAGTCATGAATATGAAATGCTAATTCATACAATTTTGCTATAGTAGTTATAATTAGGGGTGGTCCATACATGCAGTGTCTAAAATCATGCATCATGATTTGCCTATTTGGAAAATTCCTGGCCTAGAGAAAAGTGGTAGCAGAGTTGAGTTGTACCATTGCACCTAGTATAAGCTTGCTGAACTGCACAACTTATGTCATAGCACTTAGAACCAGATTCATGGTGTAAGTAGAACTCAGTTTAAGCTAATCAAAAGTCATCACATTAACTTTGTCTTAATTTTGATTTTATTGCTTTTATAAAATTTTTAAAATATATGCTTTGTAAATAGTAAATTTTTTATAATTTGTTTTTCTGTTTTTATTTTTGTTTTATATCTTCTATATTTTAAGGAATTAAGCTTGCTTTTAAAAAATTGATATATAAGGCAACATTAGGATCTATCTTGATTTTTTTTTTGACAGGCAGAGTGGACAGTGAGAGAGAGAGACAGAGAGAAAGGTCTTCCTTTTGCCGTTGGTTCACCCTCCAATGGCCACCGCGGCTGTCGCGCTGCGGCCGGCGCACCGCGCTGATCCGATGGCAGGAGCCAGGAGCCAGGTGCTTTTCCTGGTCTCCCATGGGGTGCAGGGCCCAAGTACTTGGGCCATCCTCCACTGCACTCCCTGGCCACAGCAGAGAGCTGGCCTGGAAGAGGGGCAACCGGGACAGAATCTGGCGCCCTGACCGGGACTAGAACCCGGTGTGCCGGCGCCTCAAGGCGGAGGATTAGCCTAGTGAGCCGCGGCGCCGGCCTATCTTGATGTTTTTTTAAAAGTGGTTGATGTGGGGTAGGCATTTGGTCTGGCATTTAAGACACTGTCCCATATTGGAGTACCTGGGTTCCATGCCCAGCTCTGGCTCCCAATTCCAGCTTCCTGCCATTGCAGACCCGGGGAAGCAGCTGGTCATGTTTCAAATTTTGCCACACATGTAGGAGAACTGGATTGAGTTCTCTGCTGCCAACTTTAGCCTGTACCAGTCTTGACCATTGCAAGCATTTGGGGAATGAACCAGCAGATGCAAGCTGTTTCATTCTCTCTGTCACTCACTCACTCACTCATCTGTCTGCCTCGTGAACAGATACTAAAAGGTGGTTGATGTAATATTTTCAGAACTGTTGCTGTATTTCATTGTGACCTGTCATGAATTATGTTGCTTTCACAAATTGTTGGTAGGTTTATCTTACTGATTTGTTAAATGATTAAACACACTGAATTTTTTTTTGAATATCTAAAATAAAGAGGATTCCTGAAGTCCTTACTCATCCTTTTATTCTCTTCCTCCCTTTTCTCTGGATTTGGTTACTTTTTCAATAAGGCCAGTGTATACTCATACAATCAATTACAAGCTTGAATATTATAGTTGATAAATTTGTGTGTTAGATTTTCATTTTCCTGTCTCCATCAAAGATAGAATGTAAGTTCTATTTTGGAATTCGATATTGAGATAGATATATAACATTTCTTAGCTCTTTAGGACCTTTTGGTAACATTTGAAATATGAAACTATGATTTAATTCTTATAAATCCTAGGATTTTAGTTTTTCTTCCAATAGAGTGACCCATATTTTTGCTAAGATTATGTAGTTGTTACGTTTTTTCTGCCATGTGCAGATGGGGAGATATTCAGGTTGATTAGCAGCTGTAAATAGGTATATGGTTAGTTTTCGTTTGTTTCATTTCTAATTTAAAAATCTCAATTTCTCGTATGTTAGCTTTGCAGTACAATGTCCTTATCTTTGTGAAACTCTTGGTAGTAGTTGTAGCCAACTTATAACAGTGTTCATTATGTGTAAGTGCTGAGTTTTCTATCCTCTTTTTTTTTTTTTAAGATTTATTTATTTACTTGAAAGAGTTAAACAGAGAGAAGGAGAGGCAGAGAGAGAGGTCTTCCACCTGCTGGTTCACTCCCCAGTTGTCCACAATGGCCGGAGCTGCGCCAGTCTGAAGCTGGGAGCCAGGAGCCTCTTCCAGGTCTCCCACACGAGTGCAGGGGCCCGAGGACTTGGGCCATCTTCTTCCGCTTTCCCAAGCCATAGCAGAAAGCTGAATTGGAAGTAGAGCAGCCAGGACTCAAACCGGCGCGCGTATGGAATGCTAGCACTGCAGATATCGCCTTTACTCGCTATGCCACAGAGCCAGCCCCAAGATTTCTATGCTCTTAAAACCCTTTAGGGTAGGCGTTACTCATATTATTAGCAGCCCTGTTTGCAGATGAGAACAGTGAGCCCAAGAAAGGTTAATGAGCATCCTGCCTATGACCAGACAACTAGTAAGTGGTAGAGTGAGGATTTAAACCCCATTAGTTTATACACTGTCAGTAACTGGGCTTTTGTTTGTTTTAAGATTTATTTATTTGAAAAGCAGAGAAAGAGGTCTCATCCATTGATCCCTTCCCCAGATGGCCGAAATAACCAGTTCTGGACCAGGCCAAAGCTAGGCTTGAACTGGCACCCTGATACATAAGGTTTGGGCTTCCCAAGTGGGGCTTAACTTGCTGTGCCACAACTTAGCCCCCATGCACTCATTTTATAAAGGTGAACTCACTTAATACAAAAATTATATTTCATATTTTCAGTGGAAATGAAAAGAAAAATGTGAACCAAATTACCGTTCTCAAAAGACCCTTTAGAAATGAGCTAGTTCCAGAGCATTTGAATGATCATGCAGAGCAGTGTTGTGTTTCTTGTGTTTCTTTTCTAGTATTCTGGGGTGCTTCTCATAAAATTGTGCTTTCTCTCTAGCAAAAAGTCTTTTAGCAACAACTAAACTTTTTTTTCTGTTGCTCAGGAGGGTATTGATGAGTCTTTCATAAAAGAAGCTGTTTTAGCCCGATTAGAGGATGATAATGTAGACGTTGTTTCGTCAGCTATAAGTGCTTTTGAGGTGAGTGAATTTGTAGTTTGTTGAGATGTGTATTTTGTTTATAAATAATTTTTTGCTTTCTCAGATGATTCTCTGCTTTAGGCAGGAATATATTTGAAAAACTCCATTGGAAGTTTGTTCTCTTGAGTTCACACACTTAAATCTAGTTATGAGATGCTCAAAGGAGTAATTCAATTGTGCAATATGTTACATATGGAAGGAGAAGTACTTTATGAATTATTATGTTCCTTTTAATATATTTGGGACCATGGAAAATTATCTCATGGATGCCACTTTGGAGAAGTTGCTCTCAAAACTTTTAAGTTACACTAGGAATTTTGGGAGAAAGTCTTTATAATTCATTATTTTCTAAAGTTTATCTTAAAAGCATCATACATACTTGAAGCAAGTAAAAACTTACATGTCTATATTTTTCCCCCTAGATTTTCAAGCAACACTTTAGTTCAGAAGAGACTGTTTCACATCTTCTGAGTCTCTTTCGAAGAGCAGAACTTTCAAAGAATAGGGAATGGTATGTATTCATTTCTGTACATACTGTAATTTGAATACAGTCATTGTATCAAGGTCACGATGACCTTTTTTTCTCATTACCCTTAATGTAGTTAAGTTACTTTTTGGTCATGATGTTGAATAGACCTTCATGTAATACTTTCTTGCATTATAGAATGAACTAATTTGTGTTTGTATATCCTCATTATTCTCTGGGTTGGAGATTTTTCTTAATAAAATGCAAGGGGGTGTAGATAATACTGAATTTTGGGAAATAGGTTGGGAAGAGTTCTCTAATTTTCAACTTTATATAATTCTATATAATAATTACTTTATTGTTAAACATAAGCGCAAAAATACTGAACAAGAAGGTAAGTTCAAAACAAGTACATGGTGTCTTCAAAAGTAGTTGATAAGCTCTGGTTGTTTTATTTTTGATGCCTAAATTTTACAAGAAGTACCTTTCTTAGTGGATGAGAGCATGTCTGTTGTTGAATCTGTTTCATGGGTAGCTCTCATGTAGGATGTGCTCAGTTAATTTTTAGTGCATGAGTGAATCTGATTTCTGGTAGAGTTGAGACATGGTGCAATATGTTTGTTTCATGTTAAGTTAACATAGAGAGGTCTCAAAAAGGGGGGACGGATTTGATGGGGTGGTGGTTTAAAGTTATCATCCTAGTCTGGCGCCATGGCTCAATAGGCTATCCTCCGCCTGCGGCGCTGGCACACCGAGTTCTAGTCCCGGTTAGGGTGCCGGATTCTGTCCCGGTCGCTCCTCTTCCTGTCCAGTTCTCTGCTGTGGCCCGGGAAGGCAGTGGAGGATGGCCCAGGTCCTTGGGCCCTGCACCCGCATGGGAGACCAGGAGAAGCACCTGGCTCCTGGCTTCGGATCAGTGCGGTGCGCCGGCCACAGCAGTCATTGAGGGGTGAACCAACGGAAAAAAAAGGAAGACCTTTCTCTCTGTCTCTCCCACTGTCCACTCTGCCTGTCAAAAAAAAAAGTTATCATCCTAAATAACTCCCTTATTGTCATGGATTTTAAGTGATGTCATGGTTTCTCTGAAAAATATTTTTGTTGAGGCTGCCAGGATATTGTCAGTTGAGCCAAAATGATAAATTTCTTCTGAAATCTGACACAGCATGTCTCAGCCACCTGTGCTTACATTTCTTTCAGGTGCAAGATACTTGAGAAATCAGCAGACATACTAATTAAAGAAGAGGTATTGAGTGAGAATGATCAGTTGTCAAGTCAGGTGGTTGTGAATTTGCTGCCTTTTATGGTCATCACCAATGATAATATGGAATCTGCTGAAATGAAGATTGCTATGTATTTATCAAAGTCGGGAATTTGCTCTCTACATCCTTTATTAAGAGGCTGGAAAGAAGGTAGGAAATTGAGTTTTTTAGACAGAGTAAATGGATAACACAGCACAATGAAAAACTGGCTATATTCATTTTTTGAAATTGTGTTTATTATATGCCAGTAAGAGTTTTAAAGATTTTTGCTAAGATAAAAAATATATAATGAAAAAGAAGCTGACTCACAAATTCAGAATTGTATAAAAGGAAAAGTGAAAAGCAAACCTTTGTAAAGAAATAGTCAAAGTTTGTCATGGATTCCTTACTTTCTGTGACTCTGTACGTGAATATTGGTGACATGAGGGCTCTCTGTGTTCAATATTTTTTACAGCTCTTGAAAATGTGATTAAAAGCACAAAGTCAGGAAGATTAGTTGGTATAGCAAATCAGAAGATGATTCAGCTATTGGCTGACAATATAAATTCAGGAGATCTTTCTTCAGCATTAAGGATGGTAGGTGTGCTGGCTAAGCCCCCGCCCTTTCTCTACAATTTCCTTTTCATATTCTTACTAGTTTCTTAGCTTTTGCTTTACTAGTGTCTCTCTGTATTTTTGAATACTTTTATTGTTTACTTTAAATAAGTACAATTTTATGTAATGTATTCTGCAGAATATTAAGTATTTTATATCCTTTTTTCAATGTGATTCTGTATTAGACCATTAAAAATGTGTGCTTTTTTACCTTTCTTTCTCTGATTCTCTTAAAATAGTCTTTTGTTGGTGTTAAAAAGAAAATGATCTGGAAGAAGAGAAATTTACTTTTGCATTGATAAATAGACCTTTGTATAAGTATTAATATGTGACTTAAATACATTAACCAGTTGTCAAGAGCACTATAATTTATTGATGTAATTACTTAGAAATAAGTGCTTGCTACTTTTTGTAGGCTTTGTATTTGTCATCTCACTCTAATTGAAAAATAAATAACCTAAGGTAGGCCTGGAGAGAAAAAGTTGTTTTATGAAAATCGAGAGCTGCTAGTAATGGAGTATGTTTCTTTTTCAAGGTGGAGGATTTAATAAATGTTGGTGAGAAGGAGGCCTTTAACCTGAAGCAGAAAGTGGCATTTCATGTGATTATGTCTGTACTTGTCTCTTGCTGTTCATCTTTAAAAGGAACCCATTTCCCAATTGCCATAAAGGTCTTCAATTTGTTGCAAAAAAAAATAAAGAAGCTTCAGAGTGTCATTACTGCGTTGGTAAGGAGTGCAAAGTTGAAAATTAAGAAACAGCCTACCCTGTCCTGTTAATCACAGCAGAATTGGAAATCAGAGGCTCAGATGTTTTGTGTGTGGAAACCAGCTGAATGACATGTGAAGCAGCCTTAGGGAGCAGTAGGGAGTGAATTCGGGAGTCTGGTACTTTTTGTGGACAATTTAATAGAATTACAGAAATTAAAGGTTTCAGTGTTTTATATCTGATTGTTGATTTTCCCCTTTATTTTCTTTATCTAGTAATTTTCCAAGCAACATTTAACTGCCTCTAGTGGTGAAGAATTCAGTTTGTGTATTAGCACTTGAACAAAACATCTCATTCTATTATTTGCTTAGAACAGAACTTTTCTGTTTTTTAAATTGTAATATTAGATTTGTATCTCTCTAACCTACTATGGTTTTGGTAGTATTACTAAGGGACATGTTCTCCTGTTTATATTTTTACCATATTTTTGAGATAACAAGATTATTTCTTTTAAAATCTTCTGTCTGTAGTAATATTATTTTTTACTTTCCCTCAGATTCAGAGGGCTCTTCATTACAGAGCTTGCCAAATGAATTACATCTTTTTCACATTTACATGTGCTTGAGATTTTATAAGTTGTAGCCTTAGCCATTGTTGTCTGAACTCATGTCATCTAATCGCTCACTAAAGACATTGTTTTACAGTCCACCCATTACTTGTTCGGAACTTCTTAAAGTCTGTACTAATGTTTTGTTTCCTTTAACCTTTCAGGAAATCCCCTCAGAATGGCACTATGAACTGATGATAGACAGAGGGATACCAGTGGACCTATGGGCACATTACATAGAGCAGCTCCACAGTGGCCAGAGGGTTGCAGTGGAGGATTCAGTTTTACTTGTATTTTCCCTAAAAATTTTTATTTATGCACTGAAGGCTCCTAAATCTTTTCCTAAAGGTAAGATACAGGGTGTGCATCTTTTAAATGTGATATTCTGCCAAATGAATTCTTGGATCTGCAGTTTTCTTTTGTCTTGAGTGAAAAGTTTGTAGCTGGGTGTTCACATAAGTTTGTGTGTCATTTCTCTTTTTCCATGTCTCTGTAGATGATACGTGGTGGAACCCTGAACAGCTGGAAGAAGACAGCAGAGATTATCTGCACTTGCTTATTGGGCTTTTTGAGATGATCCTTGAGGGTTCTGATGCTTTACATTTCAGAGTTCTGATGAAACTTTTCATAAAGGTACTTGGCTCTTATGTTTCAGGCATAATCTTTCATTTGAGAAGATATTATAGATTATTTTAGTTAGAATAGTTTATAGTGGGAATGAAAGTAGACTTAAACAGAGTATATGATGGCAAACACAGGCCCTAGAATGCAGTGCCATAATCATGACGCTAATCACTAGGTTGATTGAAAACCACTTAGGCCTGTTACTGTATTCAAGAATCACCAAGCCCAGTCTGATTAATTAGTACTGTTTACAAGTGACAAAGCTGATGTTCACAGAGGTTATTAAGCAAATACATAGAGATTTCATCCCACGCACTAGTGAGTTCCATGTTGCCAGTTCTTATTCTTGTCTGACTTGGTCTCTCTGCAGAGTCATTTGATATCACTCATTCCCTCTTGGAAGTATTTTTTTAATGAGGCTTCCTAGATGCTATTCTTATCTTGATTTTCTACTTAATGTCCTTGTTTTTAGGTATTTTCAAGTGCCAAATTGGAATGAGCCTTCTAAATATCATGTTTTGTTGACAGCCTTCCCAGATGGTTAAAGTATCAAGTATAGAATAATTTTTTTTTAAAGATTTATTTATTTATTTGAAAGGCGGAGTTACAGAGAGGGAGAGAAGCAAGAGAAGTCTTCCATCTGCTTGCTCACTCCCCAAATGACTGCAACAGCTAGGGCTGGGCCACACCAAACCCAGGAGCCTCAAGCACTTGGGCCGTCCTCCACTGATTTCCCGGGTGCACCAGCAGGGAGCTGGATTGGAAGTAGAGCAGCCAGGATTCCAACTGGCACCCATATGGGATGCTAACACTGCAGGCTGTGGCTCAGCCTGCCACATCACAGCACCATCCCTTTTATTTATTTATTTGAAAGGCACAGATATATAGAGAAGGGGAGAGGAAGGGATTTTGTATCTGCTGGTTCACTCCGCAAATGGCCACAACCTCTGGGACTGGGCCAGCCAGGAGCCAGGACCTTCTTTCTTCCAGTTCTCCCACATGGTTGGCAGAGACCCAGTGACTTGGACTAGCTTTCCCTGCTTTCCCAGGTGTATTAGCATGGATCTGGATTGGAAGTGTAACAACCAGAACTTCAACCAGTGCCCTTATGGGATGCTAGCACTGTAGGTGGTGGCTTAACCTTCTCTACCAGTGCCAGCTCCTAGAATAATTTCAATTGATTAGACAAAGCAAAAACATTTGCATTAAAATTGTTGTGTTTTATAATTTTACTGTAGCATAAAGCAAATTTGGAGCCAACTTGTTTGAGTAAGAATTAATCTTTACCTTTTTTTTAATTAGGTACATCTAGACGATGTTTTTCGATTATTCAAGTTCTTCTCTGTTTTATGGACTTACGGTTCTAGCCTTTCAAATCCACTTAACTGCAGCTTGAAAGCAGTGCTGCACACTCAAGCTCTTTATGTGGGCTGTGCAGTGCTCTCGTCTCAGAAGACACAGTGTAAACACCAGCTGGCATCCATGTCTTCTCCAGGTATTGAAAGTAGCATTGTTTTGTCTCATAACCAACCAATGCTCTCTTTAAATGTGCTTTATATAGTTTGGAAAATTATAACTTTATGTTTTTTGTAATGGCTATATATGCTGTCTGTGGTTACAGCTTTTCAGTTACAGCCCTTGTGAAATCTCACTAAAGTTTAATAATAGAAATAGCAAGTGATTATACTTAAGTTCCTAATTCATTTTCTGAGCTCCAGCATTACAGGGTTTTATATATATATTGAAGCCAAATGATTGTGATACAATTCAGTAATCAGCTGACTACTTACTGTTTTTCTAAAAATCTTCCTGTATTTATTTCTTTTATCAGGCAAATGTCATTTTCATGTTCAATATTTCCAAAAGAAAGGTTTAGTTTTTAATAAAGTAGAGTTGCGTATTTTGCAGAAGATACAGAATTCATGAAACTGAATGTCATATTGGAAAGTAGATTGATATATAGGTATTGATGAATGAGGGTATCTCACCTAATTAGACCAGCATCAAACAGGCCATAGCAGAGAGCTGGATCAGAAGTGGAGCAGCCAGGACTCGAACTGGCACCCATATGGGATGCTAGCACTGCAGGCAGCAGCTTTACTTGCTACACCACAGTGCCAGCCTCAAAGTTTTGATTTATGTTGGATGCCAGTCTTACTTGAACATAGTAAGCTTAGTAGTTAGTACTTTGAATTTAGATGTTTTTAGATGCCCTATTCCACTTTACAGGAAATGTTAGCAAATAGATGTTTTTGATTTAAGATTTATTTACTTTGAAAGAATACAGAGAGAGAGGGAAAGACAGTAAGAGAACTCATCTGCTGGTTCACTCCCCAAATGACTGCAACAGCCAGGGTTGAGCCAGGCTGAGCCAGGAGCTTCATCTGGGTCTTCCATATGAGTGACAGGGGCCCAAATACTTGGATTGTCTTTTCTCTGCTTTTCTCAAGCCATTAGCAAGGAGCTGAATCAGAAGTGGAGCAGCTGGGATATGAACTGGCACCCATATGAACTGCCAATGTCACAGGCGGCAGTTTTACTCACTGTTCCACAACACTGGCCCCACTCCCACATTCTTTGCCTAAAATAGCATACATACCACTGAAAATTGATAAAGCTTACAGACAAAAATGAAACTATAGGCCATGGTTGCTTGGATAGTATACAAAAATTCTGAACAAAATACTGGCAAATAAGATCTGGTATTACATTTATAAAAATAATCCTTTGCCCAGATAGAACATGTGTCAAGAATATGAAATTGGCTCAATAAAAGGAAACTTTGTGATGTAACTGACCATATCAATGTTCTAGAATAAAACTCATAATTATTCCAAAGGTCCGAAAAAGCATCAGATAAAAATCAATAGTTACTACTAATTAAGTAACAGCAGAATAAGAGTAAAGTATACTTCAGATCAAAAGCTGGCATTTTCACTGCAAACATGAGAAAGCTCGCTACCAACCTCATTCTTTATACAAAAAATTCCATGTGATCTAAAGATTGACCATTTAAAAACTTATTTCTGGTGTTAGAAGAAAATGTGGAGTACATGTGGTATCTGTGTCTGTAAATTTTTAAATAAAATTCATTTGGAGGGGCTGGTGTTGTCATAGCAGTTAAGCATCTACTTATACGCCTCTACTTGCTGTGCTGGAATCCCATGTCAGAATGCCAGTTCAAGTCCTGGCTGCTGTGCCGCTGATCTAGCTTCCTGCTAATGCCCCTAGAAAGGTGGCAGGTGATGGGCTGAGGACTTGGACCCTGCCACCCATGGGGCATACTACAGTGAAAATCTGTTACTTGGCTTCAGCCTGGCCCTACTTTAGCTGTTGTAGCCATTTGAAGAGTGAACCAGCAAATGGAAGATACTCTTTCTGTCTCTGCTTCTCTCTTTGTTGCTCCTCCTTTCAATGAAATAACTCTTTCAAAAATTCATTTAGAATGGGGAGGGCTTTTCTGAGCAACAGGAAAAAAAAAAAAAAAGAAAATTTGACTGTAAAATTTCTACACCAGAATAATTTCAGAATATCATTCTGGGACAGCATAGTTTCAAAATATCTGATACAAGTTAATTTCCTGCACACGCTTATGTAAGGATGTATGTACTGGGACATTTTTTGCAATGTTGTTTTGATGCCAGGAGACTGGAAGCTTTACCAGTTAAATATTAGCTTTAAACATGCAAAGAATACAGTGGAGTTTTTTTCAAGTAAAAGGGATGTTTTGATTTAGATATATACGTACTTACATGGAAAACTTCCAATGTGTATTGAGATGTGATAGCAATTGGTACCGAACAGGGTCTATACTATACTCTTGTGTATATTTTCAAAAGAATATAGTTGGGAGCATAGCATTTTTCCAGAATAGTAAACAAATAATTAAACAGTGGATAGTCTTCAGAGAGAAAGTTTGTATTGGAAGGGAAACTTTTGATTCTTGATCTTTGGTGCTATTAAAATTTTTGTCCTTCACCATTTTAGAAACTACTGCTTAACATTTTTTTTCCCCTTTGGTTTTAGTGGTGCCATCTCTACTCACTAATTTGGGAAGTCCCATAAAAGAAGTACGTAGGGCTGCTATTCAGTGTCTCCAGGCCTTCAGTGGAGTGGCGTCCCAGTTTCATCTTGTGATCAATCATTTGGTTCCTAAAGCAGAGGAGATCACCTCAGATGCCACCTACGTTGTTCAGGTAAACTCAGCAAAGAACATTGCGTGTGTACATGCCCATTTGTACAGGTCTTCATTCTTGACATATTTACTTTATAGGGATTTTGGTAGACTAAGTTATTGAATACAGAAACTGATATATTGATACCAGCTTATTTTTCTTCCCCTATTTTTTTTAAGAATTTTTTTTATTATTTTTTTATTTGAATATAGAGGGAGAGACAGAAAGGTCTTCCATCCACTGGTTCACTCTCCAAATGGCCACAATGGCCAGAACTGGGCCAATCCAAAGCCAGGAGCCAGGAACCTCTTCCAGGTCTCCCATGCAGGTGGGACCATCTTCTGTTACTTTCCCAGGCCATAGCAGAGAGCCAGATTGAAAAAGGAGCAGCTGGGGCACAAACTGGCATCACATGGGATGCCAATGCTGCAGGCAGAGACCTAGCCTACTGTGCCACAGCGCCAGCCCCTCCCCTATTTCTTAAAGATAACAAAACATTTTTTAAAAAAAAAAAAAAACATTTTATTTATTTATTAGAGAGAAGAGAGCCAGAGAGAAAGGTCTTCCATTAGCTAGTTCACACAGTGGCAGGAGCTGAGGCAGTCCGAAGCCAGGAGCCAAGAATTTCTTCCAGGTCTTCCACGCAGGTGCAGGGACCCAAACACTTGGACCATCTTCTGCTGCTTTCCCAGTCAATAATAGACAGAGAGTTGGATTAGAAGAGAAGCAGCCGGGACAGGAACCGGCTCTCATAGGGGGATGCCAGTGCTGCAGGCCTGCTATGCCACCAATGCCAGCCACAACAAGACATATTTCAGTTCTGCTCTCCTTATCCTTTAGTTGGACCAGTATTTGATTTTTCATAGTAAGCTGACTTTGGGATTTTGTTTGTTTTGCAAATTAGACAAAGTAACTTTAGTTAGCACACTGTGGACTGAATGTTGGGGTATTAATAAGGTTTCCTATTAAGGTTGTCAAGGGAAATGAAAAGTTCTAAGAACTGTCATCATTTGAGAAACAATCTTCCATTATTAGGAATTTAGCCTTTGTAGTTCCTTAACCCTATTTGTTCAATGTTTTGGTATCCTAGGATTTAGCTACTTTATTTGAGGAATTACAGAAAGAAAAGAAACTAAAGTCTCAGCAGAAGTTGTCTGAAACTTTGAAAAACATACTACATTGTGTATATAGTTGCCCATCTTACGTTGCAAAAGATTTGATGAAAGTACTTCAGAAAGTCAACAGTGAGGTAGGTATAATTTAAATGGATTGTATATTCCGTGTGCTCTTCCTAAAGGATTACTGTAACTGCTCATGTGGAGGGTGTTGCCAAGAGGTTTATGTGTGCACTCAATAGTGCTTATTTTCCTGTTAATTTGGGAGAGCAGGGTTGAGGTGGAGAAAAATATATGGGATACAAAAGGCACACACTGGTAATTTTCTTCCCATTTTAAAAATTAAATATGTTATCCCTGCCTTATCAACTTCATTTTAAAATCTCATAGGGATATACTGCTGTTAAAGAACTGTGGTTTGTGTCTATTTTTTTGAGTAAAAATTCATTCAGGAGAATATATTAAGATATACAAGTGTGAAAAGTCAATATTGTTTGCTTTTATTAAATATATTTGTGCATTTTACAGGGTGAGGGGAAAATCTATAACTTTCATATGTTCTCAAGGAAGCCTGTGGTTAAAGAAAAAGAGGTTATGAGACCCTGTGTATTGTTTATGTTTGGTATGTGCTGATCAGCGGAGAAAAGTCCTTCATCTTTATGTTCCAAAAAATACATGTGTGTTTAACTAGTCTTGGCCTGGCTGCAGAACTAAAATGAGTAAAATGGAGTGAAGACCATTTGATTGCTTTTCCTGGTGACAGCACACAGATCATACTTAGCAGCTCTGAGTTCCTCTGGTATAGTAGACTAGAGTGGACAGACTCTCTGTGCTTAGGACCAGATAGTAAATCCTGTCGTCCCTCCATATCTGTGGGTTCTGCATCTCTAGATTCAGCCAATCACAGATCAGAAATATTTAGGGTGGGGGCAGCAGTGGAGAAATTTTCACTACTGGACATAAGATTTTTCTCTCATTATTCCCTAAACAATATAGTCTAATAGCTATTTATATAGCACTTACATTGTATTAGGTAAAAGAAATGTAGAGGTGATTTAAAGTAAATTTAAGGGTATGTGTAGGTTATATGCCAAAACTGTGGTCATTTTATGTTGGGACTTGAGCATCTGTGGATTTTGATATCCTCAGAGTGGGTTCTAGAAACAGTCCCCTGACTGTACTTTTTTTTTTTTAAGATTTACTAATGTACTTCATAGGTAGAGTGACACCCAGAGATCTCCATCTGGTGGTTCACTCCCCGAAATGCCCACAATGGCTGGGGCTGATCTATACTGAAGCCAGGAGCCTAAAACTTCATATGGGTCTCCCAGGTGTATGGGGTGCAAGTAGTGGACCATCTTCTGCTGCTTTCCCAGGCACATTAGCAGGCAGTGCAAGCACACTCCAATATGAGATGCTGGCATGACAAGCAGCAACTCAGCATGCAGTGCTGTAACACTACTCTGCCACCTCCACCCCACAACTATATTTTAAACTCTCTGGCCCCTACAATCTGTGTTATGACTACGTATCTCTCTCGGTGTGTCGGAAAAGCAACCACAAACCAGTTTGTAACCAATGGTCATGTTTCAGTTAACAAAATGTCCCCAAAAAAGTGATGCAGAGGGTCTGGGACTGTGGTGCAGTGAGTTAAAGCCCCAGCCTGCAGTGCCAGCATCCCATATAGGCGCTGGTTTCAGTCCTGGCTGCTCCTCTTCCGATCCAGCTCTCTGCTATAGCCTGGGAAAGCAGCAGAAGATGGCCCAACTCCTTGGGCCCCTGCACTCATGTGGGAGACCTAGAAGAAGATCCTGGCTCCTGGCTTCGGATCAGCTCAGCTCTGGCCATTACAGTCATTTGGGGAGTGAACCAGCAGAATGGCAGACCTCTCTCTCTCTTTAGCTCTACCTCTCTGTGTAACTCTGTCTTTCAAATAAATAAAATAAATCCTAAAAAAAAAAAAAAAAGTGATCCAGAGAATTTGACCTGCAAGCCATTATTTGCTTGCCCTTGGTTTAATTGCTAAAGACTTCTTGTATAACTTGAATTAATACTTCTTTTAATTATACTAAGTTAAAACATTGAGGGAAGTGCACAGTGCTTAAGAGAATATTACAAATTTTTTTTGTGCTCTAAAATTATAGTTTGTATTTTATGTTCTCAAATGGGCTTGAGGAACACTCACAGATGATTTCTCTGCTCATCTCAGAAGAATTTAAAGCTTTTGAGCAGTATAGGTGACCATAAGAGAGGACTTAATGCTTTAATGAGGGATCTTGGCTGAGAGCTCATCATTGGATTTTTTTTCTCCAGGCTAAATTCCCAGTCCTGCTCAGGTATATTTGGATGTCATTCAGAACAAGTCAAAACATGTTGGTATAGGTAACTGTTTATTGATAAGTTTTCTGATCTTTAGATGGTGCTTTCTCAACTATTGCCTATGGTTGAACAACTACTGGAAAAGATCCAAAAAGAACCCACATCTGTCCTGAAAGATGAGCTCATTATTTTGCATCTTGCTCTGGGAAAATATAATGAAGATTCAGCTCTTCTATTACATAAAGACCCGAAGAGTCTAGATATATTTATAAAAGCTGTGCATACAACTAAAGAACTTTACACAGGAATGCCAACTGTTCAGATCACAGCACTTGAAAAGGTTAGTGAATAGGCATATTAAAGCTTGTAAAATTCTGTAATATTTTATTTGGAGTAGAGAAAGCTACTGGTAGTAGACTGGACATGTTACAAAGGAATGTGGTATACTTAACCCTCTGAATGTTGTACATGGTTCACTGAGAAGAATTACATTTTCACTGGCAAAATGGGAAAAGATTTTGTATTGTGTAAATGATTTACAGTAGTTTGTTGGAATACAGATTTGTTCATTGAACTCAGTTGCCTTTTTTCTACCCTTTCTAGATTACAAAACCATTTTTTGCCACTATATCAGATGAGAAAGTTCAGCAGAAACTTTTGCAGATGTTGTTTGATTTACTGGTGAACTGTAAAAACTCACATTGTGCTCAGACTGTTAGCAGTGTTTTTAAAGGGGTAAGTTACATACAACTGAAATTTGTGTGTTACTGTGTTTAAGTATCCTGCATTTTGCAGTGCTTCTAAGAGGTCCAATGTATAAAAAGAATCATGGAAAAGTCATAGTAAATAACAAAATCAAAATTATATGTCTTCAGTATTTTTATTGCATGAAATATTTCTAGTTTTTATCAGGTAGGATACGTTGTATTTGTGTGTGAGTGTGTGTATTTGGATCTTAGATTAAATGAAATCTACCTGTCATGAAAGGAATAGGAATGAATGGCTTGATGTTGAGCTGGGTGACAGATTATCCTAATTTAAACATTTGTTTAATAGCATATATTGTGGAATTAAGAATCTACTCATTGGTTTTATGTGTATAGGGTGTCTTAAAATGTTTGTAGGGGATGTGTGTTTGGCCTGGTAGTTAAGACACAGGTTGAATATTTGTGTCCCACATCAGAGTGCCTGGGTTCCACTCCCAGCTGTAGCTCCTGATTCTAGCTTCTGCTAATACAGTCCCTGGGAGGCATCACTGGTGGCTCAAGTGATTGAGTTCCTGACTTCTGACTTGGGCCTGCTAATTTTTATGGACATTTCTTTTCTCTCTCTGCCTCTCAAATAATTTTTTTTTAATTAAGAAAAAAATGGACTTAAAAGATAAGTTTATTTTGGTACAAAATATTTTAAAATCCACACATAGTTTTTTTATAATGTGCATTTTTCTATGAATTTTCTGTAGATCCCACATATGCATGGATTCCAAAATATTTTACACCAAAAAATTTACCTTTTAACTTCATTTTCCTCAGACTTCTTGAAATGAATGTCGTTGTATGTTGAAAACTGTCAGAATCTGCCTGGATATTCTGGCATTTGTTTTGTTGTGATTTTAGGAAGACACGTTTACAAAACTGTGGAATAATATTTTGAAGTCCTAGTGTACAGTTTCTGTGGTTCTCAGAATCTTGATTTTTTTTTTAATTTATTTTATTTATTTGAAAGAGTTACAGAGAGAGATAGAATCAGAGAGAGAGAGAGTCTTCCATTCTGCTGGTTCACTCCCCAAATGGCTGCAATGGCCAGAGTTGAGCTGATCTGAAGCCAGAAGCCAGGATCTTCTTCCAGGTCTCCCACATGAGTGCAGGGGCCCAAGGAATTGGGCCATCTTCTGCTGCTTTCCAAGGTTATAGCAGAGAGCTGGATAGGAAGAGGAATAGCTGGGAATCGAACCGGCACCCATTACTGGGTGCCAGTGCTGCAGGCTGGGACTTTAACCCGCTGCGCCACAGCACCAGCCCCAGAATCTTGATATATTTACTTAACATTTTTTCCTGTTTCTTTGAGTATTTTAGATTAAATCTAGAAACATCTTGTACTTCTTATCCTTACGTACTTCAGTATGCATCTTTTAAAAAATAAACATTTTTGGGGCCAGCATTGTGGCATAACTGGTTAGACTGCCTCCTGCAATGCTGGCATCTCATATGGACACAGGTTCAAGTCCTGGCTGCTCTACTTCTGGTTCAGTACCCTGCTAATGTGCCTGGGAAAGCAGCAGAAGATGGCTTAAGTGTTTGGTCCCCTGTATCTGCATAGGAGACCTGGATGAAGCTCCTAGGTCTTGGTTTTGGCCTGGCCCAGCCCTGATCATTGCAGCCAATTGGGGAGTGAGCCAACAGAAGGAAGATCGATCAATCTCTCTCTCTCTCTCCCCCTCTCCCCTTTTCCCCCTCTCCCCCTCTCCCCCTATCACTCTCCCTCTCCACCCCTCTGACTCTGCCTTTCAAATAAAAAATAAATCTTTAAAAAAAGTGAACATTTTCTAATATGATATCAATGTCATTATCACACCTGAAAAAAATGATCAGTTCTTTGGTTTCCTGTAATATCCAGTCCATAGTTACATTCCCAGGATTGTCTCAAAGATACTTTTTACAGTTGTTTTCTTTGACTCAGAATCCAGTCTTCATTAGTTGTGATGTCAGAATCTTTCCCAAGAATTTCTGGGCATGCAGCTGAGTGTGGCTTCTGTTATGTATGCATTTTATTCCTTGTTGGTTAGGAAAAATCTGATTTACAACTTTGAAACTGTGGATTATTCTATATTACTTACTAGTTTGTAACTCTGAGGGAAGAATGTAGAATTGAGTGACACTCTGGAGAAGTGGTATCTTATAACAAAGGGCAAACACAGGGCTATAACTTGAGACTTGGACAAACCATGCAGATGGAAGAGCATGGTAGGATGAGAGCATAGTTAAACACAAATCTGAAGTTGGATTCACATGGGTTAGTGTTCCCTTGCTTTTGGTTTACATTTTCTCCTCATTCAGATTTTATAAGCAGTCTGTAATGAGGTAGTAGCATCAAATGACAAGAGGGTAGGGCAGATATCCCAGAAGTCATTCTTTCTCCTTAGCTGAGTAAATCCTTCATATGGAAAAGTGTTTGATTTTATTCTTAGTAGTTTTTAAAACTGTGGATTATATTGAGTTCTGCCCACACGAGAGATCTGGATTGGGTTCCTTAGCTCTCAGCTTTGGCCCCAGGCTAGCCCTGGCTATTGCAAGAATTTGGGAGTGGACCTGCAGATGGCAGTTTATGTTCTCATGATTTCTCTTGCTTTCTTTGAAATAAATAAAATTTTTTAAAAGATTTAGTTTAGGGGTCCAGTGTTGTGGCACAGAAGGTTTAGATGCTACCTTAGTCAATGCCAGCATCCCATATGGGTGCCAGTTTGTGTCCCAGCTGCTCCCTTTCCAGTCTAGCTTCCTGCTAATGGTCTGAGAACAGTATCAGAAAATAGCCAAAATGTTTGGGCCCCTGCTACCCATGTGGGAGACCCAAAAGAAATTCCTGGCTCCTGGCTTTAGCCTGATTCAGCCCACCTCAGCCCAGCTCAGCCCTGGCTGTTGCAACCATTTGGGGAGTGTACCAGAGGATGGAAGATCTCTCTCTGTCTCTCCCTGTCTCTGTAACTCTGCCTTTCAAATAAATAAATGTTTTTAAAAAAATTCAAAAGGGATTATCTTAAACCATTTTACAGGATTATTAAAAGGAAAGCATTAATTCAAATTCCTCTATTGGGGCTTGCATATGGTGTAGTGAGTAAAGCCATGGCCTGTGATACCATCATCCAAAATGGGTGCTGGTTCATGTCCTGGCTGCTCTTCTTCCGATCCAACTCCCTGCTGATGGCCTGGGAAAGCAGTGGAATATGATCCGAGTACTTTGGTCCTTGCCACCTTTATCGGAGACCCGGGCGAAGCTCCTGGCTTTGGCCTGGCCCAGCTCTGGCCATTGTGGCCGTCTGGGGAGTGAACAAGCAGATGTAAGATCTCTGTCTCTGGCCGGTGCCGCGGCTCACTAGGCTAATCCTCCACCTTGCGGCGCCGGCACACCGGGTTCTAGTCCCGGTCGGGGCGTCGGATTCTGTCCCGGTTGCCCCTCTTCCAGGCCAGCTCTCTGCTGTGGCCAGGGAGTGCAGTGGAGGATGGCCCAAGTGCTTGGGCCTTGCACCCCATGGGAGACCAGGATAAGTACCTGGCTCCTGCCATCGGATCAGCACAGTGCACCAGCCACAGCGCGCCAGCCGCGGCGGCCATTGGAGGGTGAACCAACGGCAAAGGAAGACCTTTCTCTCTGTCTCTCTCTCTCACTGTCCACTCTGCCTGTCCAAAAAAAAACAAAAACAAAAAAACACTCTGTCTCTCCCTCTTTCTCTGACTCTTTCAAATAAATAAATAAATCTTTAAAAAAACAATTCTTTCATCTTCTGTCTAGTGGACAGCCTGCCAGAGAACATGTAAGATTGCTAGACTTGCCATATCAGCTAGAGGTAAAATTGAACTTGCAACTGTTAGTTTTCATTGTAGAAGTGTATTTTTACAAAGTGTACTTTTACATGAAATATTTTCTTGTAATCCGGCGCCGTGGCTCACTAGGCTAATCCTCCACCTTGCGGCGCCGGCACACCAGGTGCTAGTCCCGGTCAGGGCACCAGATTCTGTCCCGGTTGCCCCTCTTCCAGGCCAGCTCTCTGCTGTGGCCAGGGAGTGCAGTGGAAGATGGCCCAAGTCCTTGGGCCCTGCACCCCATGGGAGACCAGGAGAAGCACCTGGCTCCTGCCATCGGATCAGCATGGTGCGCCGGCCGCAGCGGCCATTGGAGGGTGAACCAACGGCAAAAAGGAAGACCTTCCTCTCTGTCTCTCTCTCTCTCACTGTCCACTCTGCCTGTCAAAAATATATATATATATATTTTTTCTTGTACTTGTGATAATAAATATATATGATATATATTTATATATATGATATATATGATATATATGATAAATGCTGATATAGGTTGTCTTCCGATTATACAAAGCAAAACAAGTCAAGATCCTATTTGTTTTATTTTAAATCTTAATACAGCCATTGATATTAGTATTTTTTTTTGTTCTAGTACCATTGGTTGAACTCTGTAATTAACACACAATTATTCTTAGGTGTTTAAATTTTAACTGAAAAGTGATCCCTGTTAGGAATTTGGAAAACATTATGCTGAGTGTAATAAGCCAATCCCAAAGGGACAAATACCACTTGTAGGTGACAACTAACTGAGCACCAAAAAGGAAACCTGTTAAAGTGAAATGAACACTATGAGAAACGGTGACTTGATCAGCCCTCACCCTGACTGTTGATGAGCAACTTGATATGTTATCCCTCTTAGTATTTTTTTTGTTTGTTCTACTTAATACCTTTGGTTGAATACTGTAATCAATACACAATTCTTCTTAAGTGCTGAAACTTAACTGAAAAGTGATCGCTGTTAAATGTAAGAGTGGGAATAAGAGAGGGAAGAGATGTGCAATTCGGGACATGCTCAAGCTGACTTACCTCAAACAGTAGAGTTAGAAACATACCAGGGGATTCCAATTCAATCCCATCAAGGTGGCATGTACCAATGCCATCTCACTAGTCCCAGTGATCAATTTCTGTTCACAATTGATCATAATGATAGGACTAAGAACCAAAGGGATCACATAAACAAAAATAGTGTCTGCAAATACTAGCTGATAAAATAAAAAAGGGAGAGAATGATCCAACATGGGAAGTGAGACACACATCAGACCCATAGAATGGCAGATGTCTTAAACAGCACTCTGGCCTCAGAATCAACCCTTAAGGCATGTGGATCCGGCTGAAAAGCCCATGAGACTATTTCAGGCATGGAAAGCCAAGACACTCGGGGGGGGGGGGGGGACCTAAATGAAAGATCTCTGTGAGTGAGATCCCAGTGGAAAGAATGGGTCATCAAAGAAGGAGGTACCTTTCTCTGAAGGGAGGAGAGAACTTCCACTTTGACCATGGCCTTGTCTAAATATGATCAGAGTCAGTGAACTCAGGGGGCTTCCATAGCCTTGGCAGCTCATGACAAGAGCCTAGGGTGATTACTGAGGCCATAAACAAGAGTGTCAATTTGTTAAGTCAGCAACAGGAGTCACTGTGCACTTACTCCTCATGTAGGATCTTTGTCCTTAGTGTGCTGTACATTGAGATTTAATGCTATAACTAGTACTCAAACAGTATTTTTCACTGTATGTTTCTGTGTGGGAGCAAACTGTTGAAATCTTTACTTAATGTATGCTAAACTGATCTTCTGTATATAAAGAGATTTGAAAATGAATCATGATGTGAATGGAAGGGGAGAGGGAGTGGGAAAGGGGAGGGTTGCGGGTTGGAGGGACGTTATGGGGGGGGGGGAAGCCATTGTAATCCATAAGCAGTACTTTGGAAATTAATATTCATTAAATAAAAGTTTGAAAGCAAAAAAAAAATTCCAAAGGTCACAATAAGGAATTATCAGTGATATTTGTCTTTGGGCATTGAGCTAGGATCAAGAGTGATATGGAGATGACCCTTTTCACTATATCTCTTTTAATCACTGTTTATTGTTCAGTTTTATCCTAGTGAAATATGTCTTTAACCATTCTTCCTTCTAGATTTCCATTAATGCGGAACAAGTCAGAATAGAACTGGAGCCACCAGATAAAGCTAAACCTTTAGGCACAGTTCAACAAACAAGAAGACAAAAAATGCAACAGAAGTAAGAGCTTTGAATGCATTTTGAACATAATGTTGTTCCCCAAGCTGAAATCATTGTGAAATTTTGATGTCAGTTTGGTGTAATTGAGTATAATAGTTTTTACCCAGCAATTACACTGCTTTATTTTTCCAACTTTTTGTCTTCTGTGTTTCTCAGAAAATCACAAGATCTAGAATCTGTTCAAGAAGTTGAAGGTTCTTACTGGCAAAGAGTAACCCTCATCTTAGAGTTACTACAACACAAGAAGAAGCTCAAAAGTCCTCAGATATTGATACCAACTCTCTTTAACTTGCTGTCAAGGTAATGACACATGGGATTCTAATTCTTGCCTATTTCATTTATTTAACATTCTCCTTTTGACAATCCCTTCTTTCCAGTAGTATGTAAAATAAAGCAAGTTACTGTTTTATTGCTACTTAAAAGTGAAAGAATCATTGTAGGTGCACATTGCCAGTGCCCCAGACTGACCTTTTTCTATGGCATGCAATTAGTGACTAGTCACCTTCTAGCCAATATTTCTTCTTAACTTTCCATGCCATGCCCAGGACTTTGTTACTTGTATGTAAAGATATTGTATGTGATAGAATATGTCATTGAGTTGTGAGGTATACTTTCATGTAAAAAACAAAGTAACTCAAGATTATCCTGTAAGATCCCAAATAGATTAATGACAAGTGCAGGAGTTTGTGGCAATAATTTAACATAAGTACCTGTCTATATGAGAAAAAAAAATTAGCATTAGAAATCTTACATTGTGTTTATAGACTTTATGTTTAATGGTAGTTTTTTAGTTCCTTATTTAATATGAGATCTTGGCAATGGTCGTTAATATGACAATCCATTGTATAACTGTTAACCTTTCCTTTCCTTTTGAATATCCTAAAGGTGTTTAGAACCTTTGCCACTGGAGCAGGGAAATATGGAATACACCAAACAATTAATTCTTAGTTGTCTGCTCAACATCTGCCAAAAGCTTTCTCCAGATGGTGGCAAAATACCTAAAGGTATGTACATGCCAGAAGGAGGGGTGGGAAAACTACCTGTTTTGAGAGTGAACATACCTATGACTTGGATTTTTTAAAAATTTCTCCCCACTGTAGATGTTGTAGATGAGGAGAAGTTCAACGTGGAACTAATAGTTCAGTGCATCCGCCTTTCAGAGATGCCTCAAACCCATCACCATGCCCTTTTACTTTTGGGTACCATTGCTGGAATTTTTCCGGTAAGTGTTAATATTCCAGTGTTTTCCTTCCTCGGAAATGCACTGGGTCTTATTGATTTAAATTAATTAGGCTTTGAGGTTTTTCCAGTGCTGTTGGGACTCTCAGCCCTGCCTCTTAATTGCTGAAGTGGGTGAGCCACTTGATCTTGCCAAACTTTCTCTTTTTTTTTTTTTTTTTCTAAATGCAAATAGTAGTAGTCTTCATAAGATTGCTGATCACATTGTTAAGTAAAATACATCAGCTGAAGATTTTTTGAAAAGACTGCAAGGATTTTCATAGGGATTTAGGCGAGAGGTCTTAATCTAGCATTTTCCATGAAGTTTAGGGGGTTTTAATTTGTTGAAAATATGTGCAAGATTTATGTGTGTGGTGTTTTTTTTCCTTGGAAGAAAATCTGTAGCTCTCAAAGGGAGTGATAATTCAGAAATAACTAAAAATCATTGGTTTTTTCTTTGTTTTTATTTAAAGTTTATGTTATAAAATTCACATATTTACCATGAACAACTAGTGGTTTTAGTAGTTCATAAAATTGTGATACCATCACCAACTTTCTACATTCAGAACATTTTAAAAATCAGCTCTCAATATAAATTCCATACCCATTAGCAGTTACAGACACCCTCGTCACCACACCCTGTCAGTGCCAACCAGTAATTTACTTTTGACTCTGAATTTGCCTTTTCTGGACATTTCATATAAGTGGAGTCATTCTATATGTGGCCTTTTGTTTCTGCCTTCTTTCAACTTAGTATAGTATTTTTGAGATGCATCTATGTTAAAGCTTGAGTAAGCATTCCTTTCCATGTATGCAAATAACACATTGTGTTTATCTGTCCATCAGTTGATGTACATTGAAATGTTTCTATACTTTTTAGCTATCACGAATTTAATTGCTGTGAGCATTCATAAACAGGGTTTTACGTAGACAGGTTTTTAGTTCTTTGGGGGCATATACCAATGAGTAGAATTGCTGGGTCATATGGTAACTCTGTTCAGCTTTCTTAGGAACTGCCAGACTATTCCTAAATGTACTGTTTTTGTCCCTACTGCCATTGTATGAGGGTTCCAGTTTCTCCACATTCTTGTCAGTACTTAATATCATCTTATTTTTTTTTAATGTAGTCATCCTAGTAGGTATGAAGTGGTATCTTGTTGTTTTTTTTTTTTTTTTTTTTTTTTTAATTTATTTGAGAGGTAAAGTTGCAGAGAGAGGGAGAGACAGAGAGAAAGGTCTTACATCTGCTGGTTCACTCCCCAAATGGCCACCATGGCCAGAGCTGAGCTCATCTGAAGCTGGGAGCCAGGAGCTTCTTCTGGGTCTCTCACATGGGTGCAGGGGCCCAAGCACTTGAGCCATCCTCCACTGCTTTCCCAGGCCATAGAGAGAACTGCATCAGAAGAGGAGCAGCCAAGACACGAACTGGGGCCCATATGGGGTGTGAGCACCACAAGTAGAGGCTCAGCCTACTGCACCACAGCACTGGCCCCTATGTTGTAGTTTTTATTTTGTAATTCTCTAATGAGTAAAGCTGGTGAGCATCTTTTCATATACGTTTTTCATGTGCTTTGACAATTTGTATTTTCTTTGGAGGAATGTCTTCAAAGCCTTTGCCCATTTAAAAATCAAGTTGTTTCTGTTTTATTAGTGAGTACAGTGAATCACTGATGTTTGATGTGATTGAAATAGAATATGTTGATAGTTGTGTTTCCTTTCAGGATAAAGTTCTCCACAATATCATGTCTATTTTTACGTTTATGGGAGCCAATGTCATGCGCCTAGATGATACTTACAGTTTTCAAGTTATTAGCAAGACGGTGAAAATGGTTATTCCAGCACTTATTCAAGTAAGCTGTTTTTATACTATCATTAATATTTTCTTTTTCTTTAACATTTTGCATATAGATAACATTAAAACATTTCTGAAATATTAGATTGCTTATGCCTTTTGAATTTTAAATGGTGAAACCAACAGGCAGTCTTGGAAGTAATCTCTTTTCCAAGGATATGAAATGCATGTTGTAGCTGGTTCTGCTGCACGATGAAGATGTAACTAAAGTGACTTAACATCTTTGTGACAGCAAAGTTACACCTGTCTACTTCAGGACATTGCATCAGTTTGCTAATGTCCTCATTGGTGATGAAGATGGGTACTTTTTTACTTATGCAAATTTGTTAGCATATAGTTAAACGTTTGCCAAGAATTCTCCATGAGCTAAGTACTCAGGGGGAAGTGAGATGTTAAAAATGTTACCGTACAGCAGAGTCCTGCAGAAACGTCCACTAATTGCCAGTAAGAAATGAACAATTGGAAAGTGAAAAATAGTCTTAGTAATGAAAGAGCTTGGTTGTTACTAGAGTTCTCTGTGTACTCCAACTTGTTAATATCTTTCCTCATGCTGCTGGCCGTGCCAAGGATGACTATGTTCAGTACCCTTACTTTCTGTGTCCAACACCTTGATGAGTAGAGGGCATACACCTAAAAAGAAAACTAACTTTATAGAAAGCAGATGATTAACTCAGGTTGAAGTAGAGAGGATTGGTTTATTCTTTCAAGTGTTATTTATTCATTCCTTAAGTCACTCATTCAACAGCTATATATATATATACATATATATATATACACACACACACACACTTTTTTGAGATTTTATTTATTTATTTAAGAAGTAGAATTACAGACAGTGAGAGGGAGAGACAGAGAGAAAGGTCTTCCATCTGCTGGTTCACTTCCCCACTTCCCAAATGGCTGCAACACACACACACTCTTTTTTGAGATTTTATTTATTTATTTAAGAAGTAGAGTTACAGACAGTGAGAAGGAGAGACAGAGAGAAAGGTCTTCCATCTGCTGGTTCACTTCCCAAATGGCTGCAACAGTTAGAGCCAAGCCTATCCAAAGCCAGGAGCTTCTTCTGGGTCTCCCACATGGGTGCAGGGACCCAAGCATTTGGCCCATCTTTTTTTTTAAAATGTTTATTTTATTTATTTGAAAGAGTTACAGAGAGAGGTAGAGACAGAGAGAGAGGTCTTCCATCTGCTGGTTCACTCCCCAGATGGCCACAACAGCCAGAGCTGTACCAATCCAAAGCCAGGAGACAGGAGCTTCTTCTGGGTCTCCTACACAGTTGCAGGGGCCCAAGGACCTGGGCCAGCTTCCACTGCTATTTGGGCCATCATCTACTGCTTTCCCAGGCGATAGCAAGAGAGCTGGATCGGAAGCGAAGTAGTGAGGACAGGAACCAGTGTCCATATGAGATGCCGGCACCACAGCCAGAGGATTAACGATCTGTTGCGCCACAGTGCCAGCTCCCCCAAAACTGTATTTTGGTCACCAATGTCAGACTATCATGGTTTGAATTTTATTCTGAAAGCAGTGGAGAGTTACTGAAATCTGTCCTCTGCTTACCTGGATATACCCGTTTTTGTCAAAGTATAACAGAAATCCCGCATAATTTGTGCAGCTTTCCCAGGTCACATCGGGCATTTGCTGCTTCCTGCTGTTTTTTTTTCCCATGTGCATCTTGTTTTATACGATTGATCAATCGCCTTTTGGGCTCACATCTTACATTTTGTATTTCTCTGAGAGTCAAATAGTATGTGGGATATGAAAGATACTTACTGAATACTTACGGATAGAACTTTGTCAGTATTTAGATATTGTTCTAGTGGCACATCTGAAGACCTTATCCACTTAAAGCTTATTGTGTGTAGGATTATTTACCTTCTCATTGTCCCTACCTTTCTGCAGTCTGATAATGGAGACTCTATGGAAGTTACAAGAAATGTGAAAGAAATTGTGGTCAAAATCATTAGTGTATTTGTGGATGCACTGCCACATGTTCCAGAGCACCGGCGCCTGCCCATCCTTGTTCAGCTTATTGATACACTAGGTGCAGAAAAATTCCTCTGGGTTCTTCTCATCTTGCTCTTTGAACAGTACGTCACCAAAACAGTGCTGGTGGCTGCCAATGGAGAAAAGGTCAGAATATAGGATGGGGTGGTATTAAGGAAATTGGTGATGTGCCACACAGATTCTGTGATGTTGTCCAGTTTAAACATAGGACTGGAGGTGCTTAATGTGATTATTGGACAACGCTGGTTGATAACCTTTTGTAAAAAGAATTTTTGGCATCCTTTAAAATTGCTTTCAGAGCCTGCAGCTCTCACAGTCTCCTCTGTAACAGTTAAGCATCTCTGAGGGCAGTTTGACTTCTGAAAACAAGCCTGGTGCCATGCTGCTGGTTCTGTTTTAAACACAGCAGTAGGGTTTAAATAATGAAAGTGATCTCTTGACAATGATTTTGGAGGCATTTTGTGGGGAAAGGAAGGAGCTTCCGCATCCCTGGAATCTCTTAAGAAAGACCCAGCTAATTGCCTGGAAAAGCCTGATTTGGACAGATAAGGGCAGGACTGAAAGCTTTTAAATGACTTCTTGGATGTGGGATCTGGGAGTAGATCTAGACCTATTCTGAGTAAGAGTATATGCAGTTCTGCTAGAAATCTTAATGTAAATTGTCCTAGCATTATACCTCCACACTTCTCACTAATGAGCTTTTTGATAGAAGGAACTCACTAGCATTCTTCTGTAGTGACCATTGGGCAAAAATATGCATGCTAAGGAGTATTTTTTAATCATAAATTCATGTTTATTTATTGCCATTGGTAGGTACAGTTTTGTTACCTTTTTTCTTCTCTCTATAGGATGCTATTTTAGAAGCAGACACTGAATTCTGGATTTCAGTCTGTTGTGAATTTAATGTCCAGCATCAGATACAAAGCTTGATGAATATCCTTGAGTATTTGACAGAGCTGCCGGAGGAGAAAGAGGGTAAGCCTAAGTCAGGTGTGATGTATTGTTCATTGGAGAGCTAAAGAGAAGCAGAGGAGGATGCAGGCCATCTTTAGAATCCATTTTTGATTTGAGCCTATGATTGTGTACTTTCTCGCATAATTAGTAGGAATTCTTGTTGTTTGTCACATGTTGTCTTTTTTTACTTGTGTTCCATGTGCTGTCTTAGCTGGGGAATTTGTTATACTGTCCAGGATAAATTATGTTCAGATGACAGTTAGCAAGAACTCCCATTAAAAAATTTTTGTGAAGACATGTCCAAGACAAAAAGACAGTACTACAGTAGTGGTAACTAAATGTTAGAATCTTACCTTATAGCAGAGTCCTGAAGAAAAGTCCATTAATTGCAACACCAATGAGGCTAGCTTAAGAAAAGGTTTATAGTGTTGAACATTCTTGGTTCTCTGATTTTTGGAGCAGAACAGCAAGGTGTATTATAAAGTACTGAGAACTCCATAGGGACTGTTTCCTGTGTGGCCAGCCACTGGCCCTGTCACCCTAGGGTGGCCACAGAGTAACTTGTCATCCTGCAGTCAGCTCCCTTTTGGCAATGACAGACCAGGAGGGTGCCTAGAGAGCTTTACATGGTGATGTGATTAAGGAAGAGTATTTACATTGGGTCATTTTCTAGATTAGTGGTTTTTAAGTGGCCCACCATGGACCCCCATCTCCATGTATATTAGATATATTTGAATAAGGAATTCAGTAGAGCTGATATTTTTTAAAGACTTCTGTGATATCTTTGTCTTCCATTTGATTGAGTTGGCCTTGTTTTTTTTTTTTTTTTTTTTTGTCGCACACACCCTTCCCTCAGGGCGGTTGGGTGCTTTCTTGGTAAATGCACTCATTCAGATTTTTTGCTAATTTAGAAGAGGAAAACTTGGGTATAATAGACTAACAAACTTCTGTCTGAAAATTATATCCCGTTAACCATGTTGAACCATAAAGCTCATTCTGTATCTATAGTGAAGAGTCAGGTTGAAGATGAATAAGGTCACTTGTCTTGTTGTTATTTTTCAGAAACCCTTTCCAAAGTAGTATCTAAAAAGAATGAGTCACAAGAAGAAATGCTACAGATTTTTAATGTAGACACTCATACTAGCAAGCAACTGCGGCATTTTAAATTTTTATCAGTATCCTTCATGTCTCAGCTCCTGGCTTCCAATAATTTTCTCAAAAAGGTGATGTGTCCTTTAAATGTGTTTATGATATAATGATTTTGTTTTTTCAAAAGGAATTGAATTTAAACTAGTGAAACTAGTTTGACAAGTGTCTCATGGAAATATGAGACAAGATAAAAGAAAAATGTCTTTGTCACCGTAAAAAACTGTTGATATGTTCTAAAAATTCATAAAAATGTTTGTAATAGCATTATTCTTGGTGACCCCAAATTGGCAACAACCAAACTGTCTGAGAGTGGATAAATTGTCTGTGGCCCTAAATGAGCATGGGTGAACCTCCATGGCAACAGCCATCGCTGATGAGTCTCAATATTGAAAGAAGCCATACAAAAATGTACATACTGCAATTCCAGTTATACAAAGTTGAAAACCAGACAGATAGGTTTATAGTTTTCAGAGTCATGATAATGTGTACCCTTAGGGAGGAGGGAAAGGATAGTAATGGAACAGGGCCGTTGGCCCTGTTCTTCACCAGGACATAACAAGCTCTGAATGTACGATGTGTGCACTTTTCTGTGAATGTATCAAACTTGAGTTTAAACAATGAGAGAGAAAGAAATATAACCAGGAATATACAACTATTAACATTAGAACATCTAGTAAAGTACTATAGCATGTTAATGGATCAAGAGGAGAAGCCATACAATCATTATCTTTATGGAGAAATAATTCAGAAAATTCATGATCAGTCATGATTTAAGAAAAAAGAAATCATCTTAGCAATACAAGATAGATAGGAATTATTTGGTGCTGACAAACGTTATCTGTCATAAGCCTGTGATTTATACCATGCTGGTGTCCCTTCTAGAGTTGGGAACAAAGGTGTCATTTTATTCAGAAAAAAAAATGAATTTTAAGAATCAAGAAAAAAAGTCAGTGAACTCTTAGAAGTAATTATTTCAGAATGCTTGCTTCGGTAGAGATCAGTATCAGAAATAATCAGGATCAATCAAGTTAGCAGAATGAATTAGTCCTACACACCATTGTATTTGTCTTAATAGAAAATGGGGTAGAAAAAATATTTCATATACGATAAAAACAAATTTATATGGTACTAAGAATAAGCCTAACAAACACATGTGCCAGGCATTATGGAGGAATTTTCAAGATATTAAAGGATACAAAAGAAAGTTTGAAGAGATGGGAAGAGACACAGTTCAACCACAGGAAGACTCACTATGTAAAGAGGTCAGAGAAATCCAATGCACTTCCTTATTTAAGTCATTTTTTAAATGACTTTGACAGGTAGATGACAACATTAACAGGACCAAGGACATGGTATTGCAAAGAGTAATCAAAACATTGTGACCAAATAATAAAATACACTTGTAGGTAGAGTGATAACTTTAATATGAAAAGCAATACTTGGAACTTTTGGAAGAAAATCAAAGAGAACAATATTGTGACCACAGGATAGTTAATTATTTATTTAGAAATTTAACTCAGCAAGAAGCCACCTAAACAAAGTGAAAAGAAAGTCACAGACTAAGAAAAGATTGTTGCTCTGCATAAACCAAAAAAACAACAGTTGTCATTAGAACAACTGACAAAGAATAGCAATTCACTGAAGTGCAGGAGTCACACATGGGCAAATTACTGAGTTCACCGTCCCTGGTACGTATGAACTGCAGATTAAACAGGTAACACTATCATGCCCATCAAATTAACAGAAACATCAAAGGAAGTGACAGATGCGGAATGCACATTTGAGGGTAGTGTGAGTTGATCCAAGCACTTCGCAAAGCGCTTGGCAGGATCTCATGAGATTGAAGATACTAATGATTCCTGTGTTCTGGGGGTTCCCCTCAGGCCTGCAGTCTGCATGACTTGCTTAGATGCTCAAGAAAGTTATGAAAATATTCTTGGGTAGTAGCATTAGTAAAAGGAGGAGGAAAATGGGTGTAAGCTAAATGTCTACCATCCGACTAAAATGGATAAATACGTCCTGGTGTCTGGCGTGGAATACTGCATGCAGTTAAAATAAATGAACTGGAGCAATGTAAATCCTCATACCAAGATCTTCAAAAATCTAATGTTACCAGAAAAGCACATTGTCAAATGAAATGTATTATTTGAAAATATTTATTAGATTCAGGATGGTGGTTGTCTTTTGGAGTCCTGGGATCACAAGAGGATGGGACTAGGGAATAGTACATAGGGGAATATAGCTTTATCTGTAATGTTTAATTCTTTGAGCTGACAAGATCAGCATTTCATCAAGTTACATAGTAGGTCAATGAGTGCTATCAGTTATATTTTTCTGAATCTTTGTAGTATTTTACAGATACTACAAATTGAATGTAATTAATTTGAGAGAAAGAGTTGCTACAAAATAATGAAGATTATCTGAATCTGATTAAACTGTAATGTCAAAACAGTTACTGTGGAAGGTTTGAGTGACTAAGATGAGGTTCATTGAACCTACTTCAATTGACTTATCAGCTTCCCTACTGTTCTAATGATGCCTTCTTTAAAATTAGGTAGTTGACAGTGGTGGTCCTCAGATTTTAAAAGGCCTTGAACAGAGGTATGTTTGTTTATTTTTTAATATTTTATTTGGAAGTATTTTAGAACTGATAGTGAAACTGGAAAAATAATCCACAAAACTCCTTCATCCTCTTTACAACCAATTGTTAACATTTTTGCCCCATTTGCTTCATCATTCTTTCTATGAACATTTTCTCTGAGCCATTTGAAAGTTATAAACATGCCTCTCTACCCCTGAATACTTCATTGAACATCTCCTAAGAATAGATATTCTTTAAAACTGCATTACAGTTATCAAATTAAAATGTTCTATTGCTGGTAGAATACTGTCACCTAATCCACACTTCCTGTTCCATTTCCCTGATTACCCCAACAGTGTCCTTTATACCCCTTTTGCTTCTGGGTCATGGTCCTTTCCTGAATTATAGATTATATATAGTTTTCATATTTAATGTCTTGATAAGGCCCAGTTCTGTGTGGGTTTATAAATTCTTTATTCAGATTAATAATACCCATCTACCATCATTACATATTTGGATGCAGAAATTCTTCCCTTGGTAATCAGGGGGCACCTCTTGCCCTGCTGTGTACCTCCCTCCCAGAAACAGTGGCTTCCCACTGCTGCCATCCTGTCCCTCCCATTGAAAGTGCCTGTCCAATAGCAGGTAATGAGAGTTGTCGAGTCCCAGCCCTGTAACAGGGCTCTTAGGACTGTGTAGTGCTTTCTAATGTAGGAGGTGGTGGGTCAGTGTCTTGTGCTGTGCAGTGTTGCATTCTGTCTCCCCTCTCAGCCAGTGCTGTTGTACTGGAATCTGGTGTATACTTTTCTTATCACAGGTTATTTATAAAGTTTGTAGTCCTTTCTGTCTCCTTGTGATGTCAAAGACGAGTTATGTGTATTTGTGTACATTCCTCTTTGATCTGAATGGTGTATTGGGATGGGGTACGGGCAGCTGCATAAACCTAGGGCCTTAACTCTCAGAATCCTGTGACATGGGCAACACTGTTGGCTGATTCAGTGCCTCGCTGAGCCTGAAGAAGGACTGTGCTTCTGGACACAGACATGCATTCACTTCTCAGTGATAATTCCTTTTTGATAATCCTTCCTTTTCCTTCTTTCCATGTACTTTTTTTTTTTTTTTTTTTTTTTGACAGGCAGAGTGGTCAGTGAGAGAGAGACAGAGAGAAAGGTCTTCCTTTTCCGTTGGTTCGCCCCTCAGTGGCCGCTGCAGCCAGCACACCACGCTGATCCAAAGCCAGGAGCTGGGTGCTTCCTCCTGGTCTCCCATGCGGGTGCAGGGCCCAAGCACCTGGGCCATCCTCCACTGTACTCCTGGGCCACAGCAGAGAGCTGGACTGGAAGAGGAGCAACCGGGACAGAATCTGGCACCCCAACCGGGACTAGAACCCGGTGTGCCGGCGCCACAGGTGGAGGATTAGCCTATTGAGCCATGGTGCCGGCCTCCATGTAGTTTTTGAAATAAATCACTACAAAATCATTTCATTGCTTTTATATCTGAGGTAGATGTGAATTCTTTAGATGCCTTCAGCTGGGTCCATTATTGTAGCACAACAGGTTAAGTGGTCGCTTATGACACTAGCATCCCATATCAGTGCGGGATCGAATCTCAGCTGCTCTGCTTCCAATCCAGCTCCCTGCTGATGTTCCTGGGTATGCAGCAGAAGACAGCAGTACAAGTACAAGTGGGTCCTTGGCACGCACATGGAAGACCTGGTTGCAAACTGGGCTTCTGGCCTCAGCAGGGCCCACCCTCATCTGTTGCAGCCATTTGGAGAGTGAACCAGCAGGTGGAAGATGTGTCTCTTGCTCTCTCTCAAATAAACTTTTTTTTTTTTTAATGCCACTATCTCAGATAAAGGTTTTAAAAATGTCTTTAGCCACTGTTTGCAAAAGAGTCTCCTGTGTTTTAGGTTGCTAGAAACAGTTCTTGGATATATTAATGCCGTGGCACAGTCTCTGGAAAAAAATGCAGACACAATAACTGTGAAGTTTTGGAGGGCACTGCTTAGCAAAGCTTACGACATGTTAGATAAGGTAGGTCTTCATCTCTCTCCATTAGTACCGTGTTTTGTTGCTCACGTTTATGTCATGCTAAAATTATTTACCTTAAACATTTACTTTAAGAATAAACTTAGCAGTGCCTTCTCTTAATACAATGCAGCATAGATTTTTCTTAATCTCTTGATGACTCCCCTCCCCACCATAAGAACATGCACCCTGTAAATCTGAGTCTTTCCTGTTCAGTCATGTAATATACTGTATAATGTTCCACTTTATTCAAACTGGAATAAAATTAAAATATTAATTAAGTATGTTAAGGGTGCCCTGACCTTAAAATTAGGATCACTCTTCAAAATCTGGCAAAAAATCTTATTTACATGGCCTTGAACAATTTATTATTCTTAGCATTAGAGTTTGTTTTATTTAATAAATTATAGTTTATAATGGCTACATGAAAAGTTATTGTAAGAATTAAATAAGGAAATGTGTATGGGGTAGGCATTTGGCCTAGCAGTTAAGCTACTGAATAGGACACACACATCCCATATTGGAGTGCCTGGGTTCCCAGCTCTGCTCCTGCTTCCTGCTTCCTGCTTCCTGCTTCCTGCTTCCTGCTAACGGACAACCTGGAAGTCAGAAGGTGATGGCTCAAGTGGTTGGGTCCCTGCCCCCGATGTGGGAGACCTGGATTGAGTTTCCAGCTCCAGGCTCCAGTTTTTCTCAGCCCTAGCCTTTGTGGGCATTTGGGGAGCAAACTAATGGATTTGGGAGCTCTGTCTTTGTCTCTCCATCTCTGTCTCTCTCTATATATACCTCTCAAATAAAAAAAATATAGAAAGGAAAGGAAACGTGTATGAAAATGCCTGGCACTTGTAAATTATGCACTGAATAAAAATCTATCCTAATCAGAGTTGATCTTACTCTTTTTTCTTTTCCTTTTTGCATTAAATTTAAAACTTCTCTGTAGGTCAATGCATTGCTGCCCACAGAAACATTCATTCCTGTGATTAGAGGGCTGCTGGGCAATCCCCTACCATCCGTTCGTCGGAAAGCTCTGGATCTTTTGAATAACAAGCTACAACAGAATATGTCCTGGAAGACAAAAATAGTGAGTAAGACCATACAGCAGACCCCTTACCAACCTTTACCTTAGCAAAGAGCTGCATTTAATCCCTTAAGTTTCTCCAATGGTACCATCTAAAGTTGAAGTTTATTGTTATCTGAATATAATACTGTGGCGTGTGTGTTTTAAAAAATGTGATACTGAGTCTAATAGGAGTGTAGATGTGTGTTGTATGAGCTCTTTGGAATTTTAGTTTATTGGAATTCTTGTTAAAATGGACCAAATACTAACTTGAGCATAAGTCTAATTCCTCTCCAAACTAGTAGGGTGCTTTTTATAAATCAGAAATTGGCCAGGAAGCTCACACATTTCCTTAGCAGTAAATACAGCAGGTGGAGAAACAATTGCTTATGTTTAATTGTGTGGCCTGGAACCCTTCAGTCTGATTCCCACTAGATGGTCTCAAGCTGGGAAAATAGACTAGCAGTTTTCTGCATCTCTTAATTATTTGGGGATTTTCACTGTCCTCTTTAGGTTTACCGTTTCCTAAAACTGGTTCCAGTCCTTTTGGCCATTGTGCGTAAGAAAAAGGAGGCAGAAGAAGAACAAGCAATCAACAGACAGACGGCTTTGTATACCCTAAAGCTTTTATGCAAGAATTTTGGTGCAGAAAACCCGGAGACTTTTGTCCCAGTGTTGAACACTGCTGTGAAATTGATTGCCCCAGAACGAAAGGAAGAGAAGAACGTCTTGGGGAGTGCCCTGCTGTGCATAGCAGAGGTGGCCTCCACCCTGGAAGCACTGGCCATCCCTCAGCTTCCCAGGTATGCTGCTTGAGAACAGGAACCTGTACAGTCCAGTGCAGGCAGGAGAGCACAGCCCAGTGACTTTGTTTTTGCCCTTTAAGTAGATGTTACTTCAGATGAGATCTGTTAGAGAATGGCTCCTTTCCGGCCTGAAAAGCCCAGCTGTCTCACTGTCTTCATCTGCACAGCTCTGTGGTGTTCATCGTCCCCCAGGTCTCATCCCCTTTGACTTTGCTATTAGAAGACAGTGAGTGCAGCGCCTTGATAGAGGGGCCCATCCTTTTGGGCAGGCTGTCCTATGCTGTTCCCTTGGGAGTTTAGACCCTCATGACCCTGAGAGTTACTAGCTGTGGGCAGGTCACGTCACTTGTTAGAGCTTTGCCACCTATAAAACGGAAACATTACCCATCTGGTTGGATTTCTGTAGGGCAGTGTTTGTGAGGCTTTTTTGCACAGTGCCTAACATAACAGGTATTCAGTTGAAAGATATTGCTCTTTTTAAAAATTGCTAGTGTATAGGTACTATTGGGACGGGGAGATTTCTTGCACTTGGTCACATAAAATCTGTAGACAGTGTGAGACAACATGCATACAGTGAGATAAAGACTTCTTCATTCTCCAGGCTGTTTTTGCTTACAGTTCCTCTGAAACTCTTTTTCCGTATTTCTAGTTTGGTGCCATCATTGCTGACAACAATGAAAAACACCAGCGAGCTTGTCTCCAGTGAGGTCTACCTGCTCAGTGCCTTGGCCGCCCTACAGAAGGTTGTTGAGACCCTGCCACACTTCATCAGCCCCTACCTAGAAGGCATTCTGTCCCAGGTAAGTCCTGAAAATGGTGGGGTATGGGAAAAGGGTGTGATGACAAATTGACTGGTTTCATTTCTTTAAGCTGTAATTTGTTTGACAGAAAAGATTCTTAGCTGCTGAAAACATGCTGGTTTTTGCTCAGTGTGCCTCTTTTTCTCTTCTGTCTTTCCTTCCATGTAATCCTGACATTGATATGGGGGTCACTTGTTAACTGTGTGGAAGATGTTTCATTGCTTCATTTTTTTTTTCCTCTGTGAGATCTTTGGAATTGGGCTGGGAGAGCTGTCTTCCTGCTTGTGGGAACTGGTTTACCATGTTTGTTTCAAAGTGAAAAGTTTGTTAATCCTAAAACAGCTTGCATAGTGGAATTTCTGTACTGCATGTCACTGATCGCCTGTTCACACACTGGGGCAAGTGGCGTTTGATTGAAAATGCCCAAGAATATTGGTCCCTGTTCCTCTTGTTATCACTGTTCTGTTGTGTTGATCATTTGCCATTAAAGATATTAGAAGCCTGACTACCAAGATGCAAGTAAGTTTAACAGATTCACAAACTCCATATCCAGGGCTTAAAGGCAGCTGCCTCACAGAAAGGGCCCTGTGCTCAGGACAGTCCTCAACTACTTTTAGCACCAAGAACGCGACTCTTCGGTCCCTGGATTCCTGTCCTCTGATAAATACCATCTGTCTGCGTACTCTGTGGGCTTCTGTATCTGCCAGTTACCCTCCTCCCTGGCTCCCAATTAGGAAAGAGGCTTCTGCCTGGTGTCATCTGCAAATATTCAGGATTGGCTTTTCAAGGAAATATGTGTGGCTAAATTGCACTCAGTATTTCCCAAACACTAGCATTTGAATTGACTAAGCCATTCTGTGTGTGCTTGTCAGGATCTATAATGACTGGTTTTTATATTCACAAAGGTGATTCATCTGGAGAAAATCACTAGTGAGATGGGTCCTACCTCCCAGGCCAATATCCGACTCACGTCTCTTAAAAAGACACTGGCAACCACACTCTCACCACGAGTCCTGCTGCCAGCCATCAACAGAACTTACAAGCAGATTGAGAAGAACTGGAAGGTTAGATCATATTGGGTATTAGACTTTGGAAAAGGGAGAGATGGTTGAAATTTTTAAATTTTATTTGAAGAATGTGGTTATTTAATTCCTTTGACAATGCATTGCTGAACTCCAGGAATAATTAAAAAATGGCACCTCTCTTGACTGTGTTATTGTTAGAATCACATGGGTCCATTTATGAGCATCTTGCAAGAGCATATTGGGGTGATGAAGAAGGAAGAGCTCACCTCCCATCAGTCTCAGCTAACCTCGTTTTTCTTGGAGGCTCTGGACTTCCGGGCACAGCACTCTGAGGTAAGTTGCTATCCACCTATTTAAGAGCCAAAGAAGAATCCAGCTGCTTAACATTGGTACTTGCCAAAATAACAGACCTCAAGACTAATAAATGAACTCTGCCACTTTCAGAATGATCTGGAGGAAGTTGGAAAAACAGAAAATTGTATTGTTGCCTGTCTAGTCGCCATGGTCGTAAAACTTTCTGAGGTCACTTTCAGACCTCTGTTCTTCAAGGTGAGGCTTTAAACTTCTGCGCTAATTCCTCTGTGCTCGGCTGTAAGTGACAAGATGTGTAGAAGAAACTAATACGGTGTTACCCTTCCAGCTCTTTGATTGGGCTAAAACAGAAGATGCCCCTAAGGACAGACTGTTGACATTTTACAACTTGGCAGATTGCATTGCTGATAAACTAAAAGGACTTTTTACTCTGTTTGCTGGCCACTTAGTGAAGCCTTTTGCAGACACATTGAACCAGGTGAACATCTCCAAAACAGGTTGGTAGCTTGTTCATTCCAGCTGACCCCTTTTCTCTGTGTGCATTACATAGGGTACAGTAAACATAAAGGCACAGCCTCACGCTGAGAGACAAGATTTTGTAGGATCTTGAGTTCTAGGCTAAGGAGCATAAATTTTACTTTACTGTCATTGGACTTTGAACTGCTTGTTGGCACATTGGAAAAATGTTCTTAGTAAGTTGACTCACTTGGGAGAAAGAATAAAGTCAATGTGCATTACTGGCAGTTATTGGAAGTAATTTTAAAACATTAAAGTCGGTTTATTCTCTAATGATAATAAGTGATTTACATGACAGTGGAGGTGATTTAACTTGACAAACTGAGGATTTGAATCTTAACAGCTCTAGAAAAAGGAATCTTTTCTGAAAGACTGTCTGTTTTGTGTTCCGCTTGCCTCCCAATTATGATCTCCAGGTCACTTTAGAAATACCCTTCTGATTGTAGTTATGTCAACAATGATTCTAATTTAAACACTGGAGAATAAATTGTGAAATTCGGGGCCTTATTTTTTTCCTCTTTTTACTCTTATCTACAGATGAAGCATTTTTTGATTCTGAAAATGATCCAGAAAAGTGCTGCTTGCTACTGCAGTTCATTTTGAACTGTTTATATAAAATCTTCCTCTTTGATACTCAGCATTTTATAAGCAAGGAGAGAGCAGAAGCCTTGATGATGCCCCTGGTGGATCAGGTAACCACGCAGAAAGGTTTTTTGTTATAAGGAAGCCAACGTTGCCACATCTCTGCAAGCTATACATCTGTGGAAATGACACCTTGCGTGGCTTGCTGTTTTGGGAAGGAGGATGGATATCTTTTTTCTTTTATTTTTTAATTAAAAATTTTTTTCTGACAGGCAGAGCGGACAGTGAGAGAAAGGTCTTCCTTTTGCCATTGGTTCACCCTCCAATGGCCGCCATAGCCGGCGCGCCACGGCCAGTGCACCGCGCTGATCCGAAGGCAGGAGGCAGGTGCTTCTGGTCTCCCATTGGGTGCAGGGCCCAAGCACCTGGGCCATCCTCCACTGTACTCCCAGGCCACAGCAGAGAGCTGGACAGGAAGAAGGGCCACCGGGACAGAACCCGGTGTGCTGGCGCCGCAGGCAGAGGATTAGCCTTTTGAGCCACGGCGCCGGCCAAGAAGGAGGATGGATTTCAAAATTGAGTTTCCATGGATATAACTTCATTGTAGCATTTTTTGAGTTTTACTTTTGAATTTTTTAAGAAGACATTGTATAAAGTCTCATGGTTCATTTTTAATTTTTAAAATGTACCTGTGTTTTTTCAACTGGGCTTCATTGAGAATGTCTGTGGAAGGGCAAGGGCTGATGCCCAGGGCTCTGAGATTCTAAGTTCCAGAAGGCAATACTTATGTGCTCAAGAAAATACTAGAATAGGACCTAGTTTCTTAGCCTGCCTATCATGAAGGGTGGTAAACTGTTATGGATATGTTGGGTATTTTTTCAGACAGAAGCAAAACTAAGACTCGTTGCTTTAATACCTTGTCTTCCTTTTCATAGCTGGGAAACAGGCTTGGAGGAGATGAGAAGTTCCAGGAACGGGTAACAAAGCACCTGATACCATGCATTGCGCAGTTTTCAGTGGCCATGGCAGATGACTCTCTCTGGAAACCGCTCAACTACCAAATTCTGCTAAAGACAAGAGACTCCTCAGCCAAGGTCAGGAACTGTATAGAGGTGACAAGCTCAGTGTTGTCCTAGCAGCCTGTAAGCGGTCATGGATGTAGGCCCTTGGGAAACTAGCAGGAAAGAATACTGGTATGAAAGGTCAGGTCTGCTATCAGGCAGAAATTTGAGCCTAAGGAATATTGGGGTTTTGCTTATGGACTATTTATAATTAATTGCATTTCCCTCTTCTCCTCACCCAGTAGAGTATTAGACACAAGTACTGAAATACTTCCTGGGTGGGTGTTTGTTATAGTAGTTAAACCACCAGTTAGGATGCCTACATCCCATATCGGAGTGCCCAGGTTGAAGTTCCAGCTCTGCTCCCAATTCTGGTTTCCTGCTAATGCACACCCTGGAAGGCAGCAGGCAATGGCTCAAGTAGTTGGGTCCTTGCCACCCATGTGGGAAACCTGGATTGGGTTCCTGACTCTCAGCTTAGGCAGCATCTGGAAAGTGAATGAGCAGATGGGAACTCTTGTCTTTAATTAAAAAAAAAAAAAAAAAAAAAAAAGAATTGAATAGCATAAACTTGAGTTGTGTTTTCAAAGTGTCATTGTGCTCCTAAGATGAATGCTTTCAGCTTGCCCACAGAACAGGCTTGAGTGAGAGCAACAACTCATATTATGTTTTTAGCAGGTTTATGGTTCTCTTCTATAAGTAAGAGCAGGTAAGTGTCAAGATGTTTGAGGACTGTCGTTTCTGAAACTAATTATTATATTGTAACCTCAATGGATAAAACACCAAAGCAGAATTTTATTAATAGGATTTATTGGTTCAAATTCAGAGTATTAGAAAGTGGAAGCAATGAGGCTATTTTGGTGCCCAACCTCCTCACATACTTATTTAGCCATGGGTTTCCATAAAATTTGCAGCATCAAATTAATATTTTGGTTGTACAAAATGAAGAAAATCCCATTTGAATATTAGTGGTTACAGATGATTTTTTAACATCTCACTTTACAGTATCTATGTATTTAATTTTAATCTATGCAAAAGTAGAGAGGTAATAGGGCTTCTATTTCAAAGTGAATTGTCAACAGCACCTCAAATTCCAATACATAACACATCATGACATACAGGGTTTTCATTGAGTGCTGAGATGAGGGCCTAACCAAAGAGGGTTCCCTGACCATTCACACGACTCCCGTGGTAACTCAGCAACTGTAAGTGGAGTCCTGGCAGATACAGCCAGGGCAGTTAAATTGATGACACATTTGAGTTTGCATGTAGCTTTTTATTGTTTTCTTAAAGGAAATATAGAAAGACATACATATTAAAATGATCAAGTCCTGGAACAGTTTGAAAAACAGATTTTTAAGGCTGCACATGTTACAAAAGATCCCCAATGGTTCCACGAACTGGTATTCTGAGGTGAAAGTTGAATGGACATAATGGAGCAAAATAAACATACATGAAATAGCATTTAGTATAAAAAGAACATCTCAAGTCAGTAGAGGTCTTAAGATCATAATTATAGCAGTAAGTACATAGAACTACTTTTGTATTCTTTACTATTTTATTTCCCTTTCAGGTTCGATTTGCAGCTTTGATTACTGTGTTAGCACTGGCTGAAAAACTAAAGGAAAATTATATTGTCCTGCTGCCTGAATCCATTCCTTTCTTAGCAGAATTGATGGAAGGTAATTCCCAAGCTATTAGACAATAATCAGTTCCGTGAAATGTGCCCAGTGATAATGTCCTTTTGGATCATGTGATGAGCACGTCAGGGGTAGTCGCCTGCCCTTCTTAGTCTCACCTGGGAGCAGGCTCCTTCCTGTTTTGAGTGTGGTAGATCAAACAGGAGATGACCCTGTGATAATTTATGACTGTTCATGGTATGATCTTCACTTTCTTTATATTTGTTTGAATGATCATGCAGACTGCTGTCTTTAAAGCTTCATGTTTATGTGATTGAATAGTTTAGTGCCCAGATATGTTCATCAAAATGCCTAGGGCCACTAGGAGGCGATAGGATATCCACTCTTTATTCAGTACTCAGTGCTTTACATCTATCGTTTCATCTTCACATGTTCAGCATTATACCACATGGCCCTAAAATTGTGGGGGCAGGTAGATCAGCACTTTGTCACTAATGATACACTGCTCTAGCTAGAGAGGAGCTTGTGTGAACTACTCAGGAGGCAGCATGGGAGGGCTTTTGAATTTGGTTTGTCTCCCGTTTGGGGAGCTCTATCTTACTTGGCTTCCAAGTGTCAGCCTGCTACAAGGAGGGAGTGGAGGAAGGAAGCTGGAAGGCAGAGGCGGCATCTCATGGCGCTGCGCTTCCATTCACCTCCTGACTGACTGAGCAGAGAACGGAAGACACGGAGAGGCGAGTGGCAACTGAGGCAGGGTGACTGCCTGATGCAGATTTTAATTTTGATTATTTTTTGTTTGTTTTAGATGAATGTGAAGAAGTAGAACATCAGTGCCAAAAGACTATTCAGCAGCTCGAAGTCATTCTGGGAGAGCCACTCCAGAGCTACTTCTAAAAGTTTTGATATTTCTCACTCTGTTTGGAGTTTGGACTTATTTTTCATATTTTTATTTTGGGGTGTTTGGTGCCATGTTACTTTTGGTGCCTTAACACCTGCCTGGACTACTTAATAAATATTTAATGACTTCTTTACAAAATTCCCACCTGATTCGTGTTCCACAGAACCTCCATGCCAGGGGTATGGAGTTAAAGAGTAAATAACATAATATTTTCATACAACTTGCTTTGTGTGTCTCAACTTTTATTAGTCTTTCCTGACTGATGTAATTAATATGTTTGATTTAGTGCCCCAAGCTGACACTTTGAGTATAAAACTGTAACTCTTCTTTATAGCAGTGTCATATGTACACGGGGTCCATGTCAGAGATTTCATTCAGATTAACTCTCGGCTTCAAGTTTTACTCTTCATCTAAGGAAAGTGACACTTTAGGCCTTAATTTGTATGTGTGCCACAGAGAGAGTTCTGGGATGCATTTTTACTCAGGGTTATGTTTGCCTCCTTTATCCTTTCATCTTGGGGGAGGGGGTTAATATGACTGCTAATGAAGGAACCCATACTTGGTGGTCAAACAGAAAGGGCCCCAAAACACTAGGTGGCATGAGGGTGCCCCTCCAGGATTTAGAGGGTTCATGTTTCCATAGGTGGTTAATTGTTTGAGGTGGTTTCAGTAGCTTTTTTTCCTAATGCTTTGAAGATCTCTATTGTCTACTACTATGTCATGGAAAAGCTGGAAAGGGAGGGCTCAAAATTCAGTCTGCAGGTTGGGTGCTGTGGCGTAGTGGGTAAAGCCGCCACATGCAGTGCCAGCATCCCATATGAGCACTGGTTCAAGACCTGCCACGCTGCTCCACTTCTGATCCAGCTCTGCTGTAGCCTGGGAAAGCAGTGGAAGATGGCCCAAACTCTTAGGTCCCTGCACCCTTGTGGGAGACCTGGAAGAAGCCCCTGGTCCTGGCTTCAGATCAGCACAGCTCTGGCCATCACAGCCAAGTGGGGTGTGAACCAGAGGACGGAAGTGCTCTCTGCCTCTCCTTCTCTAACTCTTTCAAATAAATAAATCTTCAAAAAATTTTATCTGCCTTGATTTTTTTAAGGCATGTAAGAACTAACCTACAGAATGTTCACACTGAGTTTGGAGAGCCTTTGATCTAATATAACATAGAAATCTAATGCAGAATTGAAGTTTAGAGATAGAGCTTGCTAGAAATGCCTGTTTCTCCTTAAGAAATATCTCAATAACATTAATAAATATTAACAAAGAGTTTTTTAAGAAAAACCTTTAACATTTAATCTATCAAAGAATCAGTCTTGTAACTTTATTTAAAACAAAGATGAAAACAAACTTTGTAAGACTTGCAGGAGGGGCCAACTGTGACACAGATTCAGCTTCTACCCGTGATGCTAGCATCTCATATCGGACCTCCAGTTCAAGTCCACGCTGCTCTGCTTCCAATCTAGGAAGCTCCCTGCTAATCCACCTGGGAAAGCAGCAGAAGATAGCTCAAGTACCTGGAGCCCTGACCCAGAGGATGCCCAGGTACCTGGGAGACCTGGATGGAGTTCTAAGCTCCTGGCTCTGGCCTGGCTGAGTCTCAGCTATTGCACCCATTTGAAGGGTGACCCAGTGGATGGAATATTTCTTTCTCTGTCTCCTCTTCTTTTTCTATTACTCTGCCTTTCAAGTAAATAGTAGGGTTTTATTTTCTCTTAAGTGCCTCACATGCGTAGACTTAAAAAATGTTTTCACCAAAATAAGTTTATCTTTTAATTCCATTTTCTATGAACTCTTTGAAGTTCCCTTATAATCTTCAGCATCTCGGTCATGCATTCTGATGTTCTTTATGAAAAAAAATAACCCCAGGGGATTGTAGGGCCTCCTGCACGGTACCCTGCATGCCCTCTACCCAGTGTCTTTTTGAGGTTGGAAAGACCCTACGTAATGAGAATTAACATGTAAAACTGGGAAAAGGAGTGAGGGCTAGACATTTCTACACTGAGTCCTTTTAAAAAATAATAATTATACTGATTGTATTCTTTTCAAGATATGGTTATAAAAAACATTTACCCAAAATTTGTTACAAAAATATTCCTAATCCTGGCAGAATTCTTCCCAGCAGTTTTATATAAAACTAAAGACTGATTTAGCTCCTTTTCCCCCCTCACTTCAAAATCTCAAACAAGATCTGACCTGTAAGGATTTTACATAGAACTCGTGCCAGCTCACTTCAAATAATAGAGAAATTACAGAAATGCTACACTTTAACTTGCTGTTACAGGTTTGAGTTCAATCACTTAAAGCAGAACAATGTTTTGATCTCGGTTACTAATGATGCTGGACTAATCTGTAGAAGAGCAGAGGCATGTATTGGTTTGCACACAGGCTAAACAGATTTTTATGTTCTACTTTACTGTTCTCTCAGTTGGTCTATTGTACTTTCTGATAGTGCCTATTTTATAAATTCATAAGTTTAATCAACATTTCTTCATTACCAAAAATACTCTACAAATTGAATTCATCTGACGTAAGCCTTAAACTTCCTATAGGAGTACATGCAGGCCTTACACTCAGAGTTCAGCATACAGAAATCTGCTGCATTGAGCTTGACATCAAGTTATTGTCAGTACCAGTTGCTTTTTTGGTTTGTGTGTGTGTGTGTTTGCCTTGGTTTTTGTGCTGAGTTCAGATCTGGGAAAGCTTACAGCTAGAGCTAGAGATGTTTATTATGCTGAACGAAAATTATTTGCCATTGGTAAGTGAACATCAAGCCTCTCAGTTGTGGACTGTGGTAGAACACTGGGTATGAAGGTGGTCATGGGGGAAGGACTGATCTTCTGTATACACTAGTGAATTTATTTAACTTACTAGCTATATAACAGCCCCGAAGGACCCAGTGTGATTATGCATCGCCTGCAGCAACAGTGCACAGTGACAGACGGCTGAGTAAAGCTTGAGACCAGGGAATACACTGGTTTTGTGCACTATGTATGGATCCCAGTCCCTGGCACAGTGCTGATAGAAACAAGTAGGTATTCAGTACATGCTAGCTACTATATTAATTCTAGGCACTTAATAAATATTTGCTGAATGCATTTTTTAAAAGAAGGTGCTGAGGCAGATGGGGGATAAGTGGCCTCCTAGCTTTAAGTTCTGTTGCCCCAAATTTTTCATTCAGTGCTAGACGCAGCCACACTGCTTGGCAAGGACTGAGAACACCTAAGACTTAATACTGTGCAAGCTCAGTTTAACAATATAAACCATATAGTGACAGTGAGATGCGCTTTGATAAGGCCATTATCACATAAGCCATTTTGTATTTTGGTTTTTTTTTTTAAAACAGTCAAGTTGGCTACCAGCTCCTTACTTCCAGTAAGTGGATGTCTCCATCAATTTCCAGCGTGTCGATACTGCTAAGCTCCTTAAATCTGTGTTTGTATTCCAGGCTGTGTACCCCATTTATTGCAACCTTGAATTCTCTAACATCACAATAAATTATCATCTGAAAGAAAGGAAACATACCATTAGTGGCTTCCCTTACTTTAAAATGTTTGTTGTTAATTGCACAGTGCCAAGAAGTAAACCATTTGGTGTGCTTTATATGTAGAATTCTCTTAGCTTTGCTGTGGAACCCCCCTTCTGTGATGACCAAGAGCCTCATCTCATTAGAGGCTACCTGCTAGTGGCACCTTCTGCCTGCTGGAAACCTTGCACGGTGCACCAGGCTGACGCCCTTGCTGCCTTCCCCAGCCTCATCCTGTCCCCTACTCCCAGGGAAATGTACACTTGCCCCTTGTCACTTGTGCTAGGGAACTCTAATATAAAATAGGAAAACTGCTCATCAACTGGCTCTTGCTCACAGAGTTGCTGATTCCAACTAGCAGGTCAAGATCCAAGAGACGTGGATCCTGTTTCCTGCCTCAGAGAAGGACCCTGGACCAAGCAGACAATTAAGAAATTCCAGAAGCTTAAGGCTCTTGCCTAGGGACTGTATAGCTGCTTGTTAATCCCTATTCCATCCCAGATCAGCAGATTCCAGCCTCAGACTTTGTTCACAACTCTTCAAAGCCACGTGTGCGATCAGTTCCTGGAGTAATTAGCCTTCTGGCAACTTGGTTCACACTCATCTTCAGTGTTAGCTGTCTAGTTATGTGCCAAAAACTCAAAACAATGAAAAAACGTGAAGCCTACTAACTACTCTTTGCCATCCTCTTCACACTTCTTATTTCTGCTCCCAACACCAGCCTGCTCCCTGACTACCATTACTTTCAATCCACACTGAAAAGACCAGTTTGGTGGCCCTGTACCATGTGCTTCCACGTGCTCCTTGCCCCCCAAGAAGGCTTCAGAGCGAGCAGGGAGGAGCAGCCCAGCATTGCCGCAAACCCAGCCCCATGCCCAGCAGCCAGAAAGGGGCACGGATCTGTATAGAAGCAAACGGAGTCCATTCTTTTGATAGGAATACTGGAAATGGCTGCCAGGGGAAATCAGGAGGAACGGGAAACCTCGACACAAGATACACAGCCTCATGCTACACAGCTCAGAAGAAAAACGCACCCAACAGATGGAGTGGCCATCAAGTAGTTACTATAGTGTGTCAAGCCAGTGCACAAGGTGAATTCCAAACAAGTGGAGAAAGCTGGAGGAAATCAGGGAGTAGGAGTGCGCTGCAGCATCAGAAGCAGCAGAGCTACGACCCGGGGGGGGGGGGGGGGGGGCTGCTCCAGCTTCCTGTTAATGAAGACCTGGGAGCCAGCAGATTGAGTTCCCCGTGCTCAACTTTGGCCCCAGCCCAGCCCTAGCCATGGAGGGCATTGGAGGAGTGAACCAGCAGATGGAAGTATTTTCTCTCCCTCCTCTTCTCTCTCTGCCCTGCCTCTGCTTACCTTCCTCCCCCTCTGTTTCACGCTCTCCCTCTCAAATAAAAAATATAAAAAAGGGCACATGCAAAAGACTCCCAGCATAAGAGAAAAAGCAACAGAATCCCTCACTCCCCTCTAATGTTACAAAACAGATGGTAAGAATGTAAATTTGATTTTAATAAAAAAGAGGTCACAGAAGACATTAAAATACTGAATGACTTTAAAAAAAAAAAACACTATAGAGGGGCCAGCGCTGTGGCGTAGTGGGTAAAGCTGCTGCCTGCAGTGCCGGCATCCCATATGGGCACCAGTTCGAGTCCCAGCTGCTCCACTTCCAATCCAGCTCCCTGTTAGTGCACCTGGGAAAGCAGCAGAAGATGGCCCAAGTCCTTGGGCCCCTGCACCTGCGTGGGAGACCTGGAAGAAGCTCCTGGCTCCTGGCTTCGGATCAGCTCAGCTCTGGCCATTGTGGCCACCTGGGGAGTGGACCAGTGGATGGAGGACCTCTGTCTCCCCCTCTCCTTCTCTATCTGTGTAACTCTGACTTTCAAGTAAATAAATAAATCTTTAAAACAAACAAACAAAAACACTATAGATGGAACTAGTAAGTGAATTTGAAACAGCAAGAAGATTGTTTAAAATGAAATTATTGGGGGCTGGCAGTGTGGTACAGCAGGTTGAAGCCCCAACCTGCAGCGCCGGCAACCATATGGACACTGGTTTGAGTCCTAGCTGCTCCTCTTCCAATCCAGCTCTCTGCTATGGCCTGGGAAAGCAGTAGAAAATGGCCCAAGTTCTTGGGCCCCTGCACCCGCATGGGAGACCAGGAAGAAGCTCCTGGCTCCTGGCTTCAAATCAGCTCAGTTCTGGCCACTGTGGTCATTTAGGGAGTGAACCAGCAGATGGAAGACCTCTCTCTCTGACTCTACTTCTCTCTGTAACTGTCTTAAAGTAAATAAAATTTTTTTTAAATGAAATTTTTGCATAGTGGGGATTTTTTAAATCGTTTTTCATTCAACCACTTGAAAGAAAGAGATTATCTGCCATCCACTGGTTCACTCCCCAAATACCTGCAACAGCCAGGGCTGGGCCAGGCTGAAGCCAGGAGTCAGGAACTCCATCCAGGTCTCCTTTGTGGGTATTAGGGGCCCAAGCACTTTAGCGGTCATTTGCTGCCTCCCCTGGAAGCACTAGGAAGAAGCTGGGTCAGAAGCAGCAGAGCTAGGACTTAAAACAGCACTCTAGTATGGGATACAGACATCCCAAGTGGTGGCTTAACCTACTTCACCACAGCACCCACCCCGAGGTAGTCCTAATGAAGCACATTAACAAATATGCAGAAATAGGAATTTCACTTAATGGTTAAGATGCCTGTGTTCCACATCAGAGTACCTAGGTTTGATTCCAGCTCTGGCCTCCTGCTAATGTGGTTCGTTGGAGGAAGTGGTAAAGGTTCAAGTAACTGGGCTCCTACCACACACATAGGAGACCTGCATTGAGCTACTGGCTCCTGCCCTGGGCATTGCGGTCATTAGGGGAATACACCAGCAGATAGAAGCTCTGATGGTATACTCTCTCTCTAATAAGTAAAAAAATAATAATAATAAATTAAGTAAATTAAAATAAATTATGAAGCAGTTAGGAGACTATCACTATTAAACAGTGACTGACATGAGAATCACTGTTCCTGAGGTAGGAAATGAACAAATGAAGATGGCTGTGAGTCTGAGATATGTACCTATGAAAGATTCATCTATCCATCTATTTGTCCCTTTAGCCAGACATCCTTTTAATTCTATAGCCACACAAAAATGGAATGTGGCTCACCTATTCAAATAATTTTAATGGCATTATTTGAATTATAACATGAGAAATATTTTAATTTTTATCTTAATATTTTTCAGCACTACCTGAATTTATTATTTTTTTTTAATTTAATATAGTAGATCCCAACTTGGAGCCCAGCTAAGTTATATAACTTGTTTTAAGACCTTTTTTAAGATTTAATTATTTATTTTGAAAGTTGAAGTTACCTCCCGGCGCTGCGGCTCACTAGGCTAATCCTCCGCCTTGCGGCACCGGCACACCGGGTTCTAGTCCTGGTGGGGGCGCCGGATTCTGTTCTGGTTGCCCCTCTTCCAGGCCAGCCCTCTGTTATGGCCCGGGAGTGCAGTGGAGGATGGCCCAAGTGCTTGGGCCCTGCACCCGCACGGGAAACCAGGAGAAGCACCTGGCTCCTGGCTTCGGATCAGCACAATGTGCTGGCCACAGCACGCCAGCCGCCGGCCATTGGAGGGTGAACCAACGGCAAAAAGGAAGACCTTTCTCTCTGTCTCTCTCTCTCACTGTCCACTCTGTCAAAAATAAAAATAAAAAATTTTAAAAAAGGAAGTTGAAGTTAGAGAGAGAGGGACAGAGAGAGGTCTTCCATCCACTGGTTCACTCCCCAGATGGCTGCAACAGCCAGTGCTGGGCTAGGCAGAAGCCAGAAGCTTCTTCAGTCTCCTGCATGGGTGGCAGGGGCCCAGTACACAGGCCATCCTCTGCTGCTTTCCCAGGCCATTAGCAGGGAGCTGGATCACAAGTGGAGCAGCCAGGACACGAACCCACCACCCACATGCAATGCTGGCATTACAGTGGCAGCTTAACCCACTATGCCACGGGGTCCTCCAAGGCTCAACATCCTTCTTGAGGACTTACCTCTATCTCCCTAAGGGAACTCCAAGTTAGTTACCCGTTTTGTCCTGACTCCTGCCCTGACTTCCTACCTCCAGTGACTTCTTCAGCTCATGCCCTAAGTCTGGAAAACCCAATTTTACCATTAGCCTTCCACATCCTTCTCAGCCTTCTGAACTCCAAACCATTATCTACCAGATACAGGGAACCTTCCATGACTGGCCCACATCTATCTACACTTCATTTGCCGGGGCACTGCATTAAGCCCAAAGTTATTAGGAAATATTGCCGTCAAATCGCGATCTTCTTGTCAGCCTTTGTGTTCATGCTTTTAATAACTCCGGTGAGTCCTTCAGAACTTCAGCAGTCCAGGGCATGTGAAACGAACAAGCATGAACCGAATGAGTGGCCTGAGTGAGCATGGGCAGCAGTGTGTCACCAAAGCTAGTGAAGGGCCTAGCCACCCACCCCCACCCACAAATCAAGGAGACTCTTCTCTGTTCAAAGACCCAGAAACACACAAGGGGCAAGGCAGGCGTTAGAACATGCACGTAACTAGGGTCTCTGGACTACAGGCCTTTTAGTTCCAGGAGTCTAATGTACTTTTCCTTGAATCAACACAAGGGCACTCCAAAAAGTTCATGGAAAAATTAAATTATTTTTGAGTTTTATTTTGGTGCAAAAATTTTTGAAATTCATGAATAGTTTTTCCATACTATGCATTTTCCATGAACTTTTTGAGGATCCCTCATATAGATGGATTTCAAAATTTTTCAGCATCAAACTAAACGTTTCATTCTATTTTCCATGAATTTTGTGAAGTACCTGGTTTTTAACAGGATTGACTTCTGAACTGTAGCCAGCCAAGATGGGAGATGATAGTACAAGCAAGCACTTCTAGGGTCCCCACGTCCTCATGTCCACATGTGATTACACACGTTACTCCAGTCCCGAGAAAGTTCCTGTCAAGATTCCTATTACACTGGGACAGGAGTCCCCCCAGAGGTCGGCTGCCAGTTGGAATGCTTACTGCACAGTAGTGCCTGGGTTTGAGAACCAATTCCGCTCCTAATTCTAGCTTCCTGCTAGTGCACACTCTGGGAAGCAGATGGTGATGGCTCAAGTGCTTGGGTCCCTGCCACCCACATGGGAGACCCAGACTGAGTTTCTGGTCCAGCCCCAGCCAGTTCTGGTCCATTCCAGCATTTGGGGAATAAACCAATAGACAGTGATGAGAGCTCTGTCTGACCCTGTCTCTCAAAAAATAAAAATAAAAACAGATTCTTAATATAGGGATAACTCATTTTCAATATATCAAATGTCAAATAATTCCAATGCAAATAATGTGATACTCTACTGATTTTGCCATTGATACCAACAGCCTATGTTATAAAAGTGAGCATTCAAATTACAGCCTCCAAGGAAAGAAACAAAAGCAACAGCAGCCCACAGTATCCGCCTGAGTTGGGATTTGATTTAAATGGGCCATTTATCCTATCTCTGCTCCCAAGATTCTTTTTCCTGGCCCATTTCCAAAAAATATCATCTTACCTCAAAGTACATCCCAGGACTAAATGGGAAACAAGTAATATTTCTCTCTTCTTCTCCCCAGGACTCTTGAAGAAAAGAATTTCTTACAAATGCTTTCATATTCAGGCGTGGGTTCAAGTGTAGAGCAATATCCTTCGATTTTCCTGCTATCAGGTCAACATTAAAGCTTTTAAGAGGGAGGGAAAACAAATTTTAACCACAAATGTGTGAATAGTCTGTTCCTGCAATTTTCATCATCAGACTTGAGCTACTGTTACAAACATATGAAACACATACGCATATGGATATAGGTGAGATTCTCAACTCCTGAGACAGCATTCCATGTTACTTGGAAAATAAAAATACAAAACAACCTTCAAATCAGTGTTGAGGCAGAGATCTGCTTGGGCAGAAATCGAAGGTTTTTGTGCTACCAAACTAAATGGTTATTTCGGACTGCAGGAATTGGACCCTTTCTGGCAGGTACTCTCTTTTAATCATTTCCAGGTGCTCTCTTCTTGAAAGCACGCAGCTTTCTGGGAAACAGCTCTGAAGTCAAGCTTTCAGAAGCCCGGACATCTCTGGCAAAGGTTCTTAAAGCAGAAATGTTGTAAGTCACATGAAAAGAGCTGCCCTGAAAAGCTGCCTGATTTATGAGGCTGCCCCAGAGCTCACAAGGCAAGGGCGGGCCTTGTGGACAAACATGCTATCCTCATGCGTGGCTAGAAAAGGCGCAGGTCAGAACCCGGGACTTTAGTCCCGGGTTCTGCACCACGTAGTTGTTAGCAGTTGAACGTCTTCCTGCTTTAACAGTCTCGCCTTTCTAATGAGGATCTGACGCTAGACTTCTATCTCACAGGAGGTTAGGGGCTATCAGGCGGTAACAGGCACACGTGGAAAGCACTGGCACTGCTACCGGTAACGTTGATGATACCAACCCTTTGGCACCTGTGTTCACTTCTCCTTTGATGACGACAGTTCGCCCGGGGCCCATGGAAGAATTCAACCTCGCAACAAATGGCAGGCTCTAAAAAGAAGTCGCAGTCAGAACAAGGAAGGCTGCAGGGAAAATCTCACGGGCAAACTGTCCAGAGGGCACCAGGGAACGTTTAGGAGCCTGGAACCCCGTGAGGGGACAGACCAAACTTGCTTTGGTCCCAGGTGGATCCCTTGTGGTAGTGCTGTGCCTGTCAGTGCAAGCTCTCAATGAGGAAACGAACGGACACACAGTGCGACCTGATGTACTCTGTCCAAGTGACACTCATTCTGGGAGAGCCACCTGCACTTGGGCTCTGATGCAGTGCTCCATGTTCCTGAAGGGGTCTGAAGGGGTAGGGGGCAGCCACGCTGGGAGGAGTGGAGGAGCTACAGGCCCATGGCCCAGAGACATATACCCAGTGACCCTCATGTCTGTCCAGGGACAGCATACAAATGCAGCGTGGCTGCTTTGGGCTTCTACTTGGGGGTAGGGTTTATACTTAACAGCTACCTAAAACTTAGTTTTTCTGAAGAATTAAGAAAATCTGTGGCTCTTCAAACCTTTGACAAATAGCTGGTAGGTAGTATTTTGGTGCAAGTCAAAGTGTGATTGACAGTCGAATCTTTGCTCTTGGTGTAGGCAGTTCTGGGTACGACTTTAGAAATGTCTCCTTCTCTATTACTAGGCTGTAGGGAAACAGTTCTACAATAAGGAATGCAGTGAATGAAGCTGTCTTTCAAGGTTCAACTATTCATTTTCTAGGCAATTTTATAAAATGTTCCCAGGTAAGAACTCAGAGAAAACTACTTACAAACTGTGGCGTGCCAGACTTCTGCACCTATGGGAGGAGAATCAAGAAATGAGAACACTGGAAAGACAAGACATACATTTTATAATGTGAGCAGTCTGATCTTGTTGGTTGTGATGAGCTGAGCCTGGCCAGGGTCTGGGCCATTCAGGCCCACTCTCTGCTGGTGTGACACACAGTGATTCCTGACTGTGCTATGGAGGTGGAAAGGGCAACTCAGGCTGGGAATGAACTCTAAGAGCCCTATTGATCTGAGTCCTTTATCCTCCACTATGAGTGAGTAATTTTTCACAGGACTGCATGTGAGCTTCAAACACATTTAACTTGTTCTTTCCAAGTACCCCCAAAATGCTGAGATTATACTCTTTGTTGGTGAGGTATGAATATGCTGAGATTGGAAGACCTTACTTCTCCATTAATAGTAGCACAGATGCAATTTTTGAACTGCACTTGTTCCCAAAGGGAGAGAAGATGCATATGGAAGTTTATTTTCTAATGCACTTGGCTGGTGTATGATATTTGTAAATATCTCATGACTGCCCTACTTGATGGTTTAGAGTCAGACACACTTCATGTTCCATAGGAACGGTGGGTAACTGTCACACAAACTGAGAGGCTAAGCATCAGCCAACACTTGAGTGCCTACCCAAATAAGAAGTATATACTACAATTCTCAATTACTTCCATCCTAGCTTCGTACTAAAATCCTAATTTTAGGGGGCAGCTGGCCTAGCAGTTAAGGTGTCGCTTGGGATGCCCATATACCATATCAGAGTTCCAGGACTGGAGTCTTGGCTGTGCTCTTGATTCTGTCTTCCTGCTAAAGTGCCCAAAGGAGCAGCAAATGACAGCTCAAGTAGCTGGGACCCTGACACCCACATGTGAGACCTGGATTGAGTTCCTAGTTCCTGACTTTAGTCTGGCCCATCCCTGGCTGTTGTGGACATTTGGGGAATGGACCAGCAGATGGGAGTTCTCTATCTCTCTGCCTTTCAAGTAAGTAAGTTTTTTAAAATTTTAAGTAAAATGAAATCATAATATTAAAAAAAACAGCCTTTCTGCCACCTGATTTACATTGCAACTAAAAGAACACTTCCATACAGGTGGTTAAAAGATTTAATATTTACATTTTCTCTACTTATCGCTGTCAGCTCCACAGTGGATGCTTGGGTACTTTGTAAAACCTGAAGAAAAGATCATTTTTAACATCCATCAGAACATCTTTTCTAAATATGACCTGTTCAACATATCAAAAAATTATTAAAGGTAGTAAATATGAAAACATGCTTGAAAATTGTGCTCCAAAAATGCTCTTAACACGCCTGTCAATTGGGTGAACATTAAAGAGAGTACTATCTGATGTCAACAAGAATGTGTGCAGACAGGCACAGGTGTTGAGAATGCCAATTCTTTTCATCTTTTTGGAAGGTAAGGCAAAAATATCTATCAAAACTTACAATGTAAATATCCTTTGACTCAGATATTTCACTTCCAATAAGGGATCTTACAAAAAATACTTCATGTAAAGGAAATGCCCCAGCTAACTAAAAAGAGTGCTTGTTTTGCTAGAACCATAGTAGATCTGAAATCATAAAGCCCTGGTCAATAGTAACATTCTACTACTCGCAAAAAATCACCTCCAAGAAACTACTACTCTAATAAAGGAAGTATTTATATTATTCTTATCTCAGTAGATGTTAATTTAATTTCTCCCAGTTTGTCAGAAACTATCACCCCACCCACCCACCCAAAAAAAAAAAAAAAAAAAACACCCTAGGGATAGGCATTTGGCCTAACAGTTAAGACACCTATGTCCCATATCAGGGTACCTGAGTGCAATACTCAGCTCTGCTCCTGACTCCAGCTTCCTGCAAATAAAGACCCTGGGAGGTAGCGGTGACGGCTCAAGTGATTGGGTTCCTGCTGCCATGTGGGAGACTTGGGTTGAATTCCTGGATCTAGGCTTTGTCCCAGACCTAGCCATGATAGGCATTTGGAGAGTCAAACAGCAGAGTAGAGCTCACTTTCTTTATCTCTCTGTCTCTCTACCTCTCAAATTAAAAGCATATACCCCAAATTATGGAAGGGCACTCACCGAGCTGAAGCTAAAACCAATTGAGTGAATATTCACTTTGCCATAAATGCCCAGAGTGTCTATTTTCTCCAGACTTATCCTGTGGGCATAGAGGAGAATGTGTTTTCCATTTACAGCCACCTAGATGCGCATAGAAGACACCCCCCACCAAAAAAAAAAAAAAAAGTAAGTTAATAAATTCTTATCCAAAAGTAAATGTTCTCTTGAGTTTAGCTTTATACCTTCCTTCCATGATTCTAAATACACATCTGACCAAACTGTGTTTGAAAGCAACCACAACACTATTTCTTAACTTCTGGGCTCTTGATCTGAGTAGAGGTCATAGACCACTCTTCCCCAGACAGACTAAGCATTTCTGAATATATGTACATATCCATGTGTGCACCCACAAGTATACCTGAGACATCCGGGTTCAAAGATCCCCCATCAGTCCCTGCACAGGTGCCCTGAGGCCTTTGTGAGCTCAGGTTAAAGATCCACCCTGCCTGTTCTCCAGTTTCCTAGAGGACCACACTCTGAGATAGTCACCTACATGGTAGGCACCCCATGAATATTCATTGGATTTACTAGATGGATCAACATGGGCAAGTTACCCAACCTATTTGAGGGTTGGTTTTATCATCTGTAGACAGGAACAGTCTCTACCTCAAGGGCAACGATTACAAGGAGATGACCAAGTAGCTTCTGCAAGTTTTTGGTCAGTATGCCCGGCTCCTCTTCTCTTCCTCCCCAGTACCCGGTGCCATGTTAAGTTTTGTGCAGAAAGCACAGCAACAAACAAAAGGTGTCTGACTCAAGGAGCTTAAAATCCCATCAGCAAACCACAAACACAATAACACCAGTACACTGTTAAACAGTGTTTAACAGTAAACTGTTAAAAAGAATGATACAGGCACAATTGCTCAAAAGCCCACAGACAGGACGGGTGAATGGAGCTGACGAGACTTAAGGGACATTTTCCAATGCAAACAGTGTCCTTCAGGACAAAGGAATCCTCACCAGACACGTGAGTCCTGGCTGGAATCAGTGTGAATCTCCAGCCTGGGAAAGCTGGGCTTGAGGGCCAGCAGGTGTGAGAGCCTCTAGGACAAATTCTGCCTCACCTATACACCCCAGGTGCGTAAAACATTCCACAGAGCTAGTGATAGAACTTTCTACATGAAGGACTTCTAAGATCCCCTATGGATCTAAGCTGTCGTGATGTCATAGAACTATGTGGGTCAGAACTTAACTTTACCAATCCCTTCTGGTTTCTACACTGGGGTTCCCCGTCTGTCAGTTCCAGATCCTCCACACTTCGAGTGGTGGTGATCATAATTTACTTGCCCACAATTAACATATTCCTTTGTCAATTCAGAATTCAGCCCTGCCAGCAGACGTATGATCCAATGAAAAGATCTAGCCACACCGGGCCTGTTTTACTACATGGCAACGGCTGGCTGGACAGAGCAGTTACGTCCTACCTCATGGTTAGGCCCAGTCCTACTACAGAGAAAAATGACAAAGCCAAACTATTTCTCAAATGTAATAAACAAAAGTGAAAAGCCCACCTGCGTGCTCATTCTCACCAGCGTGGATTCAACTTGTCCTTCCCCAAAACCTACCTGGAATTTTTCCTTCAGCACCATGATCACAATTTCAAAAGATTTTTCTCTATTGAAAGGCATGTCGTAGGTGATCTCTTCCCATCCCCATTTTTCATTCATCAGAGTATTGCATACGATGCAGCTGGTCCTTTTGAAACGAGGATTGAAATGAAAGGCCACATCGGCTCGAGGTTTCACGCTGCTGCCACACTGTAAATCCACTTGGAATCTATGTGGGGAAAGACACATGCAAGCACTCAGAAAGGAGGCCCACCAAGCACTGCACTCCACGCCCAGTGACTTACAAGGCTCCCTCCTCTATTCTTTCACTAAAGGCCTAGCTGTCTCATCTTCCCTTCTTCTGCGTCTCAAGTGGGTCCAAATCTCCACCAGAACAAGAACCCACTTTTTCCACCGTTTTTTTGCAGGTAGGGCTGCCTTTATAGTCAAAGTGCTCCCAATAGATGCATATTGCCTTAAAAATCAGTACACACCTGCCTTATGTCTACTCTGGCTTCTCCCCCACCACCACATGCAGCCATCCCGCTACCAGAACACAGCACTAAGGGCAGGTGTCCTAGTTGCTGAGGATTGTGAGATGGCGGCCCTCGACCCTGGGGAGAGCAGTGGAGAGCTGGAGGAAGCCCACTCCTCCAGTAATGTGATGGAGTTGACAGAAAAGATCTGGGCCACCTCCTTGAGACTTGATCGTCATATTTCATTTAACAAGCGTACACTGGCTCATTGCCCAAATGGCTGCAACGGCCAGGGCTGGGCCGGGCCAGGCCAGGCCAAAGTCAGGAGCTTCTTCCAGGTCTCCCACACAGGTGCAGGGGCCCAAGGACTTGAGCTATCTTCTGCTGCTTTTTCAGGCCATTAGCAGGGAGCTAGATCAGAAGTGGAGTAGCTGGGACTCAAACTGGTGCCTGTATGGGATGCTGGCACCACAAGTGACAATTTTACCTGCTATGCCATAATGCTGGCCTCTAAAATAAATCTTCAGAGATACTGTGGAGAATGTTAGACTGTATTAGACCATCCCTATTAGCTGACCACAATTCAGATATAGAAAACAACTCAATAAAGGATCCCTATAACCTTTCTACAGTCATTCATTCCCTTGTCCTCAGCACCCTGAACAGAGCTGCTGATGAAAGCACGGGCCTCCAAGAGTCCCAGTGGCCTCCTCCACATTATTTTGTTGTTGCTGTTCCACAATCACAAACAGTGCATTCACAAACCATCTACCAATGGTTTTACCTGTCCACATCAAAAGGAACATGTCCACGTATCACAATCAACGTTCCAGGCTCCAACTGCTCAGGAATGGTGCCAACATAGGGGATCATCTAGGGAAGAAAGTTTAAACAAATTTGCATTGCCATAACCAAAATTCTAAGCAATTATAATCAAAACTCAGTCATCAATCAAAAACAACTACATCTTAAAAGGCTGTATGAAAACCTGCTCAGAATCCAGCATTTTCCAAGCCATTTTCCATATTCAAACAGCTACCAGTGAACAACATCGCTAGAATATTTGCAGATATCAGTTATCAAACTCAGGGGTTGGCACTATGGCGTAGTAGGCTAAGCCTCCACTTGGCGGCGCCAAAATCCCACATGGGCACCATTTTGTGTTCTGGCTGCTCCTCTTCTGATCCAGCTCTCTGCTATGGCCTGGGAAAGCAATTGAAGATGGTCCAAGTGTTTGGGCACCTGCACTGACATGGGAGACCTGGAAGAAGCTTCTGGCTCCTGGCTTTGGAATGACCCAGCTCCAGCTATTGAGGCCATGTGGGGAGTGAACCAGCGGATGGAAGACCTTTCCATCGTTCCCTCTGTAACTACCTCTCAAAAAAATAAAATCTTAAAGATATTAAACTCAGATTTTTTTATAAAGACACAAGAAAAATACTATTTACAGTATCTTTTATCTGACTGAGGGTTTTCTGAAATAAAACTTCCACTTAATATGGTAACTCTGAGAGTAGAAAACCGACCAACTGAAATGTCATGCTACCCCATCCTTTCTCCTACCTTTCTACTTAAGACAGTGCTGATGGCGACAATGCCAAGCACTCACTGCCTCTGCAGGTGGCTCTGAATGAAGCCATTCCCCCACATTAAGGCTCAGGAGCCTGATCTTCCCCACTGGGTTCCAGACCACACCCAGCCTGCACTGTGAGAAAGCGAGGAACTGCGTGATGGCAAGGACCCACCCTGGGTCCCTGTGGGTCTCTCAAGAGACCACTCAGCAATGCTGGCTCCAGCAACAGGTTCTGGCCAGTACTTAAGCCTCAACCTTCTTGTCTGGGACCTGAGATACTGTCGGCTTTTGTCATTTCCCTACCCCAGAGATAACTCCACTGCCCTACTGACTCAAGGGCTAGGGACCTATGCTTTGTGGCTGAATTTCCTGCATCACAGCAACCTCCACCCACTCTGGAGCCTCTGACCAGGACATGCAGGCCAGATCTCATCATGCCTCTGCCCAGCTCATCCAAATTATGACACAAATGGCAGAAACTATCCTAGGCAGTTCTGATGACAATAAATAAAAAAGGAGAGGCCAGATAAGATTGTTAAATTATCTTTTGATGTCATTTTTCTGGGTTTTCAAGATTTTACTTATTCGAGAAGTAAAATCACAGCCAGTGAGAGGGAGAGAGAGAGAGTCTTCCATCTGCTGGATACCACAAATGGCCACAATGGCTGGAACTGTGCCGATTAAAAGCCAGGAGCTTCTTCTGGGTTTCCCATTTGGGTGCAGGGGTCCAAGCACTTGGGCCACCTTCTACTGCTTTCCCAGGCATTAGCAGAGAGCTGGATTGGAAAAGGAGCAGCCAGGACTAGAACCAGTGCCCATATAGGATGCCAGCGCCACAGGAGAAGATTGTTTTAAGTTGGAAGCTCATAAGCTGAAAAGCTTAGCTCAAACACAGTCTCCTCCATGCAGCACTTTTCAAACTGGCTGATTAGTCAGCTTCTCAGTGGGGCTATCACTGCAGTTTGGATTCTGTTTGTTTGCACACTGCTCTGCCTAGAGTGCAAACTGCATAGGGCAGAACTGGGTCATTACCTTTACCTCCTCAGGGCAGAGGTCAAGAGACCATCCCTACACGGTCTACACTACAATATGAAAGAATAAACCCTCACCAGCTTGGGAATTGGACACTGGCAGGCCTCACACCTGCAGAGACAACCAGACAGCTTCTCAATAGCACCCTGGTGCTCTTATGCAATCCCAGGAGAAATGGAAACCATTTATCTACTTGATGTTGTGGCAACTGCTATGAGCCCATCAGACCAGAAAACAAAAATTACAAAAGATTATACACACTGACTGCAGCTAAACATCACAGTGGCTAGTTTTTGAAAGGCAGAGAGACAGATCTTCCACCTGCTGGTTCTTTCCCCAAATGTCTACAATAGCTATGGCTCGACCAGGCCAAAGCCAGGAGTACAGAACTCTGTTTGGATCCCCCTTATGGATGGCAGGGGCTAAAGCAACTGAGTCATCATCTGCTACCTCCCAGGTATGCATTAGCAGGAAGTTAGACAAGAACTGGAGTAGCCAGGACTTGAACCATGCACTCCAACAGGGGACGCAGGCATCCCAAGCAGCTACTTAACCACTGTACCAAATGCCCACCCCTAAACTGGTATTTTGGGCCACAGCTACTTCCAAGAATATGCAGAAGCATTTTTCACAGTATAAATTTCTTAATAAAAGATGACTTTCTTTAACTTCAAATTTTATATAATATTTTTAATTGTTTTTTAAAACTCAGATGTTAATGATAAAAATATTAGTGAGACAGTAACCTATAAAAGTATATGTAAGATCAATATGATCTCAGCCAAGTTAATAAAACAATAAATACAACCATTAAAAAAGAGAATACTGTAAAGAAACAAACCAAAAATCTTGCAATAGTTTGTATGAAAGATGGAGTTATAATTTTCTTCTTCAAAGATTTTTATAGTTTCCAGAAATGTATAATAAGCATTTATCTTCTTTATAATCAAAAAATATTTGTAATTGTACATTTAATTTTAGGGTTGAAAAGAGCTTTTAGAGACCAATCTTTTACCACCACTGACACTTTGCTCACAACTATCAAGTTGTTACAGCTGGAGAAACAAATAGGCTGAGAATTTTGGCCATTGTTGTTTTGCTGTTTGGAAAAGAGTCTAAATTCTATTAGGAATATTCAACTTGTTTGGATCAATTGTTAGTGAGACAAGCTGCTCTACAAGCCAATCATTTAATTCAGGACTATCTGTCCCTGTACTGAAGAAGAAGAGAGGCATTCTTTTCTAGGCAACTCCAAGCTAGATGCTTTGATCCTCCACAGATAATTAACTTACATAAAAAATTGAAATAAAATAGAAGTATGATCACATTAGAGACAACATCGTAAGGTTAAGCCAGTTAGGTTTGATGTCACTTGCCGATACATCTTGGCTGATTCACACTGCTTTGCCTTTTTAATGATTACTTATTAAAAGCTTGTTGCATACAAGGCTTTCGATTAGGCAGACCACAGCTGGAAGGAATATGAAACTCCTGGGACAGACATTTGGACTACAAGTTAAGCTGCCGGTTGGGAAACATGCATTCCTTATCAGAGTACCTGTGTCAAGACCCAGCTACACTCCCAATTCCAGCTTCCAGCTAATGTATAATCAAGGAGCAGCAGGCAATGGCTACAGTAGTTGGGTCTCTGCCACCATATGGAGACCTGGATTGAGTTACTGGCTCCCTGCTGCTGAATGGCTCAGCCCAGGCCAGTGCAGACATTTGGAAAGTGAACCAGCAGAAAGGAGTTCTCTTGCTACCTTTCAATTAAGATTTACAAATTATTGGAAAAAAATAAGAGACCTGTCTGTGAGGAGCTTATAATACAGTTGGGGAGAGGTCACTCAGGAAAAGCAAATCGCAGTGAAAATGCCCTGTCTGGCTGTTGAAAATGAGGATCCTCTTCCACATCTGGAAAACCCCCTACCTCAAGAACATCAGGCCTCATCAGGACTACAACAAGGGTACGGAGTATGATGAAGTATGTCAGTCAGAACCAGCTCAGACCTCAAGTTAGACTAGTGACAAGATGCCACAATGATGCAGTAGTCCCTCTGGCAAGCTGGCAGCAGCTACATCCAAAGTCAGAGGCAGCAGTGGCAGTGTGGTATGGGCTGCACCACCCATAGCATGGTTTTGGATCGTGTTTGTGGCCTTGTAGTCCCCAAGCCTGGTTCTTCCATCCTGCCAGAGATGCTGAGAACTACTCAGTATCATCTAACAAAGTCCTTATCTGCTTCAACTGGAGACTGGCTTCCACTGCCTCCAACTATGAACCCAGAGCAGCTCAACATCTAAAACAAGATGCAGTAAGTTAGAATCAAACAAACGCTTTGGGAAAAGGTGATAAAGAATTCTGACTGGGGTAGCCAAAGAAAGTTCATGAAGGAGGTGTGATCTGAGTTGTATATAACCTAGCCAGGCATGCAGAAGGCAAAGCCACTTCAGGCTGAACTGGCAGCTTACCAAGGCAGAGAGGCAGGAAAAGTAACAACTACATGAGCAACAGGAAGTTGTAGGGAAATGCTGAAGGGAGGCAGCCTCAGGATCAGGTTGTAGAACGGCACGTGGAAGTGTCTGGGAACAGGACAGTGAGGGGAAATGGAGGTCAGGGGCCATCTGGGAGACTGACCCTTCTAGCAAGCCCGGGGGCGGGGGAGGCTGTAAGGACAAGATTTGGACAGATGGCAGCGGATGGGGGTGGGGAGGAGAGGAACAGACACAGGAGATGTTTCAAAGGAATTATCTACATGGGGCCATCAAATAAATGATAAAATTTGGAAAGAAACAGGTTTCAGAAGGAAGATGATGAGTTTGGTTTTGAACTTCTAGGGTCGTGGCTTGGCAGGACATCCCAACAGCAAATCCATGAAGAGTCGGAGATTCACCATCAATGAGGTGAATGACCTCATCAGGACCATCGAGGAAGTGAATGGCCAGAACTTATATTTTAAAGTCAGAGCAGGAAGGCAGGCATTTGGACTAGCAGTTAATACACCAACCAGGACACCTGTATCCCATATAGGAGTGCCTCTCAGCTCAATTCCCAGCTCTGGCTCCTATTTCCAACTTCCACTAATACAAACCTTAAGAGACAGTGGTGAGAGCTCAAGTAATTGGGCTCCTGCCACCTACGTGAGAGACCTGGATTGAGTCCTAGAGTCCCAGGTTCAGCCTAGCCCAGGGCTGTCCCAACCATTTAGTGGGCACTGAAGGGGTAGACCTACAGATTACAGCTCTCTTTCTTTCTCCATTTCCCAGCCTCTCAAGTAAAAATAAAAATTTTTAAAAAAAATTTATTTGAAAGGCAGAGTTATAGACAGAAGGAGAGACAGTGAGGAAAGTCTTCCATCTGCTGGTTCACTCCCCAAATGGCCTCTGGACCAATCCAAAGCCAGAAGCCAGGAGCATCTTCTAGGTCTCCCACGTGGCTGCAGGTGCCCAAGCACTTGGGCCATCTTCTGCTGCTTTCCCAGGCCGTAGCAGAGAGCTGGAAGGGAAGAAGAGGAGCTGAGACACAAACCGCGCCCATAAGAGATGATATGGGATGCTGGCGCCACAGGTGGAGGCTTAGCATGCTACACCACAGCACTGGCCCCAACAAATTTTTTAAGTGAGAATAGGAATGTTATAGATAAAGAATAGGAATGAAATAGATAAAGCAATTGAGAGAAAGTCAGAAGTCAAAGTCTCTGTGGTTTCTGAAATTAGGAGGCATGCATAAAAGAGTAATCATATCATGCCTGACTGCTGCATTAAAAGGCTAGTCTCTGGCGCCGTGGCTCACTAGGCTAATCCACCTGCGGTGCCGGTACCCCGGGTTCTAGTCCCGGTTGGGGCGCCAGGTTCTGTCCCAGTTGCTCCTCTTCCAGTCCAGCTCTCTGCTGTGGCCCGTGAGGGCAGTGGAGGATGACCCAGGTGCTTGGGCCCTGCGCCCGCATGGGAGACCAGGAGGAGGCACCAGGCACCTGGCTTCGGATCGGCACAGCACCGACTGTAGCGGCCATTTGGGGAGTGAACCAACGGAGGGAAGACCTTTCTCTCTCTCTCACTAACTCTGCCTGTCAAAAAAAAAAAAAAAAAAAAAAAAAAAAGGCTAGTCTCTGCCTGGTGCCTAGGAACTTGGGCTGCAGGAGGATACCCACTACCCTAACTGATAAACATGGTTTCCTTTAGGTAAACTGTTTATGTAAAGAATATGGTGATGCTAGTCACCTTCTTCCCTTCTAGGAGTCTGGAAGTTAGTATGTGCTAGACTGAGGGTGCCTATGTGACCAGGTCCCCTATAAAATCACAGAGTCTCTGATGAGTTTCCCTGACAGACAACATGCCACCTGTATATTGTGACAACTCACTGCAAGTGATCTAAGCACATTCTGTGAGACTCCACAGGGAAACGACCCTGAACCATACTCCATAGGCCTTTTCCCTTTGCAGCTTTGCTCCACATCCTTTTACCGCAATAAACCATATTAACAAGCTAACTGTACTGGTTAATCATCAAGATTGCGTGTGGTCTTGGCAACCTCAACACGGGGTGGGAGGAGAAAGGAAAGAAAAGGATCAGTCAGGACAGGGAAGTGAGGTCATGGAAGTCAACGGATGACTAAATTCCAGTAAGAGGACATCTGAGAATATCTTTAACATGGAAAAAGCTAAGGAAGAATCAAAGAAATAAAAATCATGAGATATGACCCAGTGATTCCACTTTTATAGATTTATCCTACAAATTACTAGCACATGTGCACTAATGTGTTTATACAAAGATGCCAACCACCAGTACACAGCACTGGATACATCAACAAATAGGCCTGTAACAGAGGATTGGTTAAATACTTACAGTACTTACTTACATACTTACACAATGGACTAATTATGTAGCTATTAACATGAGGGGGTGGGCATTTGGTCCAGGAGTTAGACACTGGTCGAGATGCCCATGACCCCTATCAGAGTGGCTTTGGGAAGCAATGGCAAGGACTCAAGTAAATTGGGCTCCTGAACTGAGTTTCAGACTCCCAGTGTTAGCGCTCTGGCCCAGCCCAAACATGGAATCAGGACTGTCGCAGGCATTTGGGGAGAGTAGACCAGCAGATGGGACCCTGCATTATCTCTCTTTCTCTCCCTTTCTGTTTTTCTCTGCCTCTCAAATAAACATACATGTTTTCAAACATAAAATCAGTGAGGAAGTTCTAAATGAACTGACATCTCCAAAATATGTTAGAAGCTGGCACAAAACAGTATAAATGGGAAGAATGATACATGCAGGGAAAGAACAGGATATATAAAGGATATGTGCAACACACACACTTTGGGATAGTCACAATGTATCTCAGGAAATATACAAAAACCTGGTAAAACACCATTGCCTCTGGCGGGGAGAATCGAGCACTGGAATAGAAGGAAAATTTAAGTTTCACTGAAACCTTTAAATATTGTTTCCAGTCCAAAAAGTGATTGACACATTATCTTTAGATTTTTTTAAAATAAGAGTTAAAAAAAGAAAAAGTAGGTCTTGACATAACTATGGTTTTAAGTTGTGAAGACAGATCATCTTCAAACTATTGGGTGCGTGGTAACGCGGGAGGTGGTAAAAGCTATTTGGCTCGAGACAGCAATGGACAACCACAAAATTGGGAAGATGCTTCGGGAAGTGAGATGCCGTGTCAGCTCTGCACTCCCAGTCTGGAGGGACTGGCAAGGCATGGAGAGGGCTGGGGACCCACAGCAGGTGAAGGGCAGAACATGGTGAAAAGATCTAAAAGGGATCCGTAACGACAGCAAAGACATCAGAAAAGAAGTTAGAGTTTTCTAGCAAACGGCAAGAAATTAAGAGAGCCAAGAATTGGAGGGCAGATGAAGAAATGGTAGACAGCAGAAATGAACTCTGCCTCAGCAAGGCTGTCAGCAACAGGAGGAGAACCAAAGGCGGGAAGGGACCCCAGGGGTTCCAAAAGGGACTCTCTTGGTTTGTGTCTTAAGATTAAGCTGTAAGGGGCCGGCGCCGCGGCTCATTAGGCTAATCCTCCACCTGCAGCGCCAGCACTCTGGGTTCCAGTCCTGGTTGGGGCACCAGATTCTGTCCCATTTGCTCCTCTTCCAGTCCAGCTCTCTGCTGTGGCCTGGGAGTGCAGGGGAGGATGGCCCAAGTCCTTGGGCCCTGCACCCGCATGGGAGACCAGGAGGGAGCACCTGGCTCCTGGCTTCAGATTGGCGCAGCGCGCCAGCCATAGAAGCCATTTTGGGGGTGAACCAACAGAAGAAAGACCTTTCTCTCTATCTAACTCTGCCTGTCAAAAAAAAAAAAAAAAAAGAAAAAAAAAAAGAAGATTAAGCTGTAAGGTAGAAAGAGGTACTCAGTAGACTAAGAAGAAAGGAGAGGGGCCCGGCAGGAGTGGGTTAACACCCTGAAGCATCCCGTATGGGCACCGGTTTGAGACCTGCTGCTCCACTTCCAATCCAGCTCTCTGCTGTGGCCTGGGAAAGCAGTAGAAGATGGTCCAACTCCCTGGACCCCTATTCCCATGTGGGCGACCGGAGGAAGCTCCTGGCTCCTGGCTTCAGATCGGCGCAGCTCCAGCCGTTGCAGCCAACTGGGGAGTAAACCATCGGATGGAAGACCTCTCTCTCTCTCTCTCTGCCTCTCCTCTCTCTGTGTAACTCTGGCTTTCAAATAAAACAAATAAATATTAAAAAAAAAAAAAGGAGAAAGGTGGAAGGAGGTCTCTGAAGGAAACCAGAATGAGCAGCTTCTCAGTACCAGGTGAGGTTAATGTTGATTAACTTAGAGAAACAAGCAGTGTTTAATTTCCAAGTAACTTTTTAACCACTTAGTATTGAATCACATCTTAAGAATGCTATAAACAATAAATACCTAGGCAGATAAGGAATTGCAAATACATTCCTCTGACAGCACTTCTTGTAGGATAGTAAAGATACTGTCTTCCAAATCATTCATTGAATTTGTAAGGAAAGCAAACATGAGCCCAATTTTCTTATGTCTTGAAATTCTATCAATTGAACTAGTCAAAAGAAATACCAAATAAGAAAAAAAAAAAAGGCCTAGTTACAACATTTATCTTTTCCAAGAAGAGTTAATATGGGCAACATTGTCTGTAACCAATTTGAGTCAATCAAAATTTTAGAAGCAATATTAAAAGATGATACAGTTCCATCTTCATATCACCTAATGAAAAATACAGCAGACACTCAATAAGCACTTTTTGGTTGACTGAACTGATTGTTAAGAAAATAAAAATAGCCATTATGCAAGAAAAAGAGTTTTAGTAGTCTGAAAAATTTCCCAACTGATTCATTAAAGTTTTAATAACAGTGAAATTTAAAAACAGTGATTTTTTTTTACTGTTCAGTTCAGCCTTTCTACTTCTATCCTTTTGTACCCTTTTGTGAGAACTGACTGTAAAACAGAGAAACTCAAAAATAAATAATTCATTGGCTGGCGCCACGGCTCACTAGGCTAATCCTCTGCCTGCAGCACCAGCACCCTGGGTTCTAGTCCCGGTTGGGGTGCCGGTTCTGTCCCAGTTGCCCCTCTTCCAGTCCAGCTCTCTGCTGTGGCCCAGGAGTGCAGTGGAGGATGGCCCAAGTGCTTGGGCCCTGCACCTGCATGGGAGACCAGGAGAAGCACCTGGCTCCTGGCTTCAAATTGGTGCAGCACGCCAGCCGTAGTGGCCACTTGGGGGTGGTGAATCAATGAAAAAAGGAAGACCTTTCTCTCTGTCTCTCTCTCACTGTCTAACTCTGCCTGTCAAAAAAATAAATGAATCACTCATAAATAATTTCCAAGAACATTTCTCTTGGAAGACATTATCCTGAACTATCCCCACAACAGCAGTCAGGCCACACTAGAGGCTCTCAGGCAGTACTCATCTCTGGACCCCTTCCTGGAGAAAAGTTTCTCTTTTTGTTCCAACTCTATGGTTGATATAGCTGATCCCAGGAATTACAGAAAGCCTATCAGTATGCCAGAATCAAGATATACAGGGATTTGGGGGCTGGTGCTATGGTGCAGCAGATAAAGCCACTGCCTGCAGTGCCGGCATCCCTTATGGGCGCTGGTTTGATTCCCAGCTGCTCCACTTCCGATCCAGCTCCCTGCTGTGGCCTGGGAAAGTGATCTAAGATGGCCCAAGTCCGTGGGCCCCTGCACCCCCGTGGGAGATCTCGAAGAAGCCCCTGGCTTCTGATCGGCCCAGTTCCAGCCATTGGGGCCATCTGGAGAATGAACCAGTGGATGGAAAAAATGTCCACCCTTACTCCCCACCCCGCCTCCACCTCTCTGTAACTCTGCCTTTCAAATAAATAAATCTTTTTTAAAATAATATATACAGGGATTTTAATCTATAAGATTATTCTTAAATAACATTGAAATAAAGCATCTTGTGTGTGTGAAGGGCAAAAGCGAACGCATAACCCATAACCCATCCAGCTTGAGCCAAGTACACACCTCAGCCCCTCTTAGCATCAGCCTGTTTTTGGTTTTGTTTTCCGATCTTTGCAGGAAGTCAGTCCACAACTACCCCCACAAAAGCATTTTAAGTGTTTCACTGGCTTCAGATTCTGTGACACTTCCTTTTTCAACCTACTACTGCTGAAGGGTCTTCTGAAACCGAGCTTTTGCTTGATCCAGTTTTTGCACTTTATTCTTGCACAATGACGTTCATACTTAGGGGGAAAACAACTGCAGCTACAAAATAAACAACAAAAGCCTGAGTCCATGCACTTTAATCGGCGCTTGCTTTGAGGCCTCTCACCCTGTATATTGGCCAATGACTTCCTAGGGGGGTTGTTGAGAAAGCAAGTGTCCAAATTCATGATTCAGCTGCAGGTAAGTGGAGACTAGATACTGCTGAAGACTCTCACCACCACCTGGCACTATAGCAAGCTTTTTATTGCCCAGATGTTCATTACAAATTTTCAGCAACTACAGTCATTCAGGGGCTGTTGGACCAGCATGGACTGGACAAGACCCTTACTTCTCCTTCTCCTTCTCCTCGCCACTGAATACTGACATTACTGTTCAGTTGGATTTGCTATCAATCGTCCCAGCAGTAAAGAGTGAGTTTACAGAAATCAGTTACCGGGTTATAGATGACATTCTGTAGGTTGTTTAAGGACAACATCGTTCTTCTTCGACCTGTTGATTTTGTTGATTGCAGTCTTCTGTGTATGAACTAAGATGGCAAGCAAATTTCACTTAAAGGTCACCCAGACTGAAACTGAGGCACTTGCCCTATGTAAAAATAAAAATGCAGGGAAATAAAAATAAGCATGTATTTTTTCATATCGTAACTATTTATAAATGTAATGTTATTTTACTGATATTTGCCAAAGAGTAAGATGTTATTACATTCAAAGAACTGAACCCATTCTTACTAGTACACTTAAATACTAAATAATTTGAGTATAAGCACAAAAAAATTTTGGTAAATATCAGTAGAAAACTTTTAACATGGAATTTATTATTAAAAATTCTGCAAACAATATAATGGTAAATACAACCATCAGAGGTACTCATTTTTTTTTCTTGTCCATAAAATGGGAATAATATTCATACTGAAGATGAAATGAGTTAACAAAACCGCAGAACAGCATGTGCTGTGTGTGAGTTATTACTATGAGTAGAAGGAACATTCTTTCTACTCCAAACTAAACAAGTCATAAGGAGGGATAAAAAAGAACAACCCTTTGAATACAAAGAAGATCCAGTTTTTTTCTGTTGTGAAAAAAGTGTGTGGGGACATTTGCCATATCTTTAAAGACAACTGTGCTCATTAGCACTACATTCATTATCTTCACGGAAGAGTAGATGGTTATAAACAGAACGAAAGGAGAAACGAAACTAACTTCCTAGCTCTCACTTGCAGCTATTGTCATTATTGCGATACAGTAACAGGACAATACCCATTGCCCAAACCTTTTTTTTTTTTTTTTTAATCTGCATCTGTCTGGGTTTACCCACGCACGATAGTCAAAACCCCGAAAACTTTCATTCAGCTCCGTGAAACTCAGGAAGCACGGAGAGCAGAAAGGATGGATACAGTCACCAGAGCCACATACATAATTCACATAATCAGAGAGTGGCAAAATTTAAGCCGCAGGCTTGCATTAGACCCGTCGTTCCTCCCGAAATAATCACAAGGCCACAGATCCTGCTATCACACACAATTCCTCTGCTTCACGACAAGCCACAGACGATCAGAGGCAGAGGACTCGCGGGTTGACCGTTCACCACGGCGGTCCAGTGACTCGGCATCTTAAAAGACCGACCGAATTCACGGAGCCGAGGGGGCCGCGGGGAGCAACGCGGGTCTGACTCCAAACTGTTCAAGGACCGGTCATCCAGAACACGGGGAAGGAAGCTCCCCGGCTTCCTTCTCTCGGAGGTGGCGCTCGGCCTGGGGCTGGCAGGGAGCAGGTGAGACAGCAGCCTAGGTACAGCAGGTTTGAGGCAGGCGACAGCCGATGCACACAGCCCGCTCCCAGCCAGGGCTGCCAGGAAGAACCGGGGCTCCCTATAACCCCCTCGCTCGCTCCCCGCCAGCCAGCCCCGGCTCCGCCGCGGTGAGGATCCGGCGACAGGGTGGACCGGACCCTGTCCCGCTTATCAGACTGCTTTAGGGACAGCGACGAATTCCTCCTCGGCTGAAGCGACCACCGCGGCAGCCACACCCCCTGGCGACTGTCACCCCCCAGAGGCGGACGGACTCCCGACTTACCCAGGACTGGTGGTGGTGTAGGCGCTCCACGTAGCCGACAGTTTGTCCGCCGCAGGGTGCCGTCGGGATTCCCAGCTCCCGGAGGCCCAGGGCTACGGGCAGTGAGAGGAGTCAATCCACATACATTTCTCGTTTCGCCTTCCTTGATCCCTGTTGTCAGCCCAGTGTCCGGGTCCCGGGTGTCCTCCCCAACTCTGAGGACTTCTGGCTGGGAGCTCGGCCTCCTGCACAGCTTCTGGGAACTTGAATGGTGACAGGCTTGCTGTGGAAGGAGCAGAAAGGAACTAGGAAGAAGGATTTGTCTTTAGCAACTTCCTGAGTGCATCTGGCTTCCTCTGGGAGGGAAGTGGGAAGGTAGGAGGGCTACTTTTGAATGGCTGACTGCTTAGTGTTTTATATAAGGGATCTCTATATTTAGTCTCTTCTTGGCTTCTAACCACCTGTGTTTTCAAAGACATAGTGTTACAATGAGCTTCCTCCTTTTGTTGTTAATATTTTTAAATTTAAGGTGAAGAATTCATTGCAAGTCCCAGAGCAGCAACTCATATTCTGGTTCACCAGTGTTTTCTTACTTCCTATCCATTTTCCACTTCTGATTCATTCCTCAAGATCCAACTTAAATAGTTTAACTCTAGATATGCATTGCATTACCTCAGATTTGCTACCTGTGAGGTGTGAGTTTTATCCATCCAACTTGATTGTACATTGAGCAAAGAAGCTTGTCTTATACATTCTCCAGTGCCCTGTGTGATGCTTTATTTGAAATGTACACCAAAAAATTAGGTTGAAATGTTAGGTAATTGGTAAGTGAGGAGCAATTGAGTGTCCTGACAATTTTGCCTGGGTTTGTCTAGTACTTCTTTGCAAGGTCAAAATAAGTTAAATACAAATCATTGCTGTTTCTTTATTAAGCTAAGTGGTGTTTAGGTATAAATGGGACTGAGTCAAAGTGCCAGAAACCCAGTATTAGCAAAGTATTTCTGGTTTTAATCACACATAAATGCTAAGAACCTATTCCTAGAAATACCTTCCTCATTTGTCACTTTGTGCAGTGAGCCTAGTGTGTTTTCATTTAAGACACACAAGCACATATTGAATGTGCTGACAAGGCACGGTGATAAGGAATACATAAAGACATCCCGGGACTTTCTAGATGGAAAGCTCCACATCTTACTAGATTACCAAAATAGTTTCCTAATTGATCTTCCTGGTTTTGTACTTGCTCTGCTGAAATCTACTCTGAATACAATGGCTACAGAGAGGATGATCACCACAAAATGTAGTTCAGACAATGTTAACCCTCTCCTAGGACTTTCTACTAACTTATGCTCATCCTTTGAGTAAAGGTGAGTCTTTACAGGAGCACTTCACAATACACCCTTCATCCCCACATACCGCAACTTCCTTTTCTGCTTCCTCTTCACTCTGAAGCAACCACACTGCCCCACAGCTATCCCCACAGCATGCTTGTCACACTCCCACCTCAGAACCTCGGTGCTCCACGCTTCCTTTGGTTCTCTTAAATCTACTCAAACGTCATTCTCAGAGACCCTTTCTGATCTCACGGTACTTAAAATTGTAAACACCCCAACACATACACATAATCCCTATCACTTGTTTATTTTTATCATATGTACCATTTTCTAATATGCTTTTTAATTTATATTTTTATTGTATTTGACTTCACTTATCAGACTCTTCCAGGGCAAAGACTGATTGTTCTTGCTTCAATGGAGCAGTATTACTAAATTCTAGTTGGGGACACAGATAGAGATGTATTGGAGAAAATTAAAATTTGATGATGTAATTGGCAGTGCCTGGGTGGCTCCTTTGGTTGGGTACCAAGGAAAGCGTCTTACAGGAGGTCGAGTTTAAGCTGCTGGGGAGTGAAGGGAAAGCAGCACCCATATGAATGTTACTGGAGAGAGCATTACAGCCTAAAGGAACAGCTCATACCAAGTCCCTATGGCTCTTGAGGATGAGAGTGCATGATCAGGAACCAAGGGCCACCAGCATGGTTAAAGCTTAACTGAGGGGCTGGCATTGTGGCATAGTAGATAAAGCTGCCTACGATGCCAGCACCTCATATGGGTGCTGGTTTGAGTCTTAGCTGCTCCACTTCCAATCTAACTCCCTGCTAACGACCTGGGAAAAGCGGTGAAAGATGGCTCAAGTGTTTGGGCCCTGCACTCATGACCTCAAAGAAGCTTCTAGTTTCCACCTGGCCCAGCCCTGGCTGTTGCAGCCATCTGGGGAGTCAGTCAGTACAAAGAAGATCTCTCAGCCTCTCCCTCTTTCTCTGTAACTCTGCCTTTCGAATAAATAAGTCTTTAAAAAAAAAAGCGTAATAGATGGGAGGATGTGAAATCATCGAAGTGGATGAGATCACTTAGAAGTGTAGCTAAATGGAGAAGATGACCTAGGACAGAGCTCTGGGGAGATAAGAAAGTCAACAAAATAATCCAAGAGGGGCGAGCCCTGGAAGTCTGCCTGAAGTGGTATCAGAAGCTCAGGAAAGAGCATCATGCAGTTGTGCCAGATGCACTGAGACATCCAGGAAGGTAGAAGTGAGCAATCAGTTCAGCAACCTGGAGATTATCAGTGACTGATGCTGAAGTGGGTGGAGAAATGTAAGCGAAGAAGTGGTGGGTATAGTGGCTAAGGATTTCCAAGTTTTTAATGTGAAGAGAGAGAGAAACTATTGTAGCCGAGCAAACGGTGGGGTAAAGGGGAGATCTTGTATTTAAAACAGAGAAGGTACTACAGTGGTGGCCTTTAGACTTGTTTCAAATGACCCACAGTAAGAACTACATTTACAATGTGACTTTTCACATACATAAACTCAAACAAAAATTTCACAAAACAATACTCTTGCTGTGTGTGAAGCCATGTTTTTCACTTTAAATATAATCCACTGGGGCCGGCGCTGTGGCACGCTGGGTTAACGCCCTGGCCTGAAGTGCTGGCATCCCATATAGGCACCAGTTCTAGTCCCGGCTGCTCCTCTTCCAATCCAGCTCTCTGCTGTGGCCTGGGAAAGCAGTAGAAGATGGCCCAAGTCCTTGGGCCCCTGCACCCACGTGGAAGACTCAGAAAAAGCTTCTGGCTCCTGGCTTCAGATCAGCACAGCTCCGGCCGTTGCGGCCATCTGGGGAGTGAACCATCGGACAGAAGACCTCTCTCTCTCTGCACCTCTGACTTTCAAATAAATAAATCTTAAAAAAAAATATAATCCACTAAAATACTTCCAAGATTCACTAATGAATATGACCCAAAGTTTGAAAATACTTCCGGTGATATGGTTGGAGTTAGGTTATGCTGGGTTCAAAGACAGTTTTGTACACCTCTTCCATATTGATCTCTTAAAATAGGCCAGGATGAGGTTATTTACACAATGCAAATAGACAACTGCTACAACCTTGGTCTCCACCCCACCCTGCCCCCAAAAGCCAGATGTTGAAATATTCAGCAACACACTGATTGTACTTAGGTGAGCAAGCCAGTGCAGAGGAGAGACTGACGGTACGGGACAGAAGGGATGGTTACAGGAGCAATCTTGAGATAATTTTTCCCAGTGGGGGGAAAAAATAAAAGTTGTGAATACCGGTTCAAGACATCATAAATGTTGCACATTATGTCACATAATTACCTTAGTGTCCCCAAAACAAAAGGTTCCTGTCTGGTTAGATCAGTTCTTTTTAATCTATCCATCTCTTCACTTACGGAGAGGCCACATTTATATAATAAAATGGGGCCACAAGTTTAGAAATAATGATATAAAAATGTCTTATAAGCAAAAATATGAAATGCTATAGATTGCCCAGATATTTTCAAAAGCTACCAAAAATCACATGATGAATAAGCTATGCCCTCGCTGTTACCAGGATTATTTGAGCAAAGAAAAATACTTTCTATATTTTGCCAGTGACATGAACCATATTGTTTTAAACTAACAAACATTCAGGCAGTGATTTTGATTATTATTATTTTGCTGTATTTTGTTGTTCCATAATTTCTGTAAATGTTTTGACGCTCTGGGGACAGCATTGTGATACAGCAGGTTTAGCTGCTGCCTACAATGCCAGTGTCCCATATGAGCACCCAGTCAAGTCCCGGCTGCTCCACTTCCAACCCAGTTCCCTGCTAATGTGCCTGGGATAGCAATGGAAGATGACCTGAGTGCTTAGGCCTCTGTACCCATAAGGGAGACCCAGCTAAGCTCCTGGCTACAGCCTAACTCAGCCCAGGTCATTGCAGCCATTTGGTAAGTAAACCAGTGGATAGAAGATCTATCTCTGTTTCTCCTTCTCTGTCTGTTAACTCTGCCTTTCAGATAAATAAATAAATCTTTAAAAAGTACGTTTTGACCTTAGAAGCATTCATTAAATAGTGGGAAAATATGCTCCAGGGCCATTAATTTGAGACACAAGTTAGATATGATCAAACACTGTAAACGGCTGCACAACAGCCTTAATTCACACCGAATTTAGAAGCCAGAACTCCAGAATCTGTGACAAATACAAAGCATCACTAAAGCAAAAATGTGCCACAATCGTTCAAGATCTATGAGTGTTGAAAATAAACCCTGCTGCTTTAGCTTTGCGCAGTGGCAGTATCGTAGCCAATGAGGTTTATCCGAGGCGCGATTATTGCTAATTGAAAATAAACCCTGCTTCCATTTATTCTCTTGAGAAAATTATCAAATTATGTAAGTTTTAAATTACAAAACTCTTAAATTCCTTACACACATATAGACTCCCTTGAGAAATTTCACAACTTATCATTTATCTCTTCCGATTATCCTCCCTATGCTAAATGGGCTCATTTCTTCTTTGAATCCTTTGACCTAAGCCCTACCACACCCCACAAGCACTATCCACAAACACTCAATACACGTTTTCATCTGCAGACTCACCGTGCACAGATTCACTATGCTTACCTTTTATGTTCTACAAGATCGTGTCCCAAATTCACTCTTTTCAGGTGTGAGAAGCAAGCTTCTAGAACTATGGTATTGTCATAAAATAAAAAGAATCTTCAGGATGGGAGGGATCTTAAGAGGAATATAAAATTAATTCAGTGTCTCAAAGGATAAGATGCTGTCCTATTTTTTAAATATTTCTCGAATGGCTTACAGGCTATAGTGTCTTAGTACTAGAGAATGCTGGGTTATTTGACATGAGAAAAATAAACCTGAATTTATCTAATTTTAAAGGCAAAACGGGCTGGCGTCATGGCTCACTTGGTTAATCCGCCTGCAGCGCTGGCATCCCATATGGGCGCCGGGTTCTAGTCCTGGTTGCTCCTCTTCCAGTCCAGCTCTCTGCTGTGGCCTGAGAAGGCAGTGGAGGATGGCCCAAGTGCTTGCGTGCCTGCACCCTCATGGGAGACCAGGAAGAAGTACCGGGCTCCTGGCTTCGGATCAGCGTAGCTCCGGCCATAGCGGCCACTTGGGGGGTGAACCAACGGAAGGAAGACCTTTCTCTCTGTCTCTCTCTCTCTCTAACTATCTGTCAAATTAAAAAATAAAAAAAGGTAAAACAAAATGGGGGACCAGCGCTATGGTGTAACAGGTTAAGCTGCTGCCTGCAGTGCTGGCATCCCATATGAGTGCCAATTCAAGTCCCGGCTGCTCCACTTCTGATCCAGCTCTCTCCTATTGTCTGGGAAAGCAATAGAAGATGGCCCAAGTCTTTGGGCCCCTACACCCATGTGGGAGACCTGGAAGAAGCTCCTGTCTCTGGATCGGTGCAGCTCTGACTGTTGCGGCCATTTGGGGAATGAACCAGCAAATAGAAGACCTCTCTCTCTTTACCTCTTTCTCTCTGTGTAACTCAGATAAATAAATCTTAAAAAACATTGAACACAGAATGTGTAAATAGTATACAAGTATATAAAATGAAATACAAAAATATTCTATAATAGTATTCATATGTATATTCTATATAAATCCAGGAGATAATTTTTTTGAAACTATCAGTGTACTAGGCAAGATGTTGGCCACTAAGATACAGTGGGTAAGAAATATAGCTATCTTGGAGTTTAAAATCTGGCAGGAGTCGGTCATTGCGTACTTATACATATATATATATTTAACAAAGCACAGAAGAATGCTATTAGCTGTGACTGTTCATTGTCTCCTTTGTTGCTACAAAGTTGCTGAGATTCCTTAACTCTGAGCAACCCAATCTCAATATTAACCAGCTCTTCTTAGCACACAGCTGATGCTCTTCCAATTTGTGTTTACACAGCTCATTGTAACATAAAACGACAAGTGAAACCTCAACCAAAGAATTACTGTGCCAAGTTAAGCAAGAAAGCCAAGTTAGGCAAGAAATGAAGGTGACTTTTCAAGTAGAAAAATGTTATGAGTCCCAATATTTTTTTAAAAAAACTTTCATTTGGGAATTAAAAAACTCCTACTAACAGATGTGATGGACTACCATACTTTTAAAGATTATTTTATTTGAAAGGCAGAGAGAGAGGGAGAGACAGAGATTTTCCTTCTGCTAGTTCACTCCTCAAATGGCCATAATGGCAGGAGCTGGGTGAACCTGAAGCCAGGAGTTAGGATCTTTTTCCAGGTCTCCCACATAGGTTCAGGGACCCAAGTACATGGGCTATCTTCCACTGCTTTCCCAGGCACATTAGCAGGGAGCTGGATCAGAAGTGGAGCAACCAGAGACCAAACTGATGCTTACATGGAATGCTGGTGCTGTAGGTGGCAGCTTAACCAGCTAAGCCATAGCATCAGCCGCCTTGCAGACTCTCCTGGTCCAGCTCCAGCAACGATCAACATGGCTAGTCTTATTTCATTTATACCTCACCCACTTCCTCCCCACCACTGGTTCATTTTGAAGCAAATCTCAGGTTTCATTGTAAAAACTTCAAAACTGGTTGTTACACTTGAAGGTTTAATAAGACCCAGCTAGTTTCAGTTTTTGGTTTAGGAGACTACCCAGGTGATATATTATTCCAGTTGCAACTCATCAGAAGATACAAAGTAGTTGCTTTTCTTTTTATGATATCAAAATGAGTTTTAGCAGACACTGTTAACCTCATCCATCTATGACAAAATTCCCATCAGTTTCTGATAAGCTGAATTTAGCATCTAGCTATTCAGGGACATTGCCTGGAACCATTATGTCATTAACAGTTGAAAAATGGGGCGTAGGGGTAAAGTTGCCACCTGCAGTGCCCGCATTCCAAATGGGTGCCAGCTGGAGTCCTGCCTGCTCCACTTCCGATCCAGCTCCCTGATAATGCGACCTGGGAGAGCAGCAGAAGTCTTTGGGCCCCTGAACCCACATGGGAGACCCGGAAGAAGCTCCTGGCTTTGGATCAGCACAGCTCCAGCCATGAGAGATATCTCTCTCTCCCTCTCTGTAACTCTGCCTTTCAAATAAATAAATCTTAAAAAAAAAATAAAAAAAAAACAGTAATGTTTCAGTTGTGTTTAACAGTAGGAACCTTGTAAGGAAATATTGTTGCCTTCGTCACCTATTTGGTGACCTCATCCTCAAGTTTATAAAAGAAAAACAGAGTGAGCACTTGATCCTATTTACCTTTACTTACAGGTTTTCAGCAAAATAACTTGGTTCCTCCAGCCTTCAAAGGAAACCAATGAATTATTTTCTAATGTAATTATAAATTCATAAATTAATATATTTGAAGTGTTTCTATTTTTTTTAAAGATTTATTTTATTTATCCGAAAGACAGAGAGAGAGAGAGAGAGAGAGAGGTCTTTCATCCGCTGGTTCATTCCCCAGATAGCCGCAGCAGTCGGAGCTGCGCCGATCCAAAGCCAGGAGCCTCTTCCGGGTCTCCCACATGGGTGCAGGGGCCCAAGGACTTGGGCCATCTTCCACTGCTTTCCCAGGCCACAATAGAAAGCTGGATTGGAAGAGGAGCAGCTGGGACTAGAACTGGCGCCCATATGGGATGCTGGCGCTTCAGGCCAAAGCTTTAACCCACTGTGCCACAGCGCCAGCCCCCTCTATATTTTTTTCTGATACTTAACTTCTCCCACTTTTAACCAGAAGGGTTCTCTTCAATTTAGCTTCTGAATTCTTTTTGACATAACCCCGTAATCTTAGCATCCTTGCTTTCTAGTAGGATGTGGGAAGTATTCTTATTTGTCCAGTGAAAGGGTGGACCTGGGAAGTACAGCAAAAGCAAGACTTTATTAACGGCCATGCAAGATCAGGCATCTAAGACACCCAGGGCTGTTTACAGAAAGCTATTTATTCCCTAACATGCAGGCCCCTCCCCCAGTTCCTCATTGGCTGAGTATCACAGAATTAAAATCTTCCCAGATGTTGCCTATTATCTCCATCTATTTTAGTTTCTCTGAGTTAATCACCCCTGATGTTCTGTTTGACCAACACCCTGTTTGTGTTGGGACTTTGCAGGTGCATGTACTTTGCAAGTTGTACCTAGCTGTTATACCAGCAAGCTACAAGTGAATTTTCACACTTCTTCCTTTTTTTTTTTTTTTTTTTTTTTTTTTTTTTTTTTTTTACAGGCAGAGTTAGACAGTGAGAGAGAGAGAGAGACAGAGAGAAAGGTCTTCCGTTGGTTCACTCCCGCCCCCCAAGTGGCCACTACGGCCGGCACTGCGCTGATCTGAAGCCAGGAGCCAGGTGCTTCCTCCTGGTCTCCCATATGGGTGCAGGGGCCCAGGTACCTGGGCCATCCTCCACTGCCTTCCCGGGCCAAAGCAGAGAGCTGGACTGGAAGAGGGGCAACCAGGACAGAACTCGGCGCCCATATGGGATGCCAGCGCTGCAGGCAGAGGATTAACCAAGTGAGCCATGGCGCTGGCCCCAAATTTTCACACTTCTGCAAGCTGTTAGGCTAACTAGCCATTGGTAATTTTCTGCTGAACGCCTTACTTTGAAAATGAACCAAATGTCTTTACTTCTCACATAGCATAAGATACCTCTGAAAGCCCATGGGTTAAAGGTTTAGTCCCCATAGTGGCACTGTTGGGAGGTGGTGGAACTTTAGGGTATGGGACTTAGTGGGAGGTCCTTAGGTCCTTTGCGGCATGCACTCAGAAAGTAGTTCTCATGGGAAGGCAGTTGGAGAAGGCTGGCTGGGACCCCTCCCTGTCTCTGCTTCCCCGCTCCCCACGTGAGCCTTCTTCTGTGTCTGCTCCACCACCCACAATGGGCCTTTCCCCAGAACCAGACTATTTCATGCCATTTGGATTTGAACTTCAAAAACTCTGAGTGAAACAAGCCTCTCTTTACTTTGTGGTGGCTTGTCTTAGGTACTTTGTTGTAGGAATAATAAGTTGACTAGTCTACAAGATGCTATTTTCATTTCTTACCAAATCTGGACTTAACAATCTGTCCCAGGAAATTTGGGTGGGAAGTGGTATTTAGAGACTGTGATTTTGTGTAAGGCTACACATGACACCCAGATTGATTTCTACAGTTTCTCTGTGGTTGGAACAAGGACAAATGTTTTTTAAGTGACTATATCTGAGTTTATGATGATTTCATGTGATGTAGGATTGCAGTGTTTTCATTTTGCTTTTTTGTTTTATGCATCATTTTTCTCATGAAAATCTTGGTTTCTATCATTAATAATTTATTTTCTTTATTCTATTATATATAACAGTTTAAGATAACAATTTAAGCATTTTTATTTATTTATTTGAAAGGCAAAGCTAAAGAGAGACAGAGCCAGAGGCAGAGAGATCTTTCATCTGCTGGTTTACTCACCAAATGGCCACAATGGCCAGAGCTGGGTCGATCTGAATCCAGGAGTCAGGAACTTCTTCCAGATCTCCCACAGGGGTGCAGAGACCCAAGGACTTGGGCCATCTTCTACTGCTTTCCCAGGCCATAGCAGAGAGCTGGATCAGAAGTGGAACAGCCGGGTCTTGAACCAGTGCCCATATGTTATGCAGGCACTGCAGGCAGCGGCTTTACCTGCTACTCCACATCGCCATCCTCAACAATTTAAATATTATCATAACAATATGACACAATAAACTATTTGTAGTATTTCCTGTCCTTGGTCTATATCTTATGACAGATACATAATCAAATTTGTATACTGTAAAGTAATTTGACAGTTTTAAAGTGACTTGACTACCCAAAGCAACCTATAGATTCAATGCAATCTCTCTCAAAACACAAAACACCAATGGTTTTTTTTTTTTTTTTGCAAAAATAGAAAAAAATCCTTGAATCCATATAATTTTTAAAAATATTTATTTATTTATTTATTTAAAAGTCAGAGTTACACAGAGAGAGAAGAGGCAGAGAGAGGGAGAGAGAGAGAGAGAGAGGTCTTCCATCTGCTGGTTCATTCCCCAATTGGCTGCAATGGCAGAGCTGCGCCGCTCCGGAGCCAGGAGCTAGGAGCCTCTTCTGGGTCTTCCACGTGGGTGCAAGGGCCCAAGGACTTCGGCCTTCTTCCACTGCTTTCCCAGGCCATAGCAGAGAGCTGGATAGAAAGTGGAGCAGGCACGTCTTGAACCAGTGCCCACATGGGATGCTGGCGCTTCAGGCCAGGGCGTTAACCCGCTGCACCACAGCGCCAGTCCCTATAGTTATTTCAATATAGCCAAAAAGATCTTGAAAAAAAAAAAAGAGGGGCCGGCACTGTGGCGCAGCGGGTTAAAGCCCTGACCTGAAGTGCCAGAATCCTATATGGGCGCCGGTTCTAGCCCCGGCTGCTCCTCTTCCCATCCAGCTCTCTGCTATGGCCTGGGATAGCAGTAGAAGAAGGCCCAAGTGCTTGGGTCCCTGCACCCGCATGGGAAACCTGGAGGAAGCTCCTGGCTCCTGGCTTCGGATTGGCGCATCTCCGGCCATTGTGGCCATCTGGGGAGTGAACCATCGGATGGAAGACCTCTCTCTCTCTCTCTCTCTGCCTCTCCTCCTTCTGTGTAATTCTTTCAAATAAATAAATATTTAAAAAAAAAAAAAGAGCAAAGTTCGAGGTTTAACACTTTCTGACTTCAAATTATGTTACAAAGCAAGTAATTAAAATAGTATGCAACTGGCACACAGAAGCAGGCACATAAACCCAAGGATAGGAACAGAGTATAGAATTAAGTGCCTCGTCAACCAACAGAATGGGAGACGTTATTCGCAAACTACACAACAGACAAAGGATTAACAACTAGAATCTATAAAATGATCAAAAAACACCACAAAATCAAAACAAACAACCCACTTAAGAGATGGGCCAAGGACCTCAATCGACATTTTTCAAAAGAGGAAATCCAAATGGCCAACAGACACATGAAAAAATGCTCAGGATCCCTAGCCATCAGGGAAATGCAGATCAAAACCACAATGAGGTTTCACCTCACTCCAGTTAGATTGGCTTACATACAGAAATCAACCAACAACAGATGCTGGCGAGGATGTGGGGAAAAAGGGACACTAAGCCACTGTTGGTGGGAATGCAAACTGGTAAAGCCACTATGGAAGACAGTTTGGAGAGTCCTCAGAAACCTGAATATAGCACTACCACAGGACCCAGCCATCCCACTCCTTGGAATTTACCCAAATGGAATTAAAGGGGAGAAAAAAAGAGCCATTTGCACCTCAATATTTGTTGCAGCTCAATTCACAATAGCTAAGACATGGAATCAACCTAAATGTCCATCAACGGATGACTGGATAAAGAAACTATGGGATATGTACTCTATGGAACACTATACAGCAGTAAAAAACAATGAAATCCGGGCATTTACAACAAAATAGAGGAAGCTGGAAAACATCATGCTGAGTGAAATAAGCCAGTCCAAAAGGGACAAATATCATATGTTCTCCCTGATCGATGGCAACTAAATGAGCACCTAAAATGATACCCATTGAACTGAAATGGACACTGTGAGAGACAATGACGTGAGCAGCCCTTGTCTAGACTGTTGAGGAACAACTTGCTATTTTATTCCTTTTAGTATTTTTGTTGTTGTTGTTGCTCTGTTTGTTCTACATAAGACCACTGGTTGAACTCTGTAATCAATGCACAATCATTCTTACGCGTTTAAAATTAACAGAAAAGTGATCTCTGTGAAACATAGGAGTGGGAATAAGAGAGGGAAGAGATATATAGGACGGCACATACTCACTCGGACTTACCTCCAATGGTGGAACTAGAAATGTGCCAGGGGATTTCAACTCAATCTTACCAAGGAGGCAGGTACCGATGCCAGCGCACTTGGTAAAGTGATAAGTATAAATACACAACCGATCAAAAAGATAGGGTATGTGTCGATGAGATTTCACAAATAAGACCAGTGTAAGCAAATAATGAAGGATAGAATTAAAAGGAAGAGAATGATCCTGCGGGGGAAACAGGACACGCAGCAGACTCATAGAATGGCAGCACTCCTGCCTCAGAATTAACCCTTGGGACATTCAGATCTGGCTAAAAGGTCCAAGAGAGTCTCACAGGCATGGAAAGCCATGACACGGTGGCAAAAAAACAATCTAAATGAAAGATCCTGGTGAACAAGACCCCAGCAGAAGGAACAGGCCATCAAGGAGAGAGGCGCCTTTCTCTGAAGGGAGGAAGGAACCTCCACTGTGATACGGCCTTGACTAAACAAGTTCAGAGTCGAACTCAAGGGGCTTCCATAGCCTAGACAGCTCATAGCAAGAGTCTCAGGCGATTGCTCACATCATAAACAAGAGTGCCAATTGTTAAATCAACAATGGGAGTCACTGGGTACATGCTCCCCACGTAGGATCTCTGTCCTTAATGTGTTTTACTATGAAACTTAAAAACAATACTACTAGTCTAACAATACCCTATACCTTGTGCAGTTGTGTGAGTACAGCCTGTTGAAATCCTTGCTTAGTGTATACTAAGTTGATCTTCTGTATATGAAGGTAATTGAAAATGAAACTTGATGAAGGGTGGGATGGGACAGGGAGTGGGAGAGGGGAGGGCTACGGGAGGGAGGGAGGTTGGAGGGGGGGAAGCCACAACAATATAAAAGTTGCACTTTGTAAATTCACATTTATTAAATAAAAAAATAACTATATAACAAACAAAAAAAGAAAGAAAAAAGAACTTAATACTTTACCCTTTTAGTATTTTTTATGTTCTACTTAAAACTATTGGTTGAACTCTGTAATTAATACACAATTACTCTTAGGTGTTTAATTAATGCTATAACCAGTACTCAAATAGTATTTTACACTTTGTGTTTCTGTGTGGGTGCAAACTGTTGAAATCTTTACTTAATATATGCTGAATTGATCTTCTGTATATAAAGATAATTGAAAATTAATCTTGATGTGAATGGAAGGGGAGAGGGAGTGGGAGAGGGGAGTGTTGTGGGTGGGAGGGAAGTTATGGGGGGGGAAGCTATTGTAATCCATAAGCTGTACTTTGGAAATTTATATTCATAAAATAAAATAAAATAAAATAAAATAAAAAGAATTAAGTGCCTCGTGTATTTGGTCAAAATGATCTTTGAAAAGGGTGCCAAGACCACTCAATGGGAAAACAATAGTCTGTTCAACAAATGGTGTCAGAAAAATTGGATATCTACACGCAAAAGAATGAACGGGAAAATGAACTCAGAATGGATCAAAGACCCAAATGTAAAGCCTAAAATTATAAAACTCCTAGGATAAAATATAGAGGAAAAGATTAAAGACATTGGATTTCAGTAATGATTTCTTTTTAAAAAATGTGCTTATTTATTTGAAAGGCAGAGTTTTAGAGAGAGAGAGAGAGAGAGGAACAGAGAGAGAGAGATCGTCCATCCACTGATTCACTCCCCAAATGGCCTCAACGAGTCAGGCCTGGATCAGGCCAAAGCAGGAGCATTTTCCAGGTCTCCTTCATGCGTGAAGGGGACCCAAGCACTTGGGCCATCCTCCGTTGCTTTCTCAGACCATTAGCAGGGAGCTGGATTAGGAGTGGAGCAGCTGGGACTCGAACCAGCACTCATATAGATGCCAGTGTCACAGGTAGCGGGTTAACCCACTGTGCCACAACACCAGCGCCCATTAATGATTTATTGGGTATGGCATTCAAAACAAATAACAAACGTGAACACAGACACATGGGATTGCTTCAAACTTTAAAATTCTATACGCCAAAGTACACAATCACATAACAGATTGAATACACAAACCATGAAATGGGAAGAAACATTTATAAATCAAGTTTCTGACAAAGCATAAATAACCAGAATATATAAAGAACTTGTATAACTCAACACAACAAAAACACCAATAACCAGATTTTTTTCAAATGAGCAAAGGAGTTGAATAGATGTTTCTTGGAAGATGATGTACAAAGGACCAAGAAGTATATGAAAAATGCTCAATATCACTAATCATAAGAGAAATGCAATTCAAAGTCACGGTGAGCTGCCACCTCACACACCACACACAAGGATGACTTAAATAAAAAAAAATAAAATTAAGAAAATAGCCAGTGTTGGTGAAGATGTTGAGAAACTGAAACCCTTGTGCACTATCGAAAGGAATGCAAAATAGTACAACCACTATAGAAAGCAGTATAGCAGTTCCTCAAAGCAATTAAAAATAGAGCCATCATGTGATCCAACAATCCCACTTCTAGGAATATATACCGAAAGGACCTGAAAGCAAGGTCTCAAAGACAATTACACATTCACATCCATAGAAGTAGTATTCACAAAAGCCCAGTGGAGGAGGCAACCTAAATGCCTATTAGATGAATGGAGAAGTAAAATGTAATATAGCCACACAATAGAATATCATTCAGCCTTACAAAGGAAGGAAGTGCTGACACATGCTACAACATGGGGTGGGGTGAGAACCATCTTTTCCTAATTTGCACGCAGGTACATTTGGCCTAACCATAGCTGTGCAGGAATCATCAAACTCTTCTTCCATTTTAACAATTATACCCATCTCCCCCTCTATAATTTAGCTATAATTTTAGCCGCTTTTCAGTTGGTTAAAATGCCTACCTCATTACAGTTTGTTTCTGTTACATTCAGCCTAATTTATTTTCGATCTTTTTCTAATTTTTTCCTCACTGTTTCCTACTTGTAAACACAAAAAAGTCTGAGAGAGGAGGTTTCACTTTAGCCTCCATTTCACAGGCACTTTAACTAACGTGACAGATCCTGAAGAACTGTATGCATGACAGAGAAAGACTGAAAGGACACTGTTCTCTGAGTTGGGCAAGAACTTCCTGGTAGCAGAAATGAACTTGTAAATCTACATGATTAGGCAAGAAGACAACCATAAACACTCAGGGACCTTGTGACCCACATGTGATCTGTAGATCATCACCTTTTAATCTATGGAACAAATTTGTCAAAAAATTAAAAAAAAAAAAACTGTAAATAAAGTTACAGAAAGTTAGGTGTGGCCCAAGGCAGATGGTGATCTATCTGTTGGGAAAAGTTTTGTGGGACCCTTGAGGATGGGGCTTTAAGGAGAATGAATTGCATGGGGAAATCAATCAGGTAACTTAGGGGCCAGCGCTGTGGCTCACTTGGTTAATCCTCCGCCTGCAGTGCTGGCATCCCATATGGGCGCCAGACAGTGGAGGATGGCCCAAGTGCTTCGGTCCCTGCACCCGCATGGGAGACCAGGAGAAGCACCTGGCTCCTGGCTTCGGATTGGCGCAGCAACGGCCTTGGCGGCCATTTGGGGAGTGAACCAACGGAAGGAAGACCTTTCTCTCTGTCTCTCTCTCTCTCACTGTCTATAACTCTGTCAAATAAATTTTAAAAACATTTTTAAAAAATCAGGTAATTTAGTATAGGGGCTTGGAATTGAGACCACCAGTTCTCCCCACTTCTTATTCTGCCTTATCTATCATAGAAGACACAATATTTATTTATTTATTTATTTATTTCACTCATTTGCCATACTGACAGTGCAAATACAAATCTGGTCTAAATGTATAGACTCTCAAGCAACAATGTATAGCTTTCTTCATCCTCTATGCTGAGATGTAAAAGCTTAAGGGCCAAACAATACCAAATGTATAGGCTTCAAAAACCATCTAAGTTAGGGCATTCACTAGTTTTAGCTAACATACATCTGGAACACTGACAAGTGATCACTTACATAGAATAATGTGAAGTGAATTTTTTGAAAAATAAACTTTAGTGGAACACTCCTGAAGGATACACCAGAGGAATAGCCGGTTATCAGTTTAAGGTGTCAGCCAATTTGTTTCAGCCATGTTTGAGTCCATGTTCTAAACTCTAAAATTTACTTATCTTTCCCTAAGCTGAGCACTTCCTATCATGTCAGTATCTATGTTATGAAGAAGTAAAGGAGACTTAAGTGAAATGTTTTTATTTATCACAACTGCTGTATCAGTTATCTAGGACCTCAACAGCTTCATGAAGTCTGGGAAATGTTCACGCATAAGGTTATTGCCTTAGCTGACTTAAAACTGCCCCTTACAATGATACATATCAACCCTTAGTGAAGCCTTTTAAAAAAACAAATAGGTTGAAAAATGGGTTAAAGGTGGCAAATACAGCATCCACCTTTAGAGCTATCAACTCAGGAATTCTCTCAATTATGAAATTTTGCAGAGAAATCACTTTCTCAAAATCCAGGTGATGACAATACTCCTTATTCCAGATATGGCATTTTTTCATCATCACTGTCTTGTGAATCATCATCTGCTCCATCTACTTCTGGCAAATCTACATCCTCATCACCACCCATGTTGTTCATCATCTCAGAGAAACGATCAAAATTAGACATGTCTTCATCTGAATCATCTTCCCAGTCTTTCCAATTACTGAAGTCCACACTAAGCCAATTGAGCTTTGCCCTTTGTTTTGTTAACCTTGGCCATGACTGGCCAGATTCTCCTTTTCGTAAACAACATAAAATTGATCTGTCCGTTCTTTTGTGCTTGGAATCATTTGGATCAATACAATGAAAAAGGTCAATTTCATTTAAATGCTTAAAATGATCACGTCCTCCAAGACAACTGAATGTAAGTTTGGATTTTTCAAAATTTACATTCACATCTTTACTGTCTTCAACACAGAATTCAATGAAGACATAGTCCCTTCGATCATACCACTTTGCAGAAGCAGGCTGCATTGTGAACGGGGCAGGGGGTGGGCGGGCCTCGCTGGCGGCGGCGGTGGCTGGGGAGTCGACTTTCCTCCGGCGGCGACTCCGGCGTTTTCTGCCCGGTCGCGGCCTCTCCTTGCTGCTCTCAGGCGGCGGCGGCGACGGCGGCGGCGGCGGGCTCGACCTGGGTCCCCAGAATGCACCGCGCGGCGCGAGCGGCTCCTCCGGTCGGGGAGAAGAGGAAAGTGTAGGAAAAGGGGCGCGAGGACGGAGGAGGAACGTGCGTGCGTGCGTGCGAGCGAGGGGTGGTCACAACATTTATTAATGCAGCCATTTTTTAGTCAGAAGTACACTGAGAAATGTAATCATCACCCCAAACTGGAGCTATTCAACTTGCGGATATTGTCAAAACTCGGCCTGCCGTGGTTTGGTCCTGAGAGCTGCCCTACCTGGTTAAAAAATTCCCGACTCTGCCCCAACACAAGACCTTCATGGAGAAGAGGCCCTGGCCATAGGGAATCAGGAAGCCAAGCTGTTTCTGGTAACAGAGCCATTTATTTGTGGAGGATTTGGGGTGAAGTTGTAAGTTGAATTTAAATTTAGGCAGATAATGTATTAGATAATGTGTTAGTATTCTCATTGGCAGTTTTTTTTTTGTTTTTTTTTTTTTTTCCTTGAGTGGCAGAGAGACAGGGAGAGAGAGAAAGTGAGCTCCCATCCACTGGTTCACTCCCCAGATGCTCACAACATCCCGGCTGCAACCAGAATCCAGGAATGCCATCCCGGCCTCCCACATGGGTGGCAGGAACTCAACCACTTGAGCCATCACTACCCCTCCCAGGGTTTACATTGGCAGGAAGCAGAGCCAGGAGCAGAGCCAGGAGCAGAGCCAGGGATATAGGATGTGGGTGTCTGAACTAGCATCTTAACCACTGGATCAAATGCTCACCCCCTAGTATCTACTTTCAATGCTCAAATACAAGAAATGTCATCCCAATTTCATTTGGGAACACACAGCTTTAAAGGTAAGACACATACGTTTGAGGTCTTACCCCTATGGAAATGATTCGTGTTTAAAGGTATTTAGGTGAAAAGTATAACTTGGGATTTGTAAAGATTTCCTAATGTCTGTTTCTGCCAGAAAAGAAAGCTGAACAGCTCATAAAACGAGTCGAGGAATTCATCCTCTCTCCATAAATGGGTTTCATCCCAAGCTAGTGCATTGTGTGTTCCTGCTGTGCTCACATTCGTCACTTCTTTCTGGTTACATAGACACACTGACATGACCATCAGTGAATGTGTGTGTGTGCACAGCTAATTAACTAGTCCAAAAAATGCCAAGTCAACAGGGCACGTGTTTAGCTGTTTAGCCTTGTGGTTGACACCTACATCCTATATTGGAGTACCTGGGTACCTGAGCTCCTGACTCTAGCTTCCTCTAATGCAGGCCCTGGGAGGCAGTGGTGATGGCTCAAGTAATTGGGTTCCTGCCACCTATCTGCAAGACCTGGATTGAGTTCTCCGATCCTTGCTCAGCCCAGCCCAATCCAGGCCATTGTGGGCATTTGTGGAGTGAACCACATTTACTTCATAAGGCCGTGAGGACTAAATGAGTTAACACATGGAACTTATGTAAACACATACAGTAAATGCTGTCAAAGAACACTAGCTTTTATTACTTTTTAAATTCCAGAATTCTACAGCCCTTTTGGTTTGGACATGACTTAGTCCTGAAGAATCATATGGAATAATAGATAGGAAATATTTAAGTGCTTAGGTCTTAGAAGTACTCCCGAGTATCTACTATGATAACAGAAAGTCAAATTAATTACACTCTCAATTAACATTATCTAAGTCTTTCCTTGCGAAATAAAATAAGAGAGCAATACCTTCTGGGGTGGAGGAAGCAAGAACATGGCTTTTGACTCAAACTCAAAATGGGGGTTAAGACAGCTCTAGCAACAGATAAGAGACTCCCCAAGTAAAAAGAAGTCTTAGGTACTCCTGACATTGAACCATTCTAGATATTCTGCAAAAGTGTTTCTTCATCCCTGTGCCAGTTGCTCTATTTTGTAATACAGAGAATGCAAACACACACTTCATGAGTGTGTTTTGGAATTAGTTTATTATCTGACCATTTTATCATTAATGCACTCTCTATGGCGTTATTGACACATGGCTGTCTTTCAGATTTCCTGACTTGTGCAGAGCTCAGAAAAGTAGTCCTGCCTTCATTCCACCTGAAGTCCTTCCTTTCTGATCAAAGCATCTTCACTGCATTTGTAGGATTAGCTTTGAGGATTCCTTCAGTGACTCTTTGATCAAAGGCCTTAATAATTTTTAAAAAATGTATTATAAGTTTAGTATTTCCTAAAAGTATTCTGGGTTCAAATAAGTTGACATGCATCTTGAACCTTGCCTCTTTGTTAGCTGCTTGATCCAGCTCTTACATGGGGAGATGGGACTAAAAAGACTCACAACACTGGGTTGGGCTACCCTGGAAGGAGGCCATACTGTTCTCTGAAGTTGGGTACGCTGATTGGAAGATAGGGTCACATTGGACTAGTTCCCCCCCGAGGCTGGCACCATGCTTGCTCCCTAGCACTATTTGTTGAATGAATGAAGTTTTGGAAAACTCTCCAGCGAATCTGGGCATTCTCCCCCAACTGAAACCTTTTTAACAGATTATTTAAGTGCTAACCCGTAGTGAAACATCCTCTCCATAGTTAGCCTCTGGTTAAGAGCTAAGTTATCTTTACCAAGAACAGGTGAAACAACGTCCACGAGGTATTTTTCCGTTGAGTGGTGTGGAAAAGGACGTTTTCTTTTCATAAATCAAGAACCTGCACATAATTTTGCTCCTGGTTACCCAGAGTGTGTTTAACTGGGACTGAATTTTTAAATTGTTTCAAATTGAATTTTAAATAGTAATTAGGGTCTAGTGACACTATGGCTTGAGGAAAGCTATGATACACGTATGTTTCAGGGCAAGCATTTATATGTCTCTGGAAAGGGTTGGAAAGATCTCCTTCACTCACAAGGACAGTTGTTTCATTTGGATGGGGGTAGGAGAGTTCAGGGGAAGCAAATCAAGGTATTAAAGTGTGGTAGAAATGATGTGATTTTAATTTTGGATCATGCTGGCAGATGCATGAAAGATGAACTATGGTGGGGAGTACGCAGAACTGGGGACAGAGACCAATTACCTTAGTGGCAATAGTGCAGGCAAGAGAATATGAGGCCCTGGGGCTGGTGAGAGTGGCAGGGGCTGAGGGGGGTCCACAAGATTGTCAGTCCATGGATATGGTCACAAAGAGGAGGGCAAAAGCAAGCCCAAGTTCCCAGTTTCTTACTGAAATGCGTGCTCTTCACTGAATAGGTAATTTAGGGGGAAAGCAAGTATCAGGGAAGAAATGATGCCACTCTTTGAGATGGCTGAAGTGCTTGGGTCTTCTGTTCAATGGATACTTGCATATGTACATAGGCAACATAAAAGAGGGTCAAGGGTGCAAAATAAAGTAACAGTGGCCAGAGGAACTGAGTAACATGAGAAGGGCAGGCAAGGAAATATGCAAGATGAGGACCATCACAATTTAATGAGACAGGTGAGGAAGACAGGCCTACAAAGGAGTCCAGAAAGAGAAATCAGAGAGGCAGTGAAGAACCAGGAGAGAACAGAATCTCAGATGTCCAGGGAGTGATGCGTTGTTTTTGTTTTTATTGTTAAAAATTTATTATTATTATTTTTTTAGAGAGAGAGAGGGAGAGAAAACTCCCATCCACTGGCTCATTCCCCAAATGCCTATGTAAGCTGAGGCTGGGCCAGGCCAATGCTGGGAGCTGGAAACTCAACCCAGGTCTTCCACTATGGTGGCAGGAGTCCAAATGCTTGAGCCAGTACCTGCTGCCTTTCAGGGTGTGCATTAGCAGGAAGCAGGAAGCAGAAGTGGAGCGAGAACTCAAACCTAGTCACTCTGATAATGGGATGCAGGTGTTAACCAATGTCTTTACCACTAGGCTAAATGCCTTTGAGCCTTTCATTTTTAAAGACAGGAGGAAATGGAGTAGAAGGCAACAATTATCACAATTTAAATTTGTTTAAATTCATATTCCATTATGTCTGTGTGGCCCTGTAGAGAGTGAGATCTTCCATGTGCTGATTCACTCCCCAGATGCCCATAATAGTCAGGCCTAGATTAGGCTGAAGCTAGCCATCTGGAACTCAGTTCAGGTCTCCCATGGGGGTGGCAGGGACTCAAGTAGTTGAGCCATCACTTGCTGCCTCCCAAGCTCATTAGCCAGAAGCTGGATCAAAAGCAGAGTAGCCAAAGCTCTAACCAGACACTCCAAAATGGAATGTGGGCATCCCAAGTGATGGCTTAACTTGCTACACCCCAGTGCTTGTCCCCATTTTAATCATTTTAAGTCTGCACAGTCCATTAGCTTTTACCGTATTCACAAGTGTGCAGCCACTGCCACTATTTAATCTCATAAGCCCTGAAGATGAATGGAAGGGGAGGGACCTCATCAAAGTAAGTGAAAACTCCCACTATACCACACACTCTGGTAAGCAGTATCCTCACTTTGTACTTCCTATTTACAACATTTTTTTCCTCCTAAGGGCAACAAGGCTATAAAAGACAAGTTTTGCTTCATGGAGAGTTTCATTTATTTATTTATTAATTCAACTTCATTCATTCAGCATGTTCACCATCTCTTTTAGGCCAGGTCCTCAATTACTGCTGATGCTACAGTGATGAATAAGCGAGCAAAGCACTATCCATGGGGATCTGCAGCAACAACTACTAATTAGTTACTATTGCAGAGGTAAGAGAAATACAATGAAGTCGTGGGTCAAGTGCAATTTCTCTGAGAAAATAGTATTGAAAGTGAGTTTGGGGGCTGAGAGGGATTAGCTAGGGAAGTGTAGCTATGTGTGAATAAAGCTAGGGTGAGAGGGCCACATGAGTGTCCAGAGGGTAGAGAGAGCAGCACGTGGTAAAGACTTCAGTGGAAAGACAATGATGGCTGTGGGGATCCACAGTCCAGAGTGGCTGAAGCCTCAGGAGCTGTGGAAGAGTGGAGTAACACAGCAGCAGGTGGAGGAGGCAGGAGACAAGTTACACAGAGCTTTGTAGGCAGTGCTGGTGATTTGAGACTTAAAAAAAAACTTTAAGAGGCAGAGAGAAGGAGAAGTAGATAGATAGCTAGATAGATAGATAGAAATAAAGAGTGGTGTGTGTGTGTGTGTGTGTATCTGTATGTGTTCCCATCTGCTGGTTCATTTCCCAGAAGCTTGCAGTGTTTTGGACTAAGCTAGGTCAAAGCCAACAGCTGGGAACTCAATCTGAATCTCCTATGTGGGTGCCAGAAGCCATTTATTTGAACCATTATCTCGAAGGGTATGCATTAGCATGAAGCTGGAGTCAAGAGCTGGATCCAGGAATCAAACCCAGGTAATCCTGTTTGGGACAGGGGTATCTTAGCCATAGAGTAAACACAAGTTCCAATATTTGGGACTTTGTCTTCACAATAGAAATCCACTGAAAGGGTTAATGCTGAGGATGACAGGATCCACCAACTGTGCAGAGACCAGTTTGCAGGCCATTACAAGGTGAAAAAGGGTGGCTACTTGGGTTTGGATGGTGGTTTTGAGTTTGGAGAGGAAAGGAATTTATGACATTTTGGAGGTGGAATAGACAGGGAGGGAGAGGGACATCCTAAGGATGGCATGAGCAACCAGATGGGTAGTTGAGATAGGATACTCTGGGGAGAAACAAGTTTGGAACAAAAGATCATAGGTTCAGCTTGGAACAAGTTGGGTTGGAGGTACCTGTGAAACATCCAAGTTGGTACATCAGGTCAACAGTTACATAAGGATGTCTGACAGCTCAGAGGATAAGCCTGGGTCAGATATATAAAGGTAGGAGAGATGGAGAGTAACCATGAAATTGACCTGCACACAGAGATATCACAGCAATTGATATGCTTGACCAGACTGTTGATTGCCTGTCATTCCCCCTGGCTCAATGATTCTCAACTTTGTCCTTCCAGGACTTGTGTACCTCACTCTCTGCAGTCCTGTCTCTCCTTGTCTACATCAACTCCCCCAGGTCTATAGGCTCCTTGAGGGCAGGATGTCTTGTTTTGTGTCCTCAGGTCCAGGACACATTTTAGAAACCCACTAGGCGGGGGGGGGGGGGGGGGCACCATGGGTCACTTGGTTAATCCTCTGCCTGTGGTGCTGGCATCCCATATGGGTACCGGGTTCTAGTCCCAGTTTCTCTTCTTCCAGTCCAGCTCTCTGCTGTGGCCCGGGGGGCCAGTGGAGGATGGCCCAAGTGCTTTGGCCCTGCACCCACATGGGAGACGAGGAAGAAGCACCTGGCTCCTGGCTTTGGATCAGTGCAGTGCTGGCCATAGCAGCCATTTGGGGGGTGAACCAATGGAAGGAAGACCTTTCTCTCTGTCTCTCTATCACTAACTCTGCCTGTCAAAAAAAAAAAAAAAAAAAAAAAAGAAAAAGAAAAGAAACGAAACCTAGGTCCTCCGGTAACTGGTGACTGATGAATAGAACATGGAAGTTAAGAACTGTGTTGGAATCTACCTAACTGCACCAGCTAGAAATAGCAGTTGACATCAATCTTTAATTTTGTAGAACCCATTATTAAAGTTAAAAATCTTTCCTTATTTATAAGAAAAACATACAATTTTATAGGAAATCAAAGCAAACACAACTTACAAAGTATAGCACAAAGATAAAGACTCGTAGAGTGTCACAGAGACTCAGTGGTTCAGAAGCACTGCCCTCACTGGCTAAAGCTTCCAGGAAGCTTCTGAAGACACGCCTTAGAGGAAAACAGTCACTGGGCTGTCACGTGAAGCTGGAGAGCATGGTTCAGCTCAAGAATCATGAAAAGCTACCACTTCTATTTCTCAAAAGTTTGATCAACTCAATCATTTCGCTTTGCACACTCAACTGCTTTGATCGCTTCAACTGCAGAGCTGATTTCCAGGAGGCATCCGGAGCTAAGCACTGTCCCCAGATCTGGCGCCCCTGTAGCCATGAGAAGGAAAAGAACAGGCTCTTCTTCCAGTTGAGGTGGTGAGCACCCTTAGGTGCTGCGTCTTCCAGCTCTGAGGCTCCAGTAGGCCAAGCCATCTTGTCCATGATCACCTTTAAACTCAGGGGAAACAAGACTCACTTGCTCCCATCTGCTTACACCCAAGTGCACAGGGTTCACTTGGGGTCTGAATTCCCAAATAGGAAATCAGAGGCCAAATGAGACAGACCTTTCTCAGCCACTGCTTTGGCACGAGTTTAGATAGATGTGTTTCAGTTACAAGGAGAGAATAGTTTTCACATTATTAGGCCCAATGTGTCATTAAAGATGAAAGACATTTCACAAAACTGCTTCTGCGTGTGTAAGGAAAAAAGAAAAAAAAAAAAAAAGGAAGCAGATGAGAGCCTGTGGTGTGGAGGGGAAGGCTGTGAGCACAGACAGGAAATCTGGTTTGAGAAACAAGTGACTCTAAAACAAGCAACACAAAGCAACACATGGACCCAAAGGACAGGGGAATGATAAAACAAGCAGGACAGAAGTAGAAAAAATATCATAAGGAGGGTTGTCTTGGCTCAAAACTAAATGAAACATCTAAAATGGAATAGAAAGAGGAAATATGCTAGATTTTACTTGTTGATATTGTACTTAAAAGACCAGATGTGGGCCGGCGCTGCGGCTCACTAGGCTAATCCTCCGCCTTGCGGCGCCGGCACACCGGGTTCTAGTCCCGGTCGGGGCGCCAGATTCTGTCCCAGTTGCCCCTCTTCCAGGCCAGCCCTCTGCTGTGGCCAGGGAGTGCAGTGGACGATGGCCCAGGTGCTTGGGCCCTGCACCCCATGGGAGACCAGCAAAAGCACCTGGCTCCTGGCTCCTACCATTGGATCAGCACGGTGCGCCGGCCGCAGCGCGCCGGCCGCGGCAGCCATTGGAGGGTGAACCAATGGCAAAGGAAGACCTTTCTCTCTGTCTCTCTCTCTCACTGTCCACTCTGCCTGTCAAAAAAAAAAAAAAAAAAAAAAAAAAAAAGACCAGATGTGTGTATTAGATATTACCGAGGAAGGTGTAAGGCCAGTGCTTCAGCTCAGTGTTTGCCATGACTAAGGGAGATCAGATGCTAAATCAGGAGACCAAGTATCCACAAACCATTAGCCCTAACACTCTATGGTGGCAAAATCTGAATGTTTAAAAATAATTTCCAAGTTATGGAACTGTTATGTGACCTGACGGTTCACACACTTGGTCTGAATGACAGGGCAATGTAGAGATGGGAAAACCCAGGGGATCAGAACCCTATTCTCAATTATGCCAGCCTCATTCTGCTCTTACTCACCAGTTGGTAGAACAGCTGCACTCTTCCTGTGTCTTAGCAGGCTACATGTGAGGTCTACAGCATGCAACCACTTGTTGGTTTAGCCAGCAACCAAACCAGAAAGGATGTGGACAGACCTTATTCTCCAGCAGAGGGCAGTGCCACATATAAATTACTAAAAAAGGGAGAAAAAGGTAAGCAATGTCTGTTGTCTATTGCCACATATTTTTTGTTATTGATATTTAGTGCACAAAACAGGTGTTCATATCGCTTATCTTTTGAGTATTGGTGGGAATTGTTAGTGCAATTTAAGACTTAACAATTTAGAAATGTATACTTTTTTTTGACAGGCAGAGTGGATAGTGAGAGAGAGACAGACAGAGAGAAAGGTCTTCCTTTTTGCCGTTGGTTCACCCTCCAATGGCCACCACAGCTGGCATGCTGCGGCCGGTGCACCGCGCTGACCCGAAGGCAGAAGCCAGGTGCTTCTCCTGGTCTCCCATGGGGTGCAGGGCCCAAGCACTTGGGACATCCTCCACTGCACTCCCTGGCCACAGCAGAGAGCTGGCCTGGAAGAGGGGCAACCGGGACAGAATCCAGCGCCCCGACCGGGACTAGAACCCGGTGTGCCAGCGCCGCTAGGTGGAGGATTAGCCTATTGAGCCGCGGCGCCGGCCTGAAACGTATACTTTTAATCTTCCTTCCTCTTCCTTCCTTCCTTTTTTTTTTTTTTTTCCTTTTTTTTCAGATAAAGTTAGTGAGAGAGAGAGAGAGAGAGGGAGAGAGAAGGGTCTTCCTTCCATTGGTTCACCCCCCAAATGGCCGCTACGGCCAGCACTGCGCTGATCCGAAGCCAGGAGCCAGGTGCTTCTTCCTGGTCTCCCATGTGAGTGCTGGGCTCCAAGCACTTGGGCCATCCTCCACTGCCCTCCCGGGCCACAGCAGAGAGCTGGACTGGAAGAGGATCAGCCAGAACTAGAACCCGGTGCCCATATGGGATGCCGGCACCGCGAGTGGAGGATTAACCAAGTGAGTCATGGCGCTGGCCCCAGAAATGTATACTTTTAAATATGGTGTGCTTTATTTCCATCTTCCTGTACCTGTGTGTGTGTGAATGCAGCTCTGTTTCTCCTTCCCTTTTGTGTGACACTCTGCTACTAGAACCACACAGAATGCACATCACATACAGCTTCATCAGGAAACGTTATAGACGGGAGTTTTGTTTAAGAGAGTATATCCGGAAACTTAACTAATGAGGTTTTATTTCCTAATAGCAAAGAGACTTTATCATAAGCAGTTTAGTTTTACAGTATGACCAACTTAGCATGGACCCTTTCATACAGAATTATGAGGAAAGCTCCTTGGTGTTACCTAACTTAACTTTTAACAACTCTTTGATCGATTAATTTTAAATAATTTCCTTCTATCCCACTTTCACTTTGGTAAAGTATCAACATGTTTAAACTATTACAGTACTTATTTACTATAATTTAAGTAAAATTATTTTGGTTTATGATAGAACTGACGTATCTGTATTTCAGTTGAGAATTACTGTTTGATATTTCTGTATGTGACACAGATAAAAGTCATCTGACATTTAGTCAAAGTCTAGAGTCTGACTGAACTTTAATTTTAAAGATCATTTGGTTAAATTTCTCTCTGTTTATATACTCAAAAGAATGAAAAATTCTCATAAGGTAAATGCCAATCAATACAGATGTCCATATATGTAAATAACTGTGTAGTCAGATTAATATGGCAAGTTTATATCAACTCTCCTATTTAAAAAATAAAAAATCCTTTTCTGTCCTGGTACTTCCCCATGCAAATATAACAGGAAAGAAAAAGTGATAGCAAGTGCTGGCGCTGTGGTGCACTAGGTTAATCCTCTGCCTGTGGCGTGAGCATCCCATATGGGCACCAGTTCTAGTCCCAGTTGCTCCTCTTCCAGTCCAGCTCTCTGCTGTGGCCCGGGAGTGCAGTGGAGGATGGCCCAAGTGCTTGGGCCCTGCACCCGCATGGGAGACCAGGTTCTCCTGGCTTCAGATTGGCACAGCTCTGGCTGTTGCGGCCATTTAGGGAGTGAACCAATGGAAGGAAGACCTTTCTCTCTCCCTCTCTCTCTCCCTCTCTCTCTCTCCCTCTCTCTCTGTAACTCTACCTGTCAAATAAATAAGTAAAATCTTTAAAAAAAGAAAAAGAAGAAAGAAAAAGTGATAGTGGTGTTAAATAAGGTGGTGCAGGTGATTAGCAATCAGAACTCTGCGAATGCTGCCCATGGAGAGGAGTGGTTGGTTACCATGGTCAGTCTCATGGTTTTACTGCTATTCCTGAGTTAAAAGACCAAGGAGCCCATTAAACTCTGCCATTCTGATTTGTTTGAAAGTGGTGTCTTATTTGACACTTTAACTTTAAAGCTCTTAATTGGTTCTTTTTTTTCTTTATTTTTTTTTTTTTTCTCTTTGCAGCTATCAGAGCCCAGCCAGATCCATCCACAGAGCGCAGGCTGAGTGCTGCCAGCATCAATTTTTTTTTTTTTTTGACAGAGTTAGATACTGAGAAAGAGAGACAGAGAGAAAGGTCTTCCCTCCGTTGGTTCACCCCCTAAATGGCCGCCATGGCCAGAGCTACGCCAATCCAAAGCCAGGAGCCAGGTGCTTCCTCCTGGTCTCCCGGGCCACAGCAGAGAGCTGGACTGGAAGAGGAGCAGAACCCGGTGCCCATATGGGATGCCAGCGCCACAGGCGGAGGATTAGCCAAGTGAGCCATGGCGCCAGCCCGGTTCTTTTTTTTTTTAACTTTTATTTAATAAATATAAATTTTTAAAGTACAACTTTTGTATTACAGTGGCTTCCCCCCCATAACCACCCTCCCACCTGCAACCATCCCACCTCCCACTCCCTCTCCCATCCCATTCTTCATCAAGATATTCAATTATCTTTATATACAGAAGATCAATTTAGTATATACTAAGTAAAGATTTCAACAGTTTGCACCCACACAGAAACACAAAGTATAAAGTATAGTATAAAGTATAGAGATCCTACATGGGCAGTAAGTGCACAGTGACTCCTGTTGTTGATTTAACAATTGACACTCTTATTTATGACGTCAGTAATCACCTGAGGCTCTTGTCATGAGCTGCCAAGGCTATGGAAGCCTCTTGAGTTCGCCAACTCCCTTAATTGGTTCTTTTAAAGAATATATTTATTTATTTATTTGAAAGTCAGAGAGTTAAGGAGAAGGTGACCCACAAAGAGAATCTTCCATCCACTGGCTTACTCTCCAGCTAGCTGCAACGACCAGAGTTGGACCAAGCAGAAGTGAGGGGCCAGGAGCTTCATTCAAGTTGGCAGGAGCTCAAGCACTTGGGCTATTCTTCACTGCTTTTCCCAGGCCATTAGTGGGGAGCTGGATCAGAAGTGGAGCAGGTGGGACACGAACCCGTGCCTATATGGGATGTGGGTGTTGCGGGCAGTGGCTTTACCCACTATGCCACAATCCCAGCACAATTGGTTTTATTTTTTATTCTAGCATTGGGCAACGCTTCATTCTTTAAAATAGAGTAAGTGCTTCTTTGCTTGACATTTTTGGTCAAACTTGAGAGGTAAGTTCCACCAACACTTAGGAATAATAGCTATGTTCAAGATGTGTATGATGGTATATTCAGTTTAAAGTCTATTTTGAGTCTGGAAGTTTGAGGTTGGAATTTTCGAAATAGGCCCCCACAGAAGCAGTCCAAAGAGGAACCACATTCCACCAGAGCCAGATCACCAAAGGCTTTTACTTCAGAAATGTGTGAAATTGAACTTAGGTTCACCAAACCCAACCACCACACATTATAGTGCTTCCCCAAGGAATTTTTCATCTCATGTTCCAGACTTTGAATATTTGGGAATACTTAGCAATAATCAGGAATATTTCAAAAATTTAAATGTTGCTGCTGTAGTCCCATACAAGGGATCTTGAAGGCCACCTCCTTGGCTGCTGTTCAAAACCACTCAGTGTGGCCTTGCGGTTTTGAACAGAGCAAGGCTTCTGCAGAGCTGGGACCTGGGCGAAGAGCAGAAGTGGCTGTGGGCAGCTGGTGGGGGAGGGGATGGGTGCTGCCTCAGTCCACCCTTCCTCAGGACGCCCTTTCTTCCTGCAGCTCCTTTTCCATTTGTCAGCCTGAGGTGGGGAGAGTCTAGGAATGTGGCCAACCTTGCCCTCCTCCCTCCACGGGAATGATGGCTGCAGGGAAAGAGGGTGGTCCCCCCACCTGCTCTTCCTTCTTTTCAGTTTGGGGAGGTCAGAGACCCAGAGGTAGGAGGAAGAAGGAGCAGGTGGAGGAAAGGGAACAAAACGGGGTTTTCCCTCCCTCCTTCCTCCCTCTCTTCGTCATCGCCTCCATGGTGGTCACAGATGGTGCTGCCCTGTGTTGTGCTGAGGTCACAAGTCTGCCTGGGTGGAGATGGGGGAAGGAAGGGAACTTCTGAAGGCACCTGGCCAGACAGCAGTCAGTAAGACTTCTGTCAGTCTGGTTCCCACTCCTTACATCCCAGGGGTGGCAGGGGAAAAAGGATGCTGGCCACTGGCCTGCAGGGGTCTGGCATCACACAACTGGCCAAATAGTCACAATTTGCATTGCTACATTTCCCTCAAACGTCAAACGCCTTCTAACATTTTCCTACAATAAATTCAAGGACAAGTGAGGGCAGGTTGTAGCTTAGTGAGAGTGTGATCTGTCCAATTAAGTTCCTAGAAGACGAGAACTCCCCCTGACAAGTTCTGCACAGTGCCTGGAACCTGACTGACGGTGCATGTTTAACAGTTGCCACCATGAACATCAATTTGCTTAAGAATCTACTCTTTAAAATCTACATTTTAATTTGGCTGTTGCTTTCAATACATCTGGCAATAAACTGCACCTTTATTGACACATCACCCAAGGAAGTTGAACTGGGTGTGATTAATGCCGAACCAGAAGTGATGTGTAAACCTCTATAGTAGATTTTGGTAGTTTAGAGTTTACATTTGGTGGTAAAGTTGGCTTCATGTATTAGCAAACAATTATAGTTTAGAAAATAACTTTCTTTTGAGCTAATTCTCATTGTTCTGTTGCAATCAGTGTGAGTCATCATTTCTCCTTATTTTAATCAAGGCCTTATACAGAATCTCCAACTGCCTTAATTTTCTAACAGCTAAAGTCAAATAGTATTTTATGGAATTATCAGCCAAATCAAGGCTTTGCTTCTCTCTTCCCTTTTCCTAAAAGAACCTAGAAAATTTTGTCTCTCTAATTGAAGTAACACCTTGACAGTAGGGACTCTATTTTAGAGCACCGAAACTCCATCTTGAGAAAGCGTCCCCCACCATGAGACTATGGTCTAAAACTTGAGACAGTAACAGTACATTGCATCCCACCTGGCAGAACATAGAAACTCCCTAGCATGATTGCTGAAACTTAAAACGGATAGGCTGCACCTGCATTAATGTTAAGATTGTAATTTGTTTATTGTCAAGAATGTAATTGATATTAGTTCGCATAGGCCTTAGGTCAGCTTGACCCTAGTAACCATGTATTCCCCTTCCCCTTGTGTTTTTGCCTTTATAAACCCTGTTGCTTTGAGTTTTGGGGTCGAGAGTTCTTTACGGCGTGAGCATGCTCTCCATTGCCGCAATGAAGGACTCCAAAGTTTATCAGTGTGTGGCACTCCTCTGTCAGCACTCGCTCAGGCACAACATAATAACAAACTCTCCTATCCCCACATTCTCTCTCCCCAGAAAACTATCAGATAAGAATATTAGATATTCTCTGAACAAATTTTTCTTTTGGTTTAAAATCCTTTAAAATTTGTATTTCAATGAATACCTTCCCTCCCAGTATCAACATTAAGACACCCCTATCCCAATCTTGGCAAGGCTGCTGGGTGTTGCTATAGAGTCCTGTAGTATCTGGGATAGTATGTGCTAGAAGCAGTGGGCCAGGTGATTTTTATTTATTGGTTAACTGGGTTTCAGGGTTGAAATACTTAAAGTTAACAATTAAATATAAAAAGGATGAGTAACAAAAGGGCATTTCAGGTACTCTGTCAAATACCATTCCCATGGCCCTTACTGACCTACTAACTCCTGAATCTGTCCTCTAAGAAACCATTGCCTTTTGTATTTCTTTTAAAGGTATTTGAGCAAATGATATTGTTGCTGCTTCATAGATTATAAGAGTTTTTTTGGGATAAAAAAAGTGGTACATACCATTCTGTATGGTAATGCCACATAACGCCAGCATCCTGTTGAATTTACCTAAATACTTTACAACAAAAAAGTAACAGGCCAACAAAATAGGTAACTTTTCTTTGTTTTCTTCAGTGGGAAAGCCATTGATCACTATGGACCTTATGTGTGATGATGAATATATGTTTGGAGCCATCAACAATCTCAGTTCCTGATGAAATCTTCAGCAGTATTTAAGGGAGATAATACTTTTATTTTCATCATCATATGAATCCATTTTGACTGTAGGCTTTGGCTGCTACAGGAACTTAAAAACTTCTTTCCCAACTCCAGATTCAAATATTAAATTAAAACAGATGTGCAAAAACCAAGAAACAAATATCCACCACCAAAACAAAATCTACCCCTCCACAAAATCACCAGCTTTGGGGAAAACTAATGTCCACAGTTTCATATCATTATTCTACACTCCAAAAAGGACAGATTCACATTCCTCTTTGACCTGTGGTTGTTTCAAAGTCCAGAGAGGCCAATGAAGGAAGAAGAGGGATCTAGAAGTGCCTGGAGTAGTCTCCACGCTCCCGCTTGGGCCATTCCTCTTCTACCCACCTGCGCAGAACCTTCTCCACGTCGGCCCTGTGGTAGAGCCTGCAGAGCTCCATCAGCTGGCCCACCGTCCTCTGACTATTCCGGAGCAAGAACTCCAAGGTGGGGCTCTGTGGCCTCTGTTCCAGGAAACACAATTCATCATAGGGCATGCCCCATTTGCTTGCAAAATTCCTCCAGTTTTTTACTGTTGGGTGACATGGATCCAGCTTTATCCTGATCACATCTAGTAAGTCCTGATCATTGAGCAAGTCACTTATGGTGGGAGCCCGAAGTGAGCAGGAGGAACAAGTACAGTTTTCATGACAGGGCTTGTCCTTGCTGACATCTGCAGGAAGAAACAATACAGCCCACATGTCAACAAGAGGCCTAATAAATGCATTCATTTCTGATGCCCTTGATTTTCCAGCCAAATTGTCAGTAATATGAGTCTAACAGCATAACCTTGTAGAGGAATCACTCAGAACAGACATATAATGTGTTATTCTTCATAGCTCAAAATGAGTTGCTTTGTAATAGGATTTTTTAAGGCCAGTTCTTCTTTTTTCTGTTGGTTCACCCTTCAGTGGCCGCTGCGGCCGGCGCACCGCGCTGATCCGAAGGCAGGAGCCAGGTGCTTCTCCTGGTCTCCCATGCGGGTGCAGGGCCGGAGCACCTGGGCCATCCTCCACTGCACTCCCGGGCCACAGCAGAGAGCTGGCCTGGAAGAGGAGCAACCGGGACAGAATCCAGCGCCCTGACCCAGACTAGAACCTGGTGTGCCGGCGCCGCAGGTGGAGGATTAGCCTAGTGAGCGGTGGCGCTGGCCAACTGTGTCTTACAGCATGCAATGGCTAGAATGAGGGCTTTGAGCAATAGAGCTCTAACAGGGCCTCCAAGGAAGGGAGCCGTCTCTGTGAGCAGATCACCAGATGTGCTCTAGATGGGGCCAGACTCTGTAGAGCCCACAAATAGCTCACAAAGGCATCCTCAACCCTTGCCCCTTCCAAGTTACCAGTCAGCTCTGATAGCTTTTATGTTGTTTATTTATTTTTACTAGAAAGGCAGAGCAACATTCACAAATACACACACACATAGAAACAGACAGTTATCTTCCATGCACTGGCTCACTCCCCGAATGCTTGCAACAGCCAGAGCTGGGCCAGGCCAAACCCAGGAGCCAGGAACTCCACCTGGGTCTTCCATATGAAAGGCAAGAACCTAAGAACTTGGGCCATCATCTTCTGCTTTCCTGGCACATTAGCAGGAAGCAGCGAAGCCAGGACTCAAAACGGCACTCTGCTATGTGACACAGGCATCCCAAGCAGGGGCTTAACTTACTGCATCACAACACTTACCTCCTGACAGCTTTTTAATACCAGACACAATGTGTTAGGGTGTAAAGGATTGTACAATTCTTTAAAAGGTCCTTAAAAAAAAAAAACCCAAAACTGGAATATCCATGCCATATGCATATTTGAAAAGGAGTGATAATTGATAGTGCCAGAAGACTTACTTTTAAAATTTATGGCCATGTTATCATCCCTATGCCTTTATCTGTGTTTTCTTCACCCTTGGGCTCCCTTTGAAGTGGAGCCAACAGCCTGGGGTATGTGCAGTGAGATGAAACAGTTAGAGGACAGCAGCAGGCTTCTGAGCTGTGCCTCACCAGGGTGAGCACACTCCTTCCCGGGAGGGAGGGCAGTCTCTGACACCCAGTCATCTTTAGCCTCATTTTACTACTTGGAGGTATGTTAGTAGAAGGATGAAGTTAGTAGGTAAGAGGTGCTGGCAAGTCATTTAAAATACAGTATTATGCAGCATCTATACAACATGGTAAATTAAGCAGTTCAAATTCTGCAACCATGCTGAATCTCATGTATCTTCTAAATTTGGATTTTAAAAAATATTATTTATTTGAAAAGCAGAGAGGAAGAGAGGGAAAGAAGGAGGGGAGGAGAGAAGAAGGGGGAAAGAGAAAGAGAGAGAGAAAGAGAGAAGGTGGGGGAGGGAGAGATCTCCCATATACTAGTTCACTTTCCAAATGCCCACTACAGTTAGGGCTGAGCCAGGCCAAATCAAGGAGCAGAGAACTCAGTCCAGGTTTCCCACATGAGGGAGAGGACCAAGTAAATTATCCATCACCTGATGCCTCCCAGGGTGTGCATTTGTAGGAAGCTGGAATCAGGAATGGAATGGGGCCTTGAGCCAAGGCACTCTGATATGGGATGTGAACTTTCCAACCAGTAGCTTAATCACTAGGCCAAATGCCTCCCCTTGATTTTGGATTTTAACAGCCAAAGAGATCACTGGCTTGGAAAATTCCAGGGAAAGTTATGATGACCTTCATTATAGATGACATTACATTGAGTCATGGCCTTTTCAGTTAAGGAAAATAAAGAATTTGGCCAGAGGCCAGCACAATGGGTTAAGCTGCTGCTTGTGATGCCAGCATCCAGTATGAGCACTGGTTAGAGTCCAGGCTGCTCCATTTCCAATCCAGCTCCTGGATAATGTACTTGGGATAGCAGCAGAGGATGCCCCAAGTACCTGGAACCTTGCCACCTACATGAGAGACCCAGATAGAGTTCCAGGCTCTTTGCTTTGGCCTGGCCCAGGCCTGGCCACTGCAGCTATTTGGGGGTTTGAACCAGCAGATGGAAGATCTCTCTTTCTCTGTCTCTCGCTCTCTCTCTGTTAACTTTGCATTTCAAATAAATAAATACATAAATCTTAAAAAACAAGAATTTGACCAGAGGGAGTCACTTTGGTTATGCTAAATTTGCGAACCAGCAATTCTGAGGCTTGGATAAATGAAATGGTAACAAAGTAAGAGCTGTAAAAATTGTGTTCATCCTCTTTGACTTATAAATGTGACTTATGGGAGTCTAACCTAAAGAGGTAACCCAGAATATATATCTATGTGACCACTTTTAGTGCAGCATTATTTATATTATCATTTTAAAAATCAGATGTTGGGGCTGGCGCTGTGGCATAGCGGGTAAAGCCACCACTGCCTACAGTGCTGGCATCCTATATGGGCACCGGTTTGAGTCCCAGCTGCTCCACTTCTGATTCAGCTCTCTGCTATGGCCTGGGAAAGCAGTAGAGGATGGCCCAAGTCACTGGGCCCCTGCACCTGCACAGGAGACTCAGAAGAAGCTCTTGGATCCTGGCTTCAGATCGGGCCAGCATGGGCCTTTGAGGCCACTTGGGGAGTGAACCAGTGGATGGAAGACCTCTCTCTCTCTACCTCTGCCTCTAACTCTGCCTTTCAAATAAATAAATAAATCTTTAAAAAATTAGATGTCTAGAATAAGGAGACTAGTAAAATAAATTAGTATATTAGTTCATGAAATATTAGACTACAGAGCAGCCTAGAAAATGGCTATATGTGAAAAATATAAGATATAAAGATTATATGTATTCTGTGGTTAGAACTATGTGAAAACTCAGGTTGATTTTACCATGGAATGAAATGTGCAAAAATAATAACTTTTGTGTTAATATAGTATGATTATGTTTCTATTTTCCAAACTTTCTCTTCTAGTGTTACGTTTCTGTGACAATTAAAACAGATTACATTACAAATGTCTTGTTTAGCTTAGCATAGAGAAGACTTTTCAGTGGAGCAGTCAATCTCTGTGCCAAGCTATGGTCACACCTTTGAGAGTCTCCCTGCCTCCCCCTATGATTTGCATCACTAAATAATCTTCTTTCTTTCTTCTCATCTCAGCTACCCATCTTTACTGATTCTCTCCCCTTTGTCTGCCAATATGTACACCTGTCCTCTATCCTAAAACATAAGAACAACTGTAAACTACCTTCTTGTAGTTTAATAACATTCAGAAGCCATTTTATCTTTTTCTTCTTTTATTCACTATTTTTTAAATTTTTTTTCATTTTTAAAATTTTTATTTTATTTTTTTGACAGGCAGAGTGGACAGTGAGAGAGAGAGACAGAGAGAAAGGTCTTCCTTTTCTGTTGGTTCACCCCCCAATGGCTGCTGTGGCCGGCGCACCGCGCTGATTCAAAGCCAGGAGCCAGGTGCTTCTCCTGTAGGACCCAAGGACTTGGGCCATCCTCCACTGCACTCCCGGGCCACAGCAGAGAGCTGGACAGGAAGAGGAGTGTCCGGGACAGAATCCAGTACCCCAACCGGGACTAGAACCCGGTGTGCCGGTGCCGCAGGCGGAGGATTAGCCTAGTGAGCCGTGGCGCCGGCCTCTTTTATTCACTATTAAACTTCTAGAATGAGAATTCAAAACCTGCTGCCTCCAATGCTCCAGCACATTCTTCTTCAGCATCTTCTTTGCCTTTGAGCAACATCTGACCCTGCCTAGTTCCCACCAAACCTCATGGAGACTGGACCTGGTTCCCTATACCCCAAATACTTGCCTGAGTCCAGTTATGACTGAGCAGAAAAATCCACAACAGGGAAGCAGATCCCCACCTGCCTTAGCAGACCACCTGGACTCCTGTTGCTGCTAATATTACCCCAGGATCTGGCTGCCTCTGGAGCCAGTCCAAGACTTCTCTGCCCCTTTGGATACTGAATACTACACTGCAAGCTACGTCCTCCCTGAGGGTTTCTTCTAATAGCCAAGCACTTTCAGGTCTTGGCCACGTCCATGCCCTTGTCTGCTTGGTGTGCTGAGATCCCAGCCCTGTCTCATAGCCACGTCCTTGGGAATGAAAGGGAGTGCTGTAGTTCTGTTCTTGGCCTTCAGGTTTCCCCTTCCACATTTTCTCCATTTGGTGATCTCCTTCACTCCAACAACTCTCTATATGGTTCTTCCACTTAGAATGCAGGGGCCTTTCTTTTTGCCTGTGCAGGACTTGGCACAGCCCTTGTCACACAGTAAATGCTTTATCAATGTTTACTGAATGAATAAATGAATGCATGAGTGAATAAATAAATCATTAGCCCATCAGCTCTTCTGGGCTCCATAACTATTGGGAGCCCCTCTTTTTAAAAGATTTAATTAATCCAGTTGAGGCAGAGAGACATATATGCAGAGAGATAGAGGGAGAAAGAATTAGACATACAGATATAGTTCCCAATCACTGTTCACTCTCTAAATGCCCACAATAGTTGCTGCTGGGCTGGATCAATGGGAGCCAGAAACTCAATCAAGAGCTTCCCTGTGGGAGGCAGGAACACAATTACCTGAACCATTACTGCTTCCTCTCTGGCTCTGCATCAGTAGGAAACTGTAATTAGGAGCCAGAGGTGGGGACTGAACGCAGGCACTCTGATATGGGACACTGACCTCTTAACTGGCGAGGCCAAACAGCTACCCTGGAAGCTCCTCTTTATGTCCCAATGATATATCCAACTCAATTAATCAATACAGTATTTAAAATGTCTTCCCCTATGCACCAAAAATACCTGGACTCCCCTATTTACAAATATAGTTCCCTGGAGTCCTTAAAGGCTTTTTCACTGGATCTGTCCAGTTCACACCTCACATTCTACTCTAAGTTCTCTTTGCTCTTCTTCTGTCTTATTTCCCATTACTTCCTTGAATATAACCTGAGCTCCAGCCAAACTGAACCTCTCAATTCCCCAAATTTTCTTTTCAAAAAAGAGGAATTAAATTTAGGAAACACTAACTAATCTCAGGATAGCAAATCTGGCAAATATATATAATTATGGATTTTGGATAAACTATCAGGGTGATGATGCAATGCAGGCCTTGCAATGGGATTTTTGACTGTATCTTTCATCATCTCACTTGCTATAGGATGATTAGGCCAAAAGTCTGAGGCTACTGATGATCACTTTTCAGAAATAGAGGCTGGGCCAGTTCACATCACCAATGTCATCACTGTGGGGAGCAATCCGGACTAGACTAAGTTACTCGAATTAAGACTTATTTTATGCATCTGCTCTCCCACAATGTGGCGTTGGGAGAGAAGTAAACAGCTTCCGCACAGCTGCCTCCAGTTCAACTGATAAACTGTAGGACTTGCTCCTGATTGGAGGAGAGCAGCGTACTCGGCGTGTGGGCAGCCGAGTTGGGATTGGCGGAGGAGGACTATAAAGGAGGAGAGAGACGGCATGCACCAGGAACATCTATGGGGAACATCTAAGGGAACCCGTGCAGCCCCCGAGAAAGCCGGCCGGCGGTGTGCCGCTCCCCTGCGGAAGTGGGGAATGCGGCCAGGGGGAACTGCCCTTCCACGGAGGTGGAAGGGATAGTAGCCAACCCGGGAAGAACCAGCAGCAAACCCGGGGAGGGCCGAGCAGACGAAAAGAACAGCGCAGGGTTCAGTGTTGCTCCTCCACGAAGAGGGGGAGCGACAATCACCTGCATCCTATATCAAGTGCCTGGGTTCAAGTCCTGCCTCCAGTTCTGACCCAGATTCCTGCAAATGCACACCCTGAGAGGCAGCAGATGACCGTCTGTCTTTGGGAGGCCTGGATTGTGTTCCTAGCTCCTGGTTTCAGCCTGGCTTGGCCCGGCTGTTGTGGGCACTCGAGGAGTGAATCAACAAATGGGAGCTCTCTCTCTAAATAATAATAATAATAATGTTAAATATATACATTAAATGCCATAGAAAAACAAAGTAGGATTTAAACCTCTAAGTCGAGAATTATATGTAATGGTGTCTTGAAGGTCTCTTTCTAGTTTGACCTTTGAAAATCCATTTTCATTTAATCTCAAAAAGAATAATAAAAACATTAATAAAGTTCCTTTAAACCTAGAATGTGAGAAGCTCTTACTTCTTTGAACACTTACACTGACCATTATCAGCTTATTTTAAAATAAATGAGGTGCTAACCTATGTACTGATGTTTTCTTTTTGGTGTTTTCAATTACACCAATGACAAAGCATTTACTGAATTGGAATCTACATGAACTGCCAACGCAGTGAATCTGAAACTGCCTTTTAAAATCATAAACTATAATTAGCTCCCTGTAGGGCCTGAACAGGGGAAATAAGTCCCTCCCCACCCCCCGTCAAATACATTTTGCCCCACCACACTTTAAACACCTATCATGTAATAGTGTACATGAAAGGATAGACTGGATGATGCCTTGGGGAAGGAAGAGACAGACTTAGGACCAAAGAAGTCTTCATCAGAAACAGGGGAAATAAAACTCTTATTTGATGTCTCTCAAATGCTGTGTAGTAAAAATCCTTAAAATTATTTTCTAAATGAACAAATGAATAAGAACAGTTCTTTCTCCTGTATCTACGAGATAGATTTGCTATTGTTGGTTATTTAATAAATTTCAGAAACTATAGAAAGAATTTATAGTAAAAGTAAAAGAATATAGCTTGTATCAAGTGGCAGTAAATAAGTATTGGTAGAAAACTGTACAGAACTGATCTTAAAATACAAAACAGGGGTCAATAGTAGGTTGGGGGAGGAAACGAGAGGGTTACTAAGAAAAGGTTAATGCTCTATAAAAAGTCATATAGAGGGGCCAGCACTGTGGTGCAGTGAGTTAAGCTGCAATCTTGCAGTGCCAGAATTCCATATGAGCACCATTTCAAGTCCCGGCTGCTCCACACCTGATCCAGCTCCCTGATAATGCACCTGGGAAAGGAGTAAAAGATGGGCCAAGTCCTTGGGCCCCTGTACCCATGTGGGAGACTTGGAAGAAGCTCCTGGCTCCTGACTTTGGATAGGCCCAGCTCCAGCCATTGCAGCCATTTGGGGAGTGAACCAGAAAATGGAAGAACTCTCTTGTCTCTCCTCACTCTGTTAACTCTGTCTTTCAAATAAATAAATTAAAAAAAATTTTTTTTAAGTCACATAGATTATCCATTAATTAGGGTGATCATTAGTCAAATTTGGTTTTTGTCCCATGCTGTTCACTGATAGAAAGCAAGGATGAAACACATTGTTAATTTAGGGAGACTTCTAATTTTAGAGGCCAAAACTCTGAAAGATGTGTTTTCTCTAAGTCTTGCCTGAGGATTGGCTCAAACTAAGGAAGCATTTGTCAAGAGAGGAAGGGCTGGGCTTCTCATCTCATAGTCACTGTGGTTTATGCACTGCCTAATTTATTTTGACAGCCCTGCAGAGTCCTTGACAGGCATAATCCTGTATCATCCTGAGGCTGGATCTGTATTGGATTCACCAACATCAGTGCTCCAACTTCCTCGAGACTTGATTTCTCAGGGCCTTTAACATCTATACCCTTGGGATTCCTTATCTGTAAAACAGTGACGGTCATAATTCCCGTGTCTTGTGATTAAATGAGATAAATGATGAGAAAGCATTTTTAGTCAAGTTTTATGCAAATATTATTTGAAACAATAAATTTTTTTTGAGGACCTGGGAGAAAAGAGGCTATCCTAGTCTTCCAGCTTACCTCCTCTACGGCTCCAAGTGCCTATACCTGTCCCCAGAACACTAGGCGTGGTCCTGCCTCAGAGCCTGACTTCCCGAGTTCCTCTTTCGGGAGCCTCCTCCCTCAGATCTCCAAGTACCTGGCTCTTTTGCACTGTTCAGGGCTGATGCCTCTTCTAAGCTAAGTTAGTGCCCTCCCTTTGCCAGACATAATTCCAGCACTCTTGTTTACTTTCCTCAAGGACTCCGTCCCCCCCACCCCCAAGAAATTATCGATACATTTTGTGTAAGCTGTCTCTCAACTAGAATAGGAGGTCCAGGAAGAAAAGTATTTTGATGCTTAATGTCATGACCACGTGCCAAGCACAAAGCAAGTGCTCAGTAGATATCTAGGGAATAAATCAAATGAACAAAGAGTGTGGCATAGTCAAAATTGTCAAAAAGTCAAATATAGTAAAAAAAAATTAGTCAATTCAGAAAACTGAGCTGCCATGAAAAGCTATCTAGAAATTTTCAAGCCAATTGCCACTTTTTTTTTTTTTTTTTTTTTTTTTTTTTTTACTGCTGAGCATATCCATAGCAGAAGAAAGATTACTAGTTGCTAGGGAGAAACAGAATGACCCTTAAGATGGTTAATGCCATGCAGATGTGCGACTAGAACTGGTTACTGAGCCTGCTAAGCCCGCGTCTTGCTGGAGCGCTGAACAGGGATAATGACACCCATCTCACTTGGTGGTTGTGAGGATTACAGGAGATAATCCGCTAAAGCCCTGTCTTAGCATATGGGGAGCACGTGGCAATGAATAGCCGTGGGTGATGGATAATAGCCCACAGCCCTTTGAAACACAGTTGGTTCTCACTTGGACCACAGGAAGGAACACCCTCTCCGCAAGGGAAATTTACAAAATCTAGAAGTCGGGTCCCACCCATCAAGATCCTTAATTTAGTCTGGGGTGCAAGCGGAACACAGGACTTTTTTAAGCCCCTCTGGAATTTCTAATGTGCAGCCAGGGTTGAAAACCACTGCCTTCAAGACATCTCCAGGAGAGCAAGTACTTAGGAGGGCCTGCCAAAATCAGATTTGGAATCAGAGCCACTTCTCTTTGAGAGATGCCATGTCTGTTGGGTGATTAGGAAGCCTCAGACACACGATGTTTCCCCAGACTCAAAAGCAGATGAATGAACTTTCCTATGCAGCTCCTCCCCTTCATCCTTTCTTGCACATCTTACATTATACTTTGGAGATGGGTTCAGGAAGCAAGCACATTCGCTGTTAAGAGACAGCTAACATCCAATGGTGCCATTTCCAACTCTTATGCTTCGGGCTGGCAGGTTATAAAATACTCGTCAATTAACAGTTAATTGTGAATTGGAACAAGATCCAGAATTCACAAAGGTCATGATTAGTTGAGCCTAGAAAAGGCTCCAGTCAGGATGTTGGCAGTGGATCACAGATTGAATTAATGTCTCTCCCTGCAGGGGAGGTGCCCTTTTATCTTGCACATTACCACGTGGGTGTTTCCCTCCCATGAGCTCCAGGACCACTCTAGCTCCCAGCTCCTTTGTAATGATACTCCCCAGGATAACTAGCCCTTGACTTCATTCAAAGTCAATTAAGCAGTAAATATATATATATATATATTTAAATATAGATCATGTAATTCACTTGCTGGCCAAGCAATGGGGCCAGGATCTACCGATCTGAAGCCAGGAGCCAGGTGCTTCCTCCTGGTCTCCCATGCAGGTGTAGGGCCCAAGTACTTGGGCCATCCTCCACTGCACTCCTGGGGCACAGCAGAGAGCTGGGCTGGAAGAGGAGCAACTGGGACAGAACCCGGCGCTCCAACCAGGACTAGAACCTGGGGTGCTGGCGCCGCAGGTGGAGGATTAGCCTAGTGAGCCACGGTGCCAGCCAAACAGTAAATATTTTATATTGGCAGCTTTAAATAGGAACATATTGTGGTTCTGAAATAAAGAAACCCTAACCCAGGTGTCTATAAATTTTTAGATTTGGAGCCAGCAAAATACCAACATGTGTCAAAGCAGAGTCACATACAGTCATGTTTATTAAGAGTGTAAATTCATGCTATTTTCTTTGTGTGGTTTCCCACGTGGCTGGAAATAAATATTTAAAATGCTAGGTTCTGACTTTGATAAATCATGGAGTGTTATGATACACCCAACCCACATTATTTATCACAGTTAGTTATATGCCATGAGCTAGAAAGTAATGAAGAATTACTTTTATCTCCTACGAAACTGACCCAAGGGCTTTTGGTGGGTGTTTGATCTTCTAACCAGAGAAAAACAACATGATTTCATTTTCTCTCTCTCAAACACCTTTTAAGGACACACCACATTGGCGGCCTCACTGGGGAGTCTAACTGACAAATTGGGTGAATCCAGGCAAGTAAGTTATGCTGGGCCTCAATTTTACCCTCAAACAAAACTTACATGAAAAAAGAAAAAGAAATTCTTACCTATGAACGAACCAGCATAGTTATTTGACATGAATTTGAATCATGTGGCTCAAAATGACGACACAGACCTGTTAACCGAGTATCACTTTATGTACCAAATTGGCAGATACAAAAATCCTATTTACATTCATTTCCATAGGGAAGTTAGTTTTAGATCATGCAAAAGCTGTGTTGTCAGGTCATCCTTGAAAAACTGACAAGTGCGAGCAGTCATGTAGTATCACTACCATGAGAAGGCAGTGCCAGAGCCAGGCTTTTCTTCAATTATTTGCCCAATTTTTATTTAAAATTTTTTTTAATTTATTTATTTGTAAAGATTTATTTATTTACTTGACAGGCAGAGTTACAGACAGGGAGAGGGAGAGACAGAGAGAGAGAGGTCTTCCATCTGCTGGTTTGCTCCCCAAATGACTGGAACATCCAGAGCTGGGCCAATCCCAAGCCAGGAGCCAGGAGCCAGGAGCCAGGTGCTTCTTCTGGGTCTCCCACATACGTGCAGGGGCCCAAGCACTTGGACCATCTTTTACTGCTTTCCCAGGCCACCACAGGCAGCCGGATCTGAAGTGGAGCAGCTGGGACTTGAACTCATGCCCTTATGGGATGCTGGTGCCACAAGCAGATGCTTAACTTACTACACCACAGTGCCAGCCCCAAGATTTATTTATTTGAAAGGCAGAATTACACACACAGAGAGAAATCTTCTATCTGCTGCTTCATCCCCCAAATAGCTACAACAGCCAGGTCTGGGTCACACAGAAGCCAGGAGACCAGAACTCCATCTGGGTCTCCCAAGTGGGTGGCAAAGGTCCAAGTTCTTGGGCCATCTTCTACTGCTTTTCCAGTTTCAGTAGTAGGGAACTGGAAGCAGAACTGCCAGGACTTGATCCAGCGCTCACATGGGTTGCAGCATCATTGGTAGTGACTTACTCAGCTGTGCCACAATGCCAGCCGCCATTCAATTTTTAAATATAGGGGCGATGCTTCAAAAAAAACTGGGCACACTGTGCTGAGTTCTTCCAACTTGGAGAATTTTGAAATAAATATATGACTGAGCCTTCTTCCTTTAATGCTCAAATGTTTTCCTGTTGAAAATTTGTATAAAGACATTGTAAAACTTCAATGGCTCCTTTACTGGGTTCAGCTGAACCTAATCTTGTTGCTGTATGAACCCAGGGCATCAGGACGAATGTTGTGGGCTCCACCCCAGAGATGTGGAGGGTTTGCTTCTGGATGCCAAAGTTCTGCAAAGCATGCTTGTTTGTCCAGCAGTAGCTGATTCCAAAAGGTACTTTCTCTTTCCTCCCTGCTCCTGTACAGATTCTACTCCATCCCAGTGCCCTCCACTTTCCCCACGTGGCTTATTTTAATCAATCCTGTGAATTGGATTGCAGAAAGCTAAGGGTTTCAAAGCACAAAAGTTAAATAAAATCCAAGTTATGAGTTAAGGCCCCAGGATTTCACCCATGGAAAAGAGTAGGCTTTTGTGGAAGGGGTTTCAGTGGCTCAGAGATGAATTTCTGAGGCAGTGGGAATGGACTTTGACTCTGACCCAACTTAAGACCCTATCTGATTGGGAGGTCTGAACTTGGCCATCCTATAGTATACTTAACATTAAATGCTTGTGTTACACAGGGATATGTTTACAGCAGGTGGGAAAGGCAGCTGGTGTGGTGTTGGGAGTGGCTGCAGGCCAGGTCCAGGCCTTGAAGCCTACTACTGCTGTGTGCCCAAGGGATGCCTCAGTCACCTCATCTGTGTGGTGAAGTAAAAGAACAGGACTGTCATGAGAAAGCATTATTGTTTGTAAAGTCTGTAGCAGAGTGCTGGCACATGGCATGTGCCAAGTTGGTGTTTGTAGGCACAACAGAATAAAATAAATCATACTTAAGTCACTACTCTCATTTAATGGCGAAATAATTTGATTTGTTTTTGCCAGTTGTTTATCTGAGAGTGAAGCCATTAAGTAAATGTCTCTCCTTCATTTGTTTATGGAAAGCAAATCAAAACATCTGAATGTTCCTGGGTGCCAAGCACCATGAGAGGTGCTAAGATATTGACTCCAACCACACAATTTCTTTTCTCAAGAACTACCTTAAGCGAGACTCCACAATGTCCCATCATATGACCTGCTACTGTAGTGGAGTTTCTTTTCTTTGAAAATCTGCCATTTCATTTTGACACAGGTAAAAATTTTTGAAGACAACTAAAAGTTTGATTAAAGTTATTCTATTCATTAGTGATGAATAGATTTAGGGACTCCTAAGATGATTTACATATATTCCTACAAAAATTCTTTATTTGTTTTTATTTTGCTAACATGTCACATTAGTGTGACAGGAATGAGCCCTTAATTCAAATGCTGATTTTTTTTAATTAGAAAAAATATGTGTTTGTCATAAAAAATCTACAAATTCAGATTAACATATGGAAAAAAAACTTCATGCTGCTACAACCCAGGCCAATGAGAGTTAACCTTTCAGAGATTTCCTGGGTTATTTTACCATACATTGTGTGTATTTGCCTGTACCCAATCGTTTGTTATATATGCATTTGTATACACAGATTGGAGAGTGGGGGTTCAGATATTGCCTCATGTTAGATGCTTCCTCTGCCTGAATGCAAAGATGTATTCTACTCGCCCACCACATCCAGCAAGGTGCTTCTGATTTGAGCCTGTCCAATGTTTGAAGAAGAGGGATTCATGTTAGCCAGTGACCAGGCTTCTGGTCCAAGGAAGGCAAGTTTGTAAGAGGTATTGGATGGGACCTTGGTTATTGGGTTTGTCTTGTAAAACTCAGTGGGAAGGCTCTACCTGAAGGTCATCTGGCCTAATTTCCTCCTTAATTTTTTCTTATCCCAATGATACAGTGGTCACACTGGAACCAGACCCCCAACTTCGTTCTCCCACAGCTATGATTTTGCACATGGCCTCATTAGATGATCTGGCACACAGTGGGCCTTTGATGAAAATCTGTTTAATTAAAAAAAATTCACCTAGAAGCTCACCACCAAGAGATAACTGCTGCTTCAAACATGTATTATTTTGGTCTACATACTGTATTTTCTAATTTTTCAGGTTGGTCACTTGAGATGATTACAACTGAGGGTTTTATAGGTCTTTCAATGCTCTTAATAAAGAAACAGAATTCTGACTAGTCAGGCCAAAGATATAATAAATGCTGGTGCTTTATCATTTAAAAAAATTTAACGTATTTGTTCTCATTTTATTTGGAAGAGACAGAGAGAAAGATGGAGAGAGAATGAGAGGGAGATAAAGATCTTCCACCCACTGGTTCATTCCCCAAATGCTAACAACAGCAAGGCTGAACCAAGTGGAAGCCAAAAGCCTGAAACTCCTTCCAGGTCTCCCATATGCATAGCAGGAACCTCATCTACTTAAGCTGTCATTTGCTGCCTCCTAGGGTGAACACCAATAGGAAAGTGGACTGGAAATGGAGCAGTCAGGACTTGAACCAGGACTTCAATGTGGGATGTGGGTGACTTAACCATTGTGCCAAATGCCTGCCCTGGGTGTTTTAAAAGGTGTAAAAAGTGGATCCAGCATTGTGGCACTGTGGGTTACGTTGCCATCTGCAACACTGGTGTCCTATATGGGTGCTGGTTCATGTCCCAGTTGGTCCACTTCGGATCCAGCTCCCTGCTAATGGCCTGGGAAAAGCGGCGGAAGACAGCCCTAGTATTTGGGTCCCTGCCACCCACGTGGGACACCAGTTAAAGCTCCTGGCTCCTGGCTTTGGCCTGGACCAGTTCTGGCCGTTGTGGCCATTAGTAAACCAGCAGATGGAAGATCTCTGTCTCTCCTCTAACTCTGCCTTTCAAATAAATAATTAAGTAAATCTTAAAAAAAATAAAATAAATTTTGCTGGGCTTTTTGGGTTTTCAAAAAATTATTAGGGGTGGACATTTGCCACCAAGGTTTAAGACACTGCTTGGGATGTCTGTATCTCACATCAGAGTGCCTGTGGAGTTTGAGTTCTAGTTCTGCTTCTGATTTCATCTTCCTGCTAATGCACACCATGGGAGGCAGCAGAGGATGGCTCAAGTAGTTGGGTCTCTGCCACCCACATGGGAGGCCCAGATTAAGCTGTAGACTTCTGGCTTTGGTCTGGCCCAGCCCTGGCTGTTTTAGGCATTTGGGGAATGTATCAGCCAATGGAAGGTCTCTGTCTATCTCTCTATCTTTCTCATTGTCTTTCTAAGTAAGTAACAATGATTTAAAAATTCACTTTGGTAGCTTATTTTACTCTTCATTCTGTATCTTCCTTGTGATCAATTAATAAGAAATCTAAAGTTTTTGTCTTATGATTAAAAAAGGAGGGGGGTAGTAAACTTTAATGATTCTTTGGTTAAACACATCAACAGCAGAAAAAGAGTGGGGAATCATATGTTTTAACATCAGGAGGGCCCCCTAGGCTTCTTAAGTGCTGAGGACAGACAGGGAGTAGAGGCAGCCGTGAACTTCCTGGCCTTTCCCACACTGACCCCATCTGCCTAGGGTGCAGGGCAGCCACTCTTCTCCACTGCCAACAGCAACACACTCTGTCAACACTGGGGCTCTCAGAACCAAGAGAGGGTCTGCTAGGTTCTGACCATGGCCCAGTCCTAGATCTGTCCAACTCAGCACCATGCTGTGCCCCTCACAGGCAAAGACGCCCAGAGGAAATACTGTCTGAAGGTGTTTGTGAAATTTTGTGAGACAGCTTTCCTTACACTTTGCTGTGGCATCACACAGTGCAGAAAGTGGCTCTATCCTGTCACACAGACTTTAAAAGTTAATGCTAAACAGGTTGTCTTTAATTTGCCATGTCAGCTACTGCTGCAGCCCAGATATCTTTAGAGCCAATCACTTACCTGAAAGGGGATCTCCAGTACTGTCTGGAAAGCCATTTTCTTCTCCCTAAAAACCAAAAAGCAGCTTTCATTAAAATCATATATATATTTCATTATATTCTTAGAATTGTATCTAGAGACTATATTGAATCTGTTAAAAACTAATTAAACGTTTAAAAGCATTAAAAAGTCATTTTCATATGAATGGACACACAGTATCAATTATCCAATCCAATTAAATTTCCATCAAAACCTTTGGGTTGGATTTTTTTTTTTTTTTTTGACAGGCAGAGTGGATAGTGAGAGAGAGAGACAGAGAGAAAGGTCCTCCTTTTGCCGTTGGTTCACCCTCCAATGGCCGCCGCGGCTGGCGCGCAGTGGCGGCGCATCGCGCTGATCCGATGGCAGGAGCCAGGTGCTTCTCCTGGTCTCCCATGGGGTGCAGGGCCCAAGCACTTGGGCCATCCTCCACTGCACTCCCTGGCCACAGCAGAGAGCTGGCCTGGAAGAGGGGCAACCGGGAAAGAATCTGGCTCCCCGACCAGGACTAGAACCCGGTGTGCCGGTGCCGCTAGGTGGAGGATTAGCCTAGTGAGCCACGGCGCTGGCCTGGGTTGGATCTTAAGAATGCCCTGTTTTATTTTTTAACAAGATTTATTCATTTATTTGAAAATCAAAGTTACACAGGGAGAGGAAGAGAGAGAGAGAGAGAGAAAGAGAGAGGTCTTTCATCGCTGATTCACTCTCCAAATGGCTGCAATGGCCAGGGCTTGGACTAGGCCAAAGTCAGGAGTCTGGAACTTTTTCTGGGTCTCCCACATGGGTACAGGTGCCATCTTTTGCTGCTTTCACAGGTGCATTAGCAGAAAGCTGGATTGAAGTGGACCAGCTGGAACTTGAACTGGTGCCTATATGGGGTATCAGCACCACAGGCAGAGGCTTAGCTTACTACTCCACAGTGCCGGCCCCACACCAAGAACGACCTTTTAATGGGGGTAAGCCAAAGTCTCCCTCTGAATGTAAGCTACATGAGAGCAGGGGCTTTTGTTTATGTTCTCCCTATACTGTGCCCCAAGACACAGTACAGTGCCTGTGACACAGCAGACACTCAGTATGTGTCATTAAATCTAATAGTGTCCCTATTTTTTAAAGAGTGTCAATGCATGTGATAAAGTTCTGTTTTATTTGAGATTATGGGTCATTTTATTTCCAATCTACTTTTTGTTAGGCTTGTTGTTTCCCTTACCTATTAAATGTTATTTCCTTTACCTATTTTTTCCCAAAGAAATCTTTTATTTAATGAGTACAAATTTCATATGTACAACTTTAGGAATACAGTGATTCTTCTCATCATACCTGCCCTCCCAACCACACTCCCAACCCTGCCTCCCTCTCCCATTCCCATTCTCCATTCAGATTCATTTTCAATTAACTTTATACACAGAAGAACAACTCTATACTAAGTAAAGATTTCAAAAATTTGCACACACATGCACAAAAAAAAAAAACACCTGAGAATCAGTTTTACAGTTAATTCTCATAGAGGACAGAGGTCCTACATGGGGAGTAAGTGTGTGATAACTCCTGTTGTTAATTTAACAATTAATACATGTATAATGTCAGTGATCACCCGAGGCTCTTGACATGAGCTACCAAGGCTCAGAAGCCTTCTGAATCCAGTCTCCATCAGTATTTATTTTTTTTTTTTTTGACAGGCAGAGTGGACAGTGAGAGAGAGAGACAGAGAGAGAAAGGTCTTCCTTTTGCCGCTGGTTCACCCTCCAATGGCCGCCGCTGCAGCCGGCGCACCGCGCTGATCCTGGCAGGAGCCAGGAGCCAGGTGCTTTTCCTGGTCTCCCATGGGGTGCAGGGCCCAAGCACCTGGGCCATCCTCCACTGCACTCCCTGGCCATAGCAGAGAGCTGGCCTGGAAGAGGGGCAACCGGGACAGAATCCGGCGCCCCAACCGGGACTAGAACCCGGTGTGCCGGCGCCGCAAGGTGGAGGATTAGCCTATTGAGCCACGGCGCCGGCTTTCCATCAGTATTTAGACAAGGCCATAAGCAGAGTGGAAGTTCTCTCCTTCCTTCAGAGAAAAGTACATCCTTTTTTGACAGCCACTTCTTTCCACTGGGGTCTCTCTCACAGAGACCCTTCATGTAGGATTTTTTTTTTTTTTTTTTGCCACAGTGTCTTGGCTTCCCATGCCTGAAACGTTCTTATGGGCTTTGCAGCCAGACCAGAATGCCTTAAGGGCTGATTCTGAGATCAAAGTGCTACTTAAAATGATTTTCATTCTATGAGTCTGTTGTATGGACTGCTTCCCGTGTTGTAGCATTCACTCCTTTTTAATTCTATCTGTTATTATTACCAAACACTTAATCCTACTTATATGACCACTTTGACACTTAATCCTATGTATTAGATCACTTTGACACTTAATATGGCTACTTTAACTCTTAAGATGGCATTTTTACCACCCATGAAAGCTTTTTTTTAAAAGATTTATTTATTTATTTGAAAGTCAGAGTTACACAGAGAGAGGAGAGGGAGGAAGAGGGAGAGGGAGAGGGAGAGGGAGAGACAGAGGCAGAGGCAGAGGCAGAGGCAGAGGCAGAGGCAGAGGCAGAGGGAGAGAGAGGTCTTCCATCTGATGGTTCACTCCCCAACTGGTCGCAATGGCCGGAGCTGTGCTGACCCAAAGCCAGGAGCCAGGAGCTTCTTCCAGGTCTCCCACATGGGTGCAGGGGCCCAAGGACTTGGGCCATCTTCTACTATTTTCCCAGACCACAGCAGAGAGCTGGATGGGAAGTGGAGCAGCCGGGTCTTAAACCGACGCCCATATGGGATGCTAGCGCTTCAAGCCAGGATGTTAACCTGCTGCACCATAGTGCCAGCACCCCCATGCAAGTTTTTAAACTGTGCCCTTAGAAGTCCGTATGCAGAACTATACAGCTTTACAGTTACAAACTTCTTCCTCCCTCTCTTATTCCACTTTTATGTTTTACTGAGATCTATTTTCAATTGATTTTATTTACTTATGATTAACTCTATGTTAAGTAGAGTTCAACAAATAGTATGAAGAGAAAGGAAAAAAAATGTTCCTTGACAGTCCAGACAAGGGCTGTTTAAGTCATTGCTTCTCAAAATGTCAATTTCACTTCTACAAATTTCCTTTTAGGTGACCCATTAGTTATCACAGATCAGGGAGAACAAATGGTATTTGTCCCTTTGGAACTGGTGTATTTCACTAAGTATGATGTTTTCCATATTCAACCATTTTGTTGCAAAAGACCAGGTTTAATTTTTTAACCACCATGTAGTATTCCAAAGAGTACACATCCAATACTTTTTTTATCCAGTCTTCAGTTGACAGGCATTTAGGTTGATTCAATGTCTTAGCTAATGTGAATTGGGGGTATAGATAACTCCTTTATTTGCTGATTTCATTTCCTTTAGGTAAATTCCCAGGAATACGATGCCTGGGTCATATGGTAGGTCTATATTCTGAGGTATCTCCAAACTGTCTTCCATAGTGGTTTTACCAGTTTATGTTCCCATCAACAGTGGATTATGGTACCTTTTTCTCCACATCCTCACTAGCAATTGTTGTTTCTTGATTTCTGTATGAAAGCCATCCTTACTGGGGTGAGGTGGAACCTCATTGTGGTTTTGATTTGCATTTCCCTGACAGCTAGTGATCCTGAACATTTTTTCATGTGTCTGTTGGCCATTTGGATTTCCTCTTTTGAAAAATGTCTGTTTAAATCCTTTGCCCATTTCTTCCCTGCATTGTTTGTCTTGTTGTAGAGTTTCTTGACCTCTTTATATATTCTGGTTATTAATCTTTTATCAGTTGTATAGTTTGCAAATAATTTCTTCCATTCTGTCAGTTGCCTCTTCACTTTCCTGTTTCTTTTGCAGTACAGAAGGTTCTCAATTTGAAGTAATGACATCTGTTAATTTTGGCTATTGATTGTCTGTTCCTTTGGGGTCTTTTCTAAGAACTCTCTGCCTATGCCAATATCTTGCAAGGTTTCAACAATGTTCTGTAATAATTTGATGGTATCAGGTCATAGATTTAGGTCTTTGATCCATTTTGAATGGATTTTTGTGTAAGGTGTAAGGTCAGGGTCCTGCTTCATACTTCTAAATATGGAAATCCAGTTTTCTCAGCACCATTTGTTGAAGGGACTATCCTTGTTCCAGGGAATGGTTTTAGCTCTTTGATCAAATGTAAGTTGGTTGTAGGTGCTTGAATTGATTTCTGGAGTTTTTATTCTGTTCCATTTGACTATCCATCAGTTTTTGTACCAGTACCAGGCTGTTTTGATTATGACTGCCTTATAGTATGTCTTGAAATCTGGTAATGTTATGCCTCCAGCTTTGTTTTTGTTGTATAAGATTGCTTTAGCTATTCAAGGTCTTCTATATTTCTATATGAATTTGAACATCATATTTTCTAGATATGGGAACTGCCTTTGGTATTTTGGTTGGTATTGCATTGAATCTGTAAATTGCTTTTGGAAGAATGGACATTTTGATGATATTGATTCTTCCAATCCATGAACATGGAGGATTTTTCCATTTTTTTGTATCTTTTTTCTATTTCTTTCTTTAATGTTTTGTAATTCTCCTTTGACATCCTTGGTTAAATTTATTCCAAGATACTTGATTTTTTTCTAAATATTGTGAGGGATTGATCTTAGAAGCTCTTTCTCAGCCATGGAATTTTCTGTCCATACAAAGGCTGTTGATTTCTGTGTACTGATTCCACATCCTGCTACTTTACCAAACTCTTCTATGAATTCCAATACACTCTTGGTGGAGTCTTTTGGGTCCTTTACATAGAGAATCATGTCATCTGCAAAGAGAAATAGTTTGACTTCTTCTTTCCCAATTTGCATCCCTTTATTTCCTTTTCTTGCCTATGGCTCTGGTTAAAACTTCCAGGACTACATTGAATAGAAGTGGTGAGAGGGGGCATCCTTATCTGGTTCCAGATCTCAGTGGAAATGCTTCCAACTTTTCCCTATTCAATAGGATGCTGGCAGTGGGTTTGTCACAAACTGCCTTGATTGTGTTGAGGAATGTTCCTTCTATACTCAATTTGTTTAGAGCTTTCATCATGAAACGGTGTTGTATTTTATCAAATGCTTTCTCTGCATCTACTGAGATAATCACATGGTTTTTGTTCTTCAGTTTGTTAAGGTGATAAATCAAATTAATTTATTTGCAAATGTTGAACCATCCCTGCATACTAGGGATAAATCCCACTTGGTCTGGGTGAATGATTTTTCTGATGTGTTGTTGGATTCAATTGGTTAGAATTTTGTTAAGGATTTTTGTGTCTATGTTCATCAGGAAAATTTGTCTCTAGTTTTCTTTCTCTGTTGTATCTTTTTCGGCTTTAGGAATTCAAATGATGCTGGCTTAATAGAAAGAATTTGGAAGGATTCCCTCCCTTTCAATTGTTTTGAATAACTTGAGAAGTATTAGAGTTAATTCTTCTTTAAATGTCTGGTAGAATTAAGCAGTGAAGCCATCTTGTCTTGGGCTTTTCTTTCTTGGGAGGTTTTTTTTTTAACTTTTATTTAATGAATATAAATTTCCAAAGTACGGCTTATGGATTACAATGGCTTCCCCCCCATAACGTCTCTCCCACCCGCAACCCTCCCCTTTCCCATTCCCTCTCCCCTTCCATTCACATGAGGATTCATTTTCAATTCTCTCTATATACAGAAGATCAGTTTAGCATACATTAAGTAAAGATTTCAACAGTTTGCTCCCACACAGAAACATAAAGTGAAAAATAATAGATGATTTTTTAAATGATGATGAAATCAGATCAGACCTATTGTCATGTTTAATCCCAGCGAGAGTCAAGTTGGGAATTGCTAATTTCTTCTTTATTTTTTTTTAACAGAAGGTCAGTTTAGTATACATTAAGTAAAGATTTCAACAGTTTGCACCCCCATAGAAACACAAAGTGAAATATACTGTTTGAGTACTCGTTATAGCATTAAGCCTCAATGTACAGCACATTAAGGACAGAGATCCTACATGAGGAGTAAGTGCACAATGACTCCTGTTGGTGACTTTACAAATTGACACTCCTGTTTATGGCATCAGTAATCTCCCTATGCACCACTCATGAGTTTCCAAGGCTATGGAAGCCCCTTGAGTTCTCTGACTCTTATCTTGTTTAGACAAGGTCATAGTCAAAGTGGAGGTTCTCTCCTCCCTTCAGAGAAAGGTACCTCCTTCTTTGAAGACCTGTTCTTTCCACTGGGATCTCACTCACAGAGATCTTTTGCCAGAGTGTCTTGGCTTTCCATGCCTGAAATACTCTCATGGGCTTTTCAGCCAGATCCGAATGCCTTTAGGGCTGATTCTGAGGCCAGAGTGCTGTTTAGGACATCCGCCATTCTATGAGTCTGCTGAGTATCTCGCTTCCCATGTTGGATCACTCTCCCCTATATTTATTCTATCGATTAGTATTAGCAGGTACCAGACTTGTTTATGTGCTCCCTTTGACTCTTAGTCCTTTCATTATGATCAATTGTGAACTGAAATTGATCACTTGGACTAGTGAGATGGCACTGGTACATGCCACCTTGATGGGATTAAATTGGAGTCCCCTGGTATGTTTCTAACTCTACCATTTGGGGCAAGTCAGCTTGAGCATGTCCCAAATTGTACATCTCTTCCCTCTCTTATCCCCACTCTTATGTTTAACAGGGATCACATTTCAGTTAAATTTCAACACTTAAGAATAACTGTGTATTAATTACAGAATTAAACCAGTCATATTAAGTAGAACAGACAAAAAAAACTACTAAGAGGGATAATGTATTAAGTTGTTCATTAACAGTCAGGGCTATGCTGATCAAGTCACCGTTTCTCATAGTGTCCATTTCACTTCAACAGGTTTCCTTTTTGGTGTTCAGTCAGTTGTCACCGATCAGGGTGAACATATGGTATTTGTCCCTTTGGTACTGGCTTATTTCACTCAGCATGATGTGTTCCAGATTCCTCCATTTTGTTGCAAATGACTAGATTTCGTTGTTTCTTACTGCGGTATAGTATTCTAAAGAGTACATATCCCATAATTTCTTTATCCAGTCTACCGTTGATGGGCATTTAGGTTGGTTCCAGGTCTTGGCTATTGTGAATTGTGCTGCAATAAACATTAGGGTGCAGACCGCTTTTTTGTTTGCCAATTTCATTTCCTTTGGGTAAATTCCAAGGAGTGGGATGGCTGGGTCGAACGGTAGGGTTATATTCAGGTTTCTGAGGAATCTCCAGACTGACTTCCATAGTGGCTTGACCAGTTTGCATTCCCACCAACAGTGGGTTAGTGTCCCTTTTCCCCCACATCCTCGCCAGCATCTGTTGTTGGTGGATTTCTGCATGTGAGCCATTCTAACTGGGGTGAGGTGAAACCTCATTGTGGTTTTGATTTGCATTTCCCTGATTGCTAGTTACCTTGAACATTTTTTCATGTGCCTGTTGGCCATTTGGATTTCCTCTTTTGAAAAATGTCTATTGAGGTCCTTGGCCCATCTCTTAAGTGGGTTGTTTGTTTTGATTTTGTGGTGTTTTTTGATCATTTTATAGATTCTAGTTGTTAATCCTTTGTCTGTTGTGTAGTTTGCGAATAACGTCTCCCATTCTGTTGGTTGATGAGGCACTTAATTCTATACTCTGTTCCTATCCTTGGGTTTATGTGCCTGCTTCTGTGTGCCAGTTGCATACTATTTTAATTACTTGCTTTGTAACATAATTTGAAGTCAGAAAGTGTTAAACCTTGAACTTTGCTCTTGTTGGTTTTGTTTTTGTGGAGTTTCTTGATTTCTTTGTAGATTCTGGTTATTAACCCTTTATCTGTTGCATGGTTTGCAAATATTTTTTCCCATTCTGTCGGTTGTCTCTTCACTCTCCTGACTGTTTCTTTTGCAGTACAGAAACTTCTCAATTTGATGCAATCCCAATAGTTGATTTTGGCTTTGACTGCCTGTGCCTCCCGGGTCTTTTCCAGAAATTCTTTGCCTGTGCCAATATCTTGAAGGGTTTCTCCAATGTTCTCTAATAACTTGATGGTGTCAGGTCGTAGATTTAGGTCTTTAACCTATGTTGAGTGGATTTTTGTGTAAGGTGAAAGGTAGAGGTCTTGCTTCATGCTTCTGCACGTGGAAATCCAGTTTTCCCAGCACCATTTATTGAATAGACTGTCCTTGCTCCAGGAATTGGTTTTAGATCCTTGATAAAATATAAGTTGGCTGTAGATGTTTGGGTTGATTTCTGGTGTTTCAATTCTGTTCCATTGGTCTATCCATCTGTTTCTGTACCAGTACCATGCTGTTTTGATTACAACTGCCCTGTAGTATGTCCTGAAATCTGGTATTGTGATGCCTCCGGCTTTGTGTTTGTTGTACAAGATTGCTTTAGCTATTCGAGGTCTCTTTTGCCTCCATATAAATTTCAGCACCATTTTTTCCAGATCTGAGAAGAAGGTCTTCGGTATCTTGATTGGTATTGCATTGAATCTATAAATGGCTTTTGGGAGAATGGACATTTTGATGATATTGATTCTTCCAATCCATGAGCATGGAAGATTTTTCCATTTCTTGGTATCCTCTTCTATTTCTTTCTTTAAGGTTTTGTAATTTTCATCGTAGAGATCTTTAACGTCCTTGGTTATGTTTATTCCAAGGTATTTGATCGTTTTTGTAGCTATGGTGAATGGGATTGATCTTAGAATTTCTTCCTCAGCCATGGCATTGTCTGTGTATACAAAGGCTGTTGATTTTTGTGCATTGATTTTATACCCTGCTACTTTGCCAAACTCTTCTATGAGTTCCAATAGTCTCTTAGTAGAGTTCTTTGGGTCCCCTAAATAAAGAATCATATCATCTGCAAAGAGAGATAGTTTGAGTTCTTCCTTCCCAATTTGTATCCCTTTAATTTCTTTTTCTTGCCTAATAGCTCTGGCTAGAACCTCCAGAACTATATTGAATAGCAGTGGTGAGAGTGGGCGTCCCTGTCTGGTACCAGATCTCAGTGGAAATGCTTCCAACTTTTCCCCATTCAATAGGAGGTTGGCTGTGGGTTTTTCATAGATTGCTTTGATTGTATTGAGGAATGTTCCTTCCATTCCCAGTTTGCTTAGAGTTTTCATCATGAAAGGGTGTTATATTTTATCAAATGCTTTCTCTGCATCTATTGAGATAATCATATGGTTTTTCTTCTGCAGTCTGTTAATGTGGTGTATCACATTGATTGTTTTGCGCACATTGAACCATCCCTGCATACCAGGGATAAATCCCACTTGGTCTGGGTGGATGATCTTTCTGATGTGTTGTTGCATTCTATTGGTGAGAATTTTATTGAGGATTTTTGCATCTATGTTCATCAGGGATATTGGTCTGTAATTCTCTTTCAATGCTGCATCTTTTTCTGGCTTAGGAATTAAGGTGATGCTGGCTTCATAGAAAGAATTTGGGAGGACTCCCTCTTTTTCGATTGTTCTGAATAGTTTGAGAAGAATTGGAGTCAGTTCTTCTTTAAATGTCTGGTAGAATTCAGCAGTGAATCCATCTGGTCCTGGGCTTTTCTTTGTTGGGAGGGCCTTTATTACTGTTTCAATTTCTGTCTCAGTTATGGGTCTGTTTAGGTTTTCGATGTCTTCCTGGTTCAATTTAGGTAGGTTGCATGTGTCCAGGAATCTATCCATTTCTGATAGGTTTCCCTGTTTGCTGGCATACAAGTCCTTGTAGTAATTTCTGATGATTCATTTTATTTCTGTGGTGTCTGTTGTTATGTTTCCTTTTTCATCTCTGATTTTATTGATTTGGGTCTTTTCTCTTCTTTTTTTAGTTAGTTGGGTCAATAGGGTGTCAATTTTGTTTATTTTTTTTCAAAAAACCAGCTCCTCGTTTGGCTGATTTTTTGTAATGTTTTTTTTTGGATTCAATCCTGTTGATTTCTTCTCTGATTTTAATTATTTCTCTTCTCCTACTAGATTTGGGTCTGGTTTGCTGTAGGTTTTCTAGATCCTTGAGGTGAATTGAAAGCTCATCTATTTGGTGCCTTTCCAATTTCTTGATGTAGGCCCCTATTGATATAAACTTTCCTCTTAACACTGCTTTTGCTGCGTCCCATAAGTTTTGGTATGTTGTGCTGTTATCCTCATTTACTTCCAGAAAATTTTTGATTTCTCTTTTAATTTCTTCTATGACCCATTGTTCATTCAGGAGCATGTTGTTCAATCTCCATGTGTTTGTGTATGCTCTAGGGATTCCTGAGTTGCTAATTTCCAACTTCATTCCTTTATGGTCTGAGAAGCTGCATGGTATGATTCTAATTCTTTTGAATTTGCTGAGACTTGCTTTATGGCCTAGTATGTGGTCAATCCTAGAGAAGGTTCCATGTACTGCTGAGAAGAATGTAAAATCTTTAGCTGTAGGATTGAAAGTTCTGTATATATCTGTTAGATCCATTTGGGCTATAGTGTCGTTTAAATCTACTGTATCCTTGTTGATCTTCTGTCCTGTTGATCTGTCTATTTCTGAGAGTGGAGTATTGAAGTCCCCCAGTACTATTGTATTGGGGTCTAAGTCTCCCTTTAAGTCCGTTAACAAATCTTTTAGATAAACCGGTGCCCTGTAGTTAGGTGCATATACATTGATAATTGTTATATCTTCTTGTTGTATTGATCCCTTAATCATTATATAGTGTCCCTCTTTGTCACTCTTCACAGTTTTTGTGGTAAAGTTTATGTTGTCTGATATTAAGATGGCTACGCCCGCTCTTTTTTCATTTCTGTTGGCATGGTATATCTTTTTCCAGCCTTTCACTTTCAGTCTGTATGGATCTTTGTTGGAAAGATGCATTTCTTCTAATCAGCAAATAGATGGGTTTTGTTCCTTAATCCAATCAGCCAATCGGTGTCTTTTAACTGGACAGTTCAGGCCATTAACATTCAATGTGACTAATGATAAGTGGTAACTTTGCCCTGCCATTTCCCAAAGATATCTTCTAATATATGTTTTGAACTTTCTGTGATCTTTTGCTGTGAGGTTTCCTTCCTTTACCTTCTTTCATATTGATGACCGTGTTCCTGTGTTTCTGTGTGTAACACATCTTTAAGCATCTTTTGCAGGGCCGGACGAGTGGCGGCAAAGTCTTTCAATTTCTGTTTGCTATGAAAAGTCTTTATTTCACCTTCATTCACAAATGATAGCTTTGCAGGATATAATATTCTGGGCTGGCAGTTGTTCTCTCTTAGTACCTGGGCTATATCTCGCCATTCCCTCCTAGCTTGTAGGGTTTCTCATGAGAAGTCAGCTGTGAGTCTGATTGGAGATCCTCTGAGAGTAATCTGACGTTTCTCTCTTGCACATTTTAGGATCTTTTCTTTATGTTTCACTGTGGAGAGTTTAATTACAACGTGTCGTGGTGAGGATCTCTTTTGGTCGTGTTTATTAGGGGTTCTGTGTGCTTCCTGTACTAGGATTTCTCTGTCCTTCTCCAAACCTGGGAAATTTTCTGCTAATATCTCACTAAAAAGGCCTTCTAATCCCTTCTCCCTCTCCATGCCTTCAGGAACTCCTAGAACCCGAATGTTGGGGTTTTTAATAGTATCCTGAAGATTCCTGACAATATGTTTTAGATTTCTAATTTCCTCTTCTTTTCTTTGGTCTGACTGTATCCTTTCCTGTTCTCTGTCTTCTAAGTCCGATATTCTCTCTTCTGCTTCACCCATTCTGTTTGTAAGGCTCTCTATTGTGTTTTTCATTTGATCTATTGAATTCTTCACTTCATTATGATTTCTCGTCACTATCACAGTTTCCTGTTGTACTAGTTGTTTTGTTTCATTTTGATTCCTCCTTAATATTTCATTTTCACGAGAGAGATTTTCTATCTTGTCCATTAAGGATTTCTGTAGTTCAAGAATTTGTTTTTGAGAACTTCTTAATGTTCTTATCAATTTTTTGAGATCTGCTTCTTGCATTTATTCTATCTCCTCATCTTCATAATCTTGAATTGGGGTGTCTTTTTCATTTGGGGACGTCATGGTGACTTCCTTGTTTCTATTATCTCGGTTTTTGCGTTTGTTATTTGGCATATTGGAGATAGTTGGTTTCTTCACTGTGGAGCTTTTTCTTGTTATACTATGATTCTAGATTAAGTGGACTGTCTGTTTTTGATGGAGCCTTAGAGGCCTGAGATGGGTGTGGCCTGAGAGCTCTGTTTGGTGTGCCAAAGGTGACACTCCCAGGTTAGGCGTGATAGATTTCTCTCTCTCTCTTTCTTTCTTTTTTTGATCCAAAAGGGAAGTAATTCCGCACAGCTGAACGAAGTTGGAGGTAGTTAGCAGGCAAATGATATACCCACAGGAGCCAGAGATCGGAAGCTCTTTCCCAAGGACCACACAGGGAATCTGTTCTGCCCTAGGAGTGGGCTCAAATTCTCCTTCAGTCTCCCACTGGGTTGCCAAAGTTACGGAATTGTAGTGTCTCTGGAGAGTACTCATTTGAATTCTTGAGTTCTCTCCCCCACCGTCTCTTTTTTCACAGTCTCAGTTCAGTAGCACCACAAATTTACTAGGTCCTAATCTCCTGTTAATTCGCCCCACCCGGAGTCAGGTTTTTCTGCTAGGCTCAGGGCCGGTGCAGACCTGAGGTCGCTCTGCTTATGACGTATGTCCAAGATGGCGCCTGCTCTTTGTCTTGCTCACCCTTGAGAGGTGAGCGGAGAGAGAGAAACCCGTGTCCGTACCAGTCACCTTTTTTTTTTTCTCTCTCTCTCTCTTCTAGTTAGCCTGGTGAACTCCCCCCCCCCCCCGGGGGTCGTTCCCTCTAGTCTCCTCTCTCCGCTTGCCTGCCGGTGTCTCGGGCTATTGAGGTTCGGCTCACCTCGCATTCCAGCGCTGGTGTGTTGAGTCTGCCGTTGGTGTCCCGAACTGTGGGCTCCCACGCTCTCCACGCAGGTCCACTGTGAATCACGTGTTCCAGAAGAGTTTCTTCTGCTGTTTCCTCCCCTACTCTTCCTTGAACCTGCAGTATCTCCACTGTTATTAAACTGTCTCTCCCCAGACTATCAGTGTGCTCCCTTCCTATTCCGCCATCTTGCTCCACTAACTCTGGGAGGGTCTTTATTACTGATTCAATTTCCATCTCAGTAATGGGTGTGTTTAGGTTTTCTATGTCTTCATGACTCGATTTAGGTAGGTTTTATGTGTCCAGGAATCTACCCATCTCTTCTGTTTCCCAGTTTGTTGGCATACAGCTCTTTGTAGTACTTTCTGATGACTGGTATCTGTTGTTTAATTTCCTTTTTCATCTCTACTTTCACTGATTTGGGTCATCTTCCTCCTTTTTTTGGTTAGTTGGGCGAATTAGTGAGTCAATTCCATTTATTTTTTCAAAAAACAGATCTTCATTTTGCTGATGTTTTGTATTGTTCTTTTGGTTTCAACTTTGTTGATTTCTTCTCTAATTTTAATTATTTCTTTTTCTCCTACTAGTTTTGGGTTTGGTTTTCTGTTATTTTTCTAGATCCCTGAGATGCAATGATAGGTCTTTTATTTGATGCCTTTCCAATTTCTTGATGTAGGCACCAATTGCTATAAACTTTACTCTTAACACTGTTTTTGCTGTACCCCATAAGTTTTTTTTTTAAGATTTATTTATTTATTTGAAAGAGTTACAGAGAGGCAGAGGTGGGGGGGGGTCTTCCATCCAGCAGTTCACTCCCTAGGTGGCTGCAACTAATTGTGTCGATCCAAAGCCAGGGACCCAAGCTTTTTTTGGGTCTCCCATGTAGTACAAGGGCCCAAGCACTTGGGCCATCTTCTACTGCTTTCCCAGGCCATAGCAGAGATCTGGATCAGAATTGGAGCAGCTGAGACTTGAACCGGTCCCCACATGGAATGCCAGCACTGCAGGCAGCGCTGCTATACCACAGCGCTGGCCCCTCCCATATAATTTTTTTTAAGATTTGTTTTATTTATTTGAAAGATGGAGTTACAGAGAGGCAGAGGCAGAAAAGAGAGAGAGGTCTTCCACCCACTGTTTCACTCCCCAGATGGCCGCAATGGGTAGAGCTGGGTCCCCTATGTGGGTTCAGGGAACCAAGGATATGGGCCATCTTCTACTGCCTTCCCTGGCCAAAGTAGATATCTGGATTGGACATGTAGCAGCTGGGACACTAACTGGCACCCACATGGGATGCTGGCACTGCAGGCAGCAGATTTACCCACACTACACCACAGCACCAGCACCCCCTCCATAAGTTTTTATATGTTGTATTGTCATCTTCATTTGTTTCTAGAAATGTTTTTATTTCTTTCATGACCCACTGTGTTTTTTTTTTTTTAAGAATTATTTTATTTATTTGAAAGACAAAGTTACAGAGAGAACAAGAGCCAGAGAGAGAGGTCTTCCATTCTGCTGGTACACTTCCCAAATGACCACAGGGCCAGAGCTGAGCTGATCCAAAGCCAGGATCCAGGAGCTTCGTCCTGGTCTGCCACACAGCTGCAGGGACCCAAGGACTTGGGCCATCTTCTACTGACTTCTTAGGCCACAGCAGAGAGCTGGATAGGAAGTGGAGCAGCTGGGACTCAAACCGGCACCCATATGGGATGCTGGCACTACAGGCTGGGGTTTTAACTTGCTGTGCCACAGTGCCGGCCCCAACCCACTGATCATTCAGGAGCATATTATTCAGTCTCCAACTGTTTGCAAATGTTCTAGAGATTCCTGAGTTGCTGATTTCTAGTTTTATTCCATTGTGGTCTGAGAAGATGTATGGTATAATTTTGATTTTTTGAATTTGTTGAGACTTGCTTTATGGCTTAGCATGTGGTCAATCCTAAACAAAATTCCATGTACCACTGAGAAGAATGTGTATTCTTCAACTGTAGGATGCAAATTTCTGTAGATATCTGTTAGGTCCATTTGGTCAATTAACTGCTATTTCCTTGCTGATTTTCTGTCTGGTTGATCTATCCATTGCTGAAAATGGGGTGTTGAAGTCCCCCATTACTATTGTTTTGAGTCTATGTCTCCCTTTAGATCCCTTAACATTTCTTTTAAATATCCAAGTGCCTTGTAATTAGTTGCATATGCATTTATAATAGTTATATCTTCCTGTTGAATCAATCCTTTAGTTATTGCATAGTGCCCTTCTTTATCTCATCAGTTTTTGTGTTAAGTCTATTTTGTCTGAAATTAGGATGCCCACACCGGCTCTTTTTAAGTTTCTGTTAGCATGGAATATCTTTTTCCATCCTTTCACTTTCTGTCTGCATCCATCTTTGTTGGTGAGATTTTTTTTTTGTAGGCAGCAAATAGGTGGGTTTTCTTTTTTAATCCATTCATCCAGTCTGTGTCTTTTAACTGGAGAGTTGAGGGCATTTACATTCAAGGTGACTACTGATAAGTAACATTATTGCTCTGCCATTATTCCATAAATATTCCTATTGTTTACTTTGGATTTCCTTTGTACTTTTACTGGGATATTTCCTTCCTTTACCTTCTTTCATAGTGATGACCATGTTTCTGTGTTTCTGTGTGTAGCACATCCTTAAGCATTTTCTGCAGGGCTAGAACGGGTGGTGATAAATTCTTTTAATTTCTGTTTGTTTTGGAAGGTCTTTATTCCACCTTCATTCATAAATGAGAGCTTTGCAGGGCACAGTATTCTGGGTTAACAGTTCTTTTCTCTTAAGACTTGGAATATATCTCACCATTCTCTCCTACCCTGTAGGCCTTCTAATGAGAAGTCAACTGTGAGTGTAATTGGAGATCCTCTGAAAGTAATCTGGTGTTTCTCTTGTGCACATTTTAGAATCTTTTCTTTAGGTTTTCCTGTGGAGAGTTTGACTATAATGTGTCGTGGTGAAGATCTTTTCTGGTTAAATCTATTAGGAGTTCTATGTGCTTCCCATACTTGGACATCCCTTTCTTTTTCCAAATTAGGGACATTTTCTGTTTTATTTCACTAAAAAGGCCTTCTAGTCCTTTCTCTCTTTCCATGCCTTCAGGAACTCTTAGAACCCATATGTTGGGTCATTTGATAGTGTCCTGTAGATTACAACAGTATTTCTAGTTTTCTAAATTCTTCTTCTTGTGTTTGGTCTGACTGTATAATTTCTGTGCTTTGTCTTCTGTGTCAGATATTCTTTCTTCTGTTTCACTGATTCTGTTGTAAAGGCTTCCCACTGTGTTTTTTTATTTGTTCTACTGAATTCTTCATTTCCAAGATTTCATTTTGATTTCTCTTTAAGATCTCAGTTTCATGGGAGAAATTGTCTTTCATGTCATGTATGGATTTCAGTAGTTTGTTCATTTGCTTCTAATTACTTCTGAGTAATCCTATGATCAATTTTCTGAATTCCATTTCTGGCATTTCTTCAATCTCATCATCTTTACAATCTAGTATTGAAATGTTGGGTTCCTCTGGGGGCATCATGTTTTTTTTTTTTTTTTTTTTCTTATTCTTGCTTCTTGAATTGGTGTGTTTGTTATTCAGCATTTGTGGAGATACTTGTTGGTTTCTTCTTTTTTTTTTTTTTTTTTCACTGTGGTGGATTTTATCTTTGTACTATGCCTCTGTGGATAAGCGGAGTGTCTGCCTTCAGGGACTTCCTAGAGGCATGTGGTAGGTGTGGCCAAGTATCTCTGTTCAGTGCTCCAGGGTGAAGGGCATGTCTGAAGTGACACACCCAGGTTTGGCAAGGTAAATTTCCTATTTTTTTTTTTTACCAGAGGGGAGGTTTGTTCTTGCCTGTTGGTGTAGACTCAGCCAAGCTCCTCTCCTCAAAGCAGACCAATGCCTGGGCACTAGCCCCAGTGGGTATATTATTCGTCCACTCTTCCACAAGGACCACAAAAAAGGATCTGTGCAGTCCACAATGTAAGTGAGCTCAGATTCCCCAGCAATGTTCCCTGCTAGGTAAATAGGAAGCCCTGATCGTGTAGAGCCTCCCACAGTGACTGCCCAAAGTCCCAGTCACACCCTGAGTCCTCTCACACAGCCTCAGTGTTTTCACAGTCCTAGCATATAATCCTCCCATAGTCACAAGCACCCAGCCCCCTGTCTGTTCTCTCTACTAGACTCAGGAGTCTCTGCTTGGCTGGTTGCTGTGTGCAAACATGAGCTGGCGTAGCTATTACATATGTCCAAAATGGCACCTGCTCTCTATCAGCTTGTTACAGGATGCAGTTGCAGGGTGATTGGGGAGAGAGAAAACATGGCCCCTGCTTTGTTTCTCTGCTAGTCTGGCAGGTACACTATCCCTCACAGGGCTGCAAGCTGGATTCCCTCTAGGGTGTTCCTGCACCTTTTTTGCCATTGGCTTGGGCTGCTTCAGTCTGGTCTCACCTCACTCTCCAACAACAGTGCAGGAGCTCTTGGCTGCTGGGGTCCTGAATTGTGCGTGTCTTTGCCCTCCATGTAGGTTCATTGTGTCCCTCTAATTGGCGTAGAGTTTCCTCTGCTGTTTTCTCCCTAGGTCTTCCTTGAGACTGCACTCTTTCCACTTTTTTAAAACTATCTTCTCCTAGTCTAGAGCAGCAAGTTCCCTCCATACTCTGCCATCTTAATCCCTCCTCCCTTATTATTAAATTCACTTATTTGTGTAAAATTGCAAAGCAATTCAAACTGTGAAAAAGCAGTGTCCAAATCTTTTGAGGGGTAATCATATCTCTACCCATCCAACTGAAGTTCTATTTTCACAACTGAGGCCATACTACAGCATACACAGCATAAGGGATACACTCTGATCTTCTTTGGAGGTGAGTGAGTGTGTGTGTGTGTGTTGTGTGTGTGCATGTGAGTGCGCGTGCATGTGTGTATATTTTCCATGAAGCCAGGAGAGGAGTCTAGATCCAGCATACCTTTGTTGGTGTTAATATCTGCCTTTATGTAACTAACGTCTCTCAACTAGCTAATGTCCCCCCTCCATCCATGGCACCACAGAGGAAGCACTAGGTTGAGACAGGCCCATCACTACTAATGCTGCTCTCAGATTCCCCACCTGCGTCCTCAGGTGGCTGTTGGATTCACTCAGCTCAGGTGCAGCTCAGGTCTCTCTGCATCCTCAGGTCTGAGAGAGTTCCACTCTTAAAGATGGGTTAACTCCCGGGGTCAGCGTGTTTTAAGAATTTCAGCCAGTCTTTCTCTCTGGATCCTCTAAGAAACATTTCCCTTCACGCCTTAGCAGTGTGGAGACAACTGCTGTCCAATCACAAGTCCATTTTTTTCCCACACAACAGCATTCTATATCTTATCTGCTAGATTTTCTTGCTTATGTTTGAGTTCCTTTCCTTATCACTATCTTCAGTGAAAAAAAAAATCAACCTGCTTACCATAAATCATGTTTTTCTTCCCACATTCCCCTTACTCAGTTATAGGTGTGTTGTGTGTATGTTTGTATGTGTGAGAGACACACAGAGAGGGAGATATAGAAGGAAAGGAAGACAGTGTGTATATAAGAGTTACAGGAAGTCTGAAGGAAGAGCAATTGCCCTCTGTGCAACTTTCCAAGGGTAAGCTCAGAGCCACAGTGTTGGGCCACTGCTCACTGCTCCACAGGTCGTGTGAGGACCTGCCTTTGCACATCTGCAGAGCTCCAGCAGGATTGGGCAGGTGTGTATGCCCTTTTATCAACACAGTCACGGTTCTGCTCACTGAACTGGAAACAGGAACTTCAGGTCATGATGAGAGACACAAATGTTCGAACTTGACAGATTTTTGTGGTATTTGAGGTCTCTGTTCAAACATGAACTTTTCTATAAATAAAAACGATGCTACATGGCACATTTGACTTGATTCCTTATAAGCTGGAGAAAATGTTACCAAAGTCAATGTCTGGCAAAAATCATCTCCATGATGTAGACAGGGAACATGACTCAGATTTACTTGTAAAGGTTGATGAAGACAGAATTTAGATTACTATCTATGTTTTTTTTTGTTCCTGGCTCTGATTACTAGATTATAATACTTTTTAGCTTAGTTTTTTTTTTTTTTTGAAGAGTGAAACTAGAAAAGACTTATTTTTGTGGTTTTTATGGTCTAACTGAAACCACACTTCTGCCTATACTTAACACCTATTTATTGAGCAGTTAATATGCACAAGACCCCGTGTTGGAACCTGAACCCTTGCCCTCAAGGCCTGCTCCCAGGTCTGCCAGGGGAATAGAGACCACACAAATAAATAAAGTGTGAGCCAGAGGATGGTGCATCTCAACAGGAAGGTACAGATAAAGTCAGAGAGGAGAGCTTTCTGTTGATGAAAAAAAAAAAAAAAATCAGAGGCAGTTTCTTCCAGACTGCAAGATTTGAGGGGCCTGCTGAAGTCCTTAGGAGGGAGGGGCATTTAGCCAGCAGCACTCAGGAGTTGACAAGGACATGGAAAAGAACAGGGCCCCTGTGAGGCATTTTGTCTTTAGCAAAGGCAATGTGTGGGGCAAGAGGGAGATGAGAGGGAGTCTGTCCAAAGAGCTGGACTTCCTCTCACAGACAATGGGCATCACTCAAGGGCTCTCCCTGGAAGTAGGGCATCCTCAGAGCTATCCAGGATCAGTGCAGGGAATACCTGCCTGGCTGCAGATTGCAGGACATGTGGGGGTTGGGGACAGTTTGGAGGCCAGGTGGTAGGGGAGGCTGATTCACAGGCAAGGATTAATGAGACCCCAAAGCACCCATCTGAAGAGGAGGGGACGAAGCAAGAGCTACTGCAGACACACAGTCAAAGGAGCTGAAATGGAGAGCAAGTTCTGAAGAGATGATGGAGAAGATGATCAGGTCAGGCTCACATGACAAGTTTGTGATTCCTATGGGGGCTGAAAACATGGTCCTGGGCCCAGAGAGAGAGTCCAAGGAAGGAGATGAAAATATGGACCTTGAAGGGACTACAGAAGAAGAGACTGGCAGTGCCTGCATTTTGGTGGCAGGGGAAGCAATTAGAAAGGAAAGAGAATGCCAGAGAGAAGAGAAGCAAAGCATGAGGCACAGGAAGGTCATGGTTCTGAGGACTGAGTGACCTAAGACTTGGTGAGGAGGAGTCGAGTAGAGATTCTGACAATGGTTCTAGCGGGGTGGTAGAAGTGAGCACCAGCTTGTCCCTGGTGGGTGGTGAGGACATGGAGGTGGCCAGATGACACATATGCAGTTCTGTCTGCCTGGAACCACTGCCCAGGGTTGCCCAGCCCTTCAATCTGCTGAACCTCCCCATATCTGCAAGGCCCCAGCTCAGACATCACTTCCTCTAGGGCACCTTCTCCAAACCCCTAGTGTGGGTTCTGTGCCCTGTGTGTGCCACAGCATCCTGTACGTTGTCACCCATGAGCAGATTGTTCTGCTGGGTTTGGAGTCTCCTGCACTGCACTACAGATCATGAGGCAACAGGGACTTGTCCAATCTGCACTGTGGCGATAGGCTTGTCTCTGATACGGGGGTAATGCCAAGACTGTGGCAGGAAGGATGGTGAGAGGGAAGAGGAAAGAGGACAGGAATACTGAAGGGAGCCCATGTTTTCTAGAGCAGGGCATGGGCTGCAGTTCTCTGTGATGCTCTCCTTACCCTTCCCTCATCCCCTCATCATGCTCTTTAGCCTTGTCCTCTTGGTCACCAGTTCTTGTCCTCATCCTCCAAAGTCCCCTTCAGGTCTCACCTGTCTTTCTGTTCACTTAGTCACCTCCAAGCACCTGAGTGCTTGCCAATCCCTAACTTTACATGAATTTGACTCTACCTGATTGACCATAAGTTGCTGTGTGTTTCTGGGGTAAAGCAGCTGCAAACCAGATCCACTCATCTTACCTGATCACAGCTGGGGTGCACCCCATGTGCCACGCAAGTAACCCTTTATTGGGTCAGTTCCTGACATCCAAACACCTAGGAGCACAGAGCCACCACTGCACAAGTAACAAACACTGAAAATTTCTATCTAAACACATTGCCTTCATTCTGAGCGAAGTTCAACTATATAAAGTGCTGGTTTTATAGAAGAGAATGGTTTCTGAGTGAGGCTGACTGTGTATATGAAAGACAATGGTGTATGAAAGGACTCAGTTTATAAAAACAGTGACTGCTAAAGAAATGAAAATTTCAGTTTTGGGGTGAGTGTTGTGGTGCAGCAGGGAGTTATGGCATTTTTAAGCCAAATGGTAGCATCCAGTTGCTATTTGGCCATCCTTTCCCTTCTTTTTAAACATCTACTCCAATTACCACATATACTTGAATGTAACGTTAACAAAGTGTTTAAATTATCCTTAAAGACAGCAGGAATTTCCTTAAATCCAAGTTTCCATAAGTACTCTGGCTTTATAGGGTACTCTGTGAGACATTACTTTGAACAGTGAAATTAGTGTTTATGGAAAACACATGTGTGGCTTCACTAACCTGGAGAGAAAGAGGAGGCAAGACAATTTAACCCAGATATAGTGATTTTTCCTGGGAGTATGATTTCAAAATAGTAATACACTGTGGAAACTGCAAAGACACCATCACAGGATAATCTTTTAAAACAAAAACAAAGTAAAACCCTGCCCTAATGCTATGTAAATAGATGGGAAACCATGTTTGCAGACAGCTCAAAAGTGCTCTCATGGCCGGCGCCGCGGCTCACTAGCCTAATCCTCTGCCTGCAGCACCGGCACCTTGGGTTCTAGTCCCGGTTGCCCCTCTTCCAGTCCAGCTTTCTGCTGTGGCCCGGAAAGGCAGTGGAGGATGGCCCAAGTGCTTGGGCCCTGCACCAGCATGGGAGACCACGAGGATGCACCTGGCTCCTGGCTTCGGATTGGCGCAGTACTGGCCGTAGCAGCCATTTTGGGGGTGAACCAACGGAAGGAAGACCTTTCTCTCTGTCTCTCTCTCTCACTGTCTATAACTCTCTCTCTGTCTCTCCCTCTCACTGTCTAAGTCTTCCTGGCCAAAAAAAAAAAAGTGCTTTGGCTACCTCCTATGCATTACAATACCAGCTATCAAAAAGCAAAACACAAAAATAAAACAAAAAAACCCAACAGTCTTGGTGACAAAGTAGAGATATCAGAATCTGTGTACACTGCTGGTGGGAATGTTAAGTGGTGCAGTTGCTGGGAAAACAGATACAGGTTACCCAAAAAATTAAAAATAGAATTGCCACACAACACATCAATTCCACTTTTGTGTATACACCCAAGAGAATTACAAGCCAGGTCTTGAAAACATATTTGTACACCCATGTTTCACAGCAACATGATTCACAAAAATGGCAAGGCAGAAGCAACACAAGTGCCCATCAATGGTCGTATGGGTTTAAAAATGTTGTATATGGTGGTATACAATGGAGTATTATTCAGCCTTAAGAAGAAGAAATTCTGACACATGCTACCACCTGGATGAACCCTGAGGACATTAGGTTAAGTGAAATAAACCAGTCACAGAAGGACAAATACTGTATGATCACTCAAATGAGGTATCCAGAGGAGCCAAATTCATAGAGACAGAAAGGAGACTGGTGGAGGGGATATGGGGAGTTGTTCAATGGGGACAGAGTTTCAGTTTGGGAAGACGAGAAAGCTCCATGAATGGACAGTGATGATAGTTGCACAACGATACGAATGTATTGAATGCCCCTGGACTGTGTACTTCAAAACTGTTAAGATGGTAAACTTTGTGGTGTGTTTATTTTGTCATAATAGTAATAAGACCAAACACATGCTTTCTTACAGATGACATGGGCATCAGGAAGATGATGAACTCTACAAAGCAGTGTAGCCTGGGTGAGAGGACACAGACATGGAACCAAGCAGAAACACTGTGTGAACAACATTTTCCGATGGGAAAGATGTGGGGAAGGTTGCACCTCCAAAGTAAAACAAGCTATGGCATTAACTATGGGAGGAAATTCATAAATCATACAGGTATGCACTTAGATAAATTGTCTCCCTCCCTAAAGCTCAATGTTAATTTTCATCAATGCTGGCTAGAGGGATTCTCATTTAATTGATGTGGTGTGAGGTCTGGACATGGGTTGCTTTGCAAAATCACCTTCAGAAATTTTCAGGCATTGCAGGGTTGAATATTTTCTGTCTTCAAGTAGGCTAAAGAAAAACTCCATTTGTAAAACCTCATTGTGAACAGGAGGGAATTACCTTATGTTTAGGCAAAATGTGTTAAGTGCTGCCAAGAATTTTTTGAGCAAAGAGACAGCTGGCTAAGTGACAGAATTTTGCACTTTCGTTGGTTTATAAAGTGAGTGCCAGGTCTCATTTCTGCTTAGGGAGCTGAAAGCTCTGGATGCCCAAGAACAGTTAAAGATTTACACCTGAGAGCTCACAACAGGGACCTACTCTCAACCCGCAGCTGGACGTGTAGTTCATGTGGGGATGGATTAACATGACTACAGACACTGACAGACTGATGGGAAGGTCCTGTTAGATATAATCCAGGCAGGGCCACTGGTGTAGATTGAACTCCTGGACTAGGTCCCAAAAGACCAACCCAAAATGCAGTCATTCAAGCTAAGGTTCCATGGCACCGAACTGGAACCTAAGGTGTCTACTGGTGCAATCTGAACATCTGAGAAACTCAAGAGGAAGAAGATAATCTCATCTCCAAATGTGCCAGTTTTCTGGAGGAGTTTAAAACTAGGAGATTTACGACATCAATCTAAAGGGGCCAGTCTGGGCTGGTGTGATAAAGAAGTACCTTCTGCTTTAACCCATGCAAAGAAAGTATCGTGCAGTAATCCGTTGCTAATCAATGAACTTTTTCTTTTTTTTACAGGATGCTGTTTCCTTCTTCCAGCTAAGCCTTACAAAGACTGACTGTTCTGCCCTGACCAGAGGAGCTTCTCCCATTTTGTAGACTAGATACTGCCTGGTTTGTGAGCTGCTAATAAAAGCCAATTCGAACTTTAAAATGCAATCTGTTTGAAATTTTGTTCTTTGACAGTCCCCTCTAGTACCCAGGGACCAATTGTCTGTGAAACAGACACTATTTGGTTTGAACTTTAAGTATTTATGCTTCACTAAGTAATAAACAGCTTATATTCATTATTTTGCAAACTAAGGGGAAGATGACTGCATGATTAACCTAATATAACCTAACTCTGGTTGGAAACTACCATGAAGACCAAAAGTAACTGTCACTGTGCATCTGATGGTAGTAATCTAAATTGCAGGTCAAGACCCTGAGAAGAAATGCCCCACGTGTTGATGTCTTATACACTTGCAGTACCAGTTAAATTACTTAATTAGCTTCTTTGGGAGAATAACCAATGTTAAAGTTTGCTTTCAGATTTAAGAAAAATATTCTAGTAAATGGCCTTGAAACTATGATTTTAAAATGCCTGTGGGTGAGGCAAGTATTTGGAAGACAGTTAAGATGCTACTTGGATGCCCACATTCCATACTGGAGTGCCTCAGTTCAAGTTCCAGCTCTGCTGCCGACTCCGGCCTCCCGCTAACGTGTACCCTGGGGCAGCAGGTGACAGCTCAAGTACTTGGGTCCCTGCCACACACATGGGAGACCCAGATTGAATTGAGGGCTCCTGGTGTTGTCTTGGCCCAGCCCTAGCTGTTGCAGACTGACCATTTGGGGAATGAACCAGTGAATCAAGGACGTTCTCTGTTTCTCTGTTTCCCTGCCATTCAAGTAAATTTCAAATTAAAAAAAAAAAAATGCCTGAGGATGCCCTTGTAACAGTGCTTCATGTTTAGCATGGATTTAGGTTGTTCAAAAACTTTCTTACATCAGATGGCCAATGAAACTCTTTCAGTGGTAAGAATTCCCAAGACAGACCCAGGATCTGGGTAACTGCTCTGAATGTATTTATTGATTATCCACCTCTGAACATTAGTACTAGACTGTAAATCTCCTGTTGAGTTTCTCTAAAAAGTCAGTTTATATTCAGTTCTTCAGCAAATCAGTGGCTATTTTATTACAGCATTGAATTTTACTTTTTCTTGAAGTATACATATAACACACATATATCCACTGATTTGAAAGTATATCCAGCAACTGGCTTTCTGGGATGTATCTAATTCAGGATACATTTATTGAACATTTAGTGGTGTAAGAAACCATTCTAGGCCCTGGGATATGGACATAAAAAAATCTGCTGCCTCAAGATTCTAATCTAGTAGTGTAACAAAGACATAAACATAATATTGATATCACAAGGAATACTGTGTTACAAAGGCATAGATGGAAGGAAGGTGGCACAAAGGAAGGCAAGAATTCAAGTGAGACCTCAGGGAATAGGGTGCGTTTCATTGAGAATGAAAGAGCTAACTACAGAACAATGACAATTTGGAGTAAACGCTTTGGTGCTTTGCGAGAATCAGAGCAAATCTGTGGGTGTGTGGTATACATTTAGCTCTTCAGTGAATTTTCTCTCCAATTACAAGGAAGACCTATGACTTCTGGAGTTGAAATGGGGGTCAAAGACTTTCCTGCAACTTTGACGCCGGGCATGTTCGAGTGTAATTTCATACCTCTGCTATGGTTTCAAAGATGAAAGATAAACGGGTTTTCCCTTTGTGTATAAGGTATAGTTGATTATTGTTCAGAACTAACACAAAGTATTTTACAGGAGATTATGGTCTGTACATGCAAATACAAGTAGGCCGTGTAGATATGGATGTTAATGAAAGGGAGATTTTGCTTGTATTTACTTCATTCACAAACCCAGGCTGCACTATACAAGTGATGCAGAGCACAGACTAACTGAATTCTGCATGAGGAGGAAGTGCATGAACAAACTCCTCAGTTCAGTCTAGAATTTTCCTGCAGTACATAACTATGTACTAACTGCAGAGAGAACAGTTGGCTTCACTTGGTTTCAAGTATTCAAATATCACAAGTGTACTGAGTCAAAATACCCTTTAAATTTTTGAATGACTGATTCCAATACTTTTAATTTATTTGAAGAAACACCCAAAACATACAAAAAGTCAGAAATTACTCAAAATCATGCTGTTTTATAAAAAAGCAGAAAGGGTGTGAAAATCTTTGCTCTCTATCTCTCACCCCATCTCCCAATCCTCTCATTTCCCAGAGGTCCCTGGGTTTGCTCTAGGCACATCCTTCCTGATTTCTTAATCACAGCCATACTGACAACCATGAAAGAGAGATTTTTCGACCCAAACTGTACTGGCCTACAACTCGCTTTATGTTTAACAATATATCATGGACATTTTTTAAGGCCAGTGGTCTCTTCTTTTTTGTTTAATATTACACAGTGTTGGGGTGGGCATTGTGGTGCAGCTTGTAATATCTGCATCCCATATCAGAGTGCTGGTTTGACTTCCAGCCGTTCTGCTTCTAATCCAGCTTCCTGTTAATGCACCTGGGAAGGCAGCAGATGACCATCCAAGTGCTTGGGTTCCTGCCACCCATGTGGGAGACCTGGGTAGAGCTCCTAGCTTCAGCCCAGCCCTGACTGTTGTGGGCATTTGGAGTCAATTAGTGGACAGAAGATTTCTCTTTTTCTCTCCCTCCCCTTCACTCAGCCATTCAAATACATAAATAAATCTGTAAAAAAATATTGTATAGTGTCCATGTATCAGTTTATATAACCTGTTTCTACCAATGGGCATGAGTGTTATCTGCCAACTCTTCTCTACCTGAAATGCTACAAAGTGTATCTTGCACTCTGTTTCTACAGGACTGAGTCCTTAAGGTGAGATTACTAGAACAATGAGTAACAGATACTGCCAAATAATTTGCTAAAGAGTTATATTAGCTTGTACATTCATACACTGTTGACTGAGGTTGGGTAGCATGAATTTGAAATGGGAACAACAGATTACATTTCATTGTTTCCTCTAGCAATATAAAACAGAGAATACAGGTGGCCCTGGTTTATCCAAGCCAAGGGCTTGGCAAAGCAGGTTTCACAGAAAGCCAGTAAGAGCATCAACAACATGCTTGACCAGGGAATCAGACTGGGTCAGCAGGAGCCCAGAGAGAAGCCAGAGGCTTGGAACTGAAGGTCAACAACTACATTAGTATCCCTTCACAGGCTGCAAGAATAAATAGAGGGATGAGTGGGCAGTGTTGAAAGCTAAACATGCCTGCAGAGGGAGAGTGAAGGGGAAGAAGGAAAAGAGGCAAGGGTGGGTCAGAGTGGGGATCTTCAGAGTTCTAGGCCCAGGGCTTGTTTCAATGATCATGTGATCCCAGACTGCTCACTCCCATTGATTACATAAGCACAAAGGAGGAAGAAGACTGTATGTATCCCCTGGACTGGGGATACATGTAGTCTAGAAAAAGTAAGATGACCAATGGGAGGTAGGGCCAGATCATAATCTGTTTGGGGCAAAAATGTCCAGGGTTATAAAAAAAATGGAAAGAGAATTACTATGGCTTTTAAGGCCACTACACAAGTTCATCTGGTTTTACTCTAGTGCTTAGTATAGCTATTCTAGTGTGGTACCCTTGATTCCTTCCCAGAGGTGACCTGGCCAGCTCTATGGACTCTTGTGGAAGTATGTCAACAAGAACAGAGTGTGCAGGAGAGGCTAGTGTGCCTAAGTCACAGAATAGAACAGGTGATTTCCATTCCAGTCAGACTGACCCTCTCCTGCTCTCCAGACAGCTGTCAAGGACCCTTTCATAGCCTGGTTCAAGAAAGCATAGTTATGTGTGGCTAGGTAGCCAAGAACTGAAAGTCTGAAGTGAGGCCCTCCCATCAGAGTTAAAGATACCGAGTATAATCTTCAGGGAAAATTTTATAGCTTTACCTGGTAGCACTGGTTCCTCATTCTATAAATTTTGTATCAGGGTGTAGTAAGGAACTACCAAGTAAAGCACAACTGAATTTTCCTTAGAGAGAGAGAAAAAAAAAAAAAAACTAAAGGATTCACAGATCCATTAAATAGCTCTTGTTGGAGCTTGAAAGGATTGTTGCATATCAAGAGGAGCAGGCAGGGGCCTGCCGGGCTGACTCACGTCAGATATCATCTACAGAGAGTGCTGGTCAGGTCCATTCCCTGTTATTATAATGCACTTAATTGCTTTGGATTTGCAGATAGTCTGCTGAGCCAGTTGCTTTGCCAAAGCAATGAGACTACTGGATGGGATTCTGCCCATTGTCTCTGGAAAGAAAGAAACACCTCCTTCTATTTATCAACTGGATCCCTGTAGCATTTACCCTAGGCTGTTCTGTCAGACTGATACCACTAAGAACTATGGAAAAGCCAAAATATCCTTATATTTAATGAGGTAAAAGGCCCAAGAGCAACTAGTGACAGCAACTGCTGCAAACTCAGAAATACTGGGCATCTGGGAGTGGGACAGTGTGTGGGCTGGGCCAGGTCCCAGGTCCCAGGTCCCAGGTCCCAGCCCTGCCACTCATGAGCTGTCTCAGGCTGCCTTATCAATAAAGCACAGGGTTCAAGAGCGTGACTTCTGAGGTCCCCTTCTGCTTAGTCTATCTTCTGCTGCTATAACAACGCCATAAGCTGGGTAATTTATAAAGAAAAGAAGTGCATTTAGCTCATGATTCTAGACACTAGGAGGGCAAAGACAGAGGGGCCACAACCAGTGAGGGCCTCCTGCTGTGCCATAACATGGTGGAAGAGCAGAAGAGGAAGCAAGTGTGTGCCAGAGAAAGCACAGGGCAGATTCGCTTTGTAACACCCTGCTCTCCCCATAACTAACCCATTCCAGTGAGAACAGCATTACCCCACTCATGAAGACAAAGCACCATGACTTAATCACCTCTTTTTTTAAATGAATTTATTTATTTAAAAGAGTGACAGGGAGAGAGAGAGTGCACCATGCTTCCATTCACTGGTTCACTCCCCAAATGTCTGCAACAGCCAGGGCTGAAGCTGGGAGTCAGGAGCTTTATCTGGGTCTCCCTGTGGGTGACAAGGACCCACCATCCACTGCCTTGGGCCACCATCCATTGTCTTCCTAGGTATGTTAGCAGGAACCTATATGGGAAGTGGAACAGCCAGGACTTGACCCAGCACTCTGAAACTGGATGTGAGTGTTCTAAGAGGCAGCACTCACTGTACCACAACACCCACCCGTTACTCTCCTTTTAAGGTCCCTCTACTTCTCAGTACTACCACAATGGGGACAAATTTTCCAACTGATGAATTCTGGAGGACATATTCAAACCACAGCAAGGTCTAAATATGCCATGTTGTTAAGCAAAAATCTGGGTCCTAGGCCCCTTTCCAAATGCCCAGGACAAGCCAAGCCAACCTATCACTCTGGTTAGAACTGGTTATGACTGAGTTTAGGAGATAAGGCCAACAGACAAGGCTCTGGCCCTTTCATGACATGAAAGAAAATTCTTCTCATGAAATTGAGATTTTTAGAAAGAAATTAAAAGGAAACATTGGAAATGAAGTATTCAATAGAAAAGTAAAAAATGTGGTGGAAAGCTTTAACAACAGAACTGATGAAGCAAAAGAAAGAATATCCAAGTTAGAAGATGAATCTCTAGAAGTTTTACAATCAGACCTCCCCTCCCCCCCAAATAAGAAGAAGAAATTAGACAACTAAAAAACACTGTTGGAGATCTATGAGATACTATCATATGACCCAAAATACAGGTCTTAGGAGTTTCTGAAGACATGGAAAGAGAAAAAGATTAGAAGGCCTTTTTAGTAAAATAATAACAGAAAATGTCCCTAATTTGCACACAGAACTCCTAGTAGACTTAACCAGAAGAGCTCTTCACCACGACGCATTGTAGTCAAACTCCACAGAAAAACCTAAAGAAAAGATTCTAAATGTGCATGAGAGAAATGCCAGATTACATTCAGAGGATCTCCAATTAGACTCATAGCTGACTTCTCATCAGAAACCCTACAGACTAGGAGAGAATGGCAAGATATACTCCAAGTTTTAAGAGAAAAAAACTGTTAACCCAGAATACCGCACCCTGTAAAGCTCTCATTTATGAATGAAAATTCAAAAAAGATCTTCCATAACAAACAGAAATTGAAAGAGTCTGTCACCATCTGTCCAGCCTTATGAAAGACACTTAAGGATGTGCTTCACTATGAAAAAAGGTGAAGGCAGAAGATCTTCTAATAAAGGTACAAAGGAAATCCAAAGTAAATAATAGGAATATTTATGGAACAATGGCAGGGCCACATTGTTTCTTATCAATAGTGATGTTGACTGTAAATGGCCTCAACTCTAGAGTTAAAATACACAGACTGCCTGAATAAAAAAAAAATAAAAAAAAAAAAAACAACTATTTGCTGCCTACAAGAAATACATCTCACCAATAAAGATATGGACAGATCAACCAAACAGAAAATCAGCAAGGAAACAACAGCTGTCGACACAGTAGACCAAATGGACCTAATGGGTATCTACAGAAATGTCCATCCTACAGTTGCAGAATATACATTCTTCTCACCAGTGCATGGAACTTTCTCTAGGATAGACAACAAGCCAGGCCACAAAGCAAGTCTCATCAAATTAAAACAAAAATCAAAATTGCCGTGCATCTTCTCTGACAACATAGGAATGAGGCTGTAAATCAACAACTCAAGAATCTCTACAACATATGCAAACACATGAAGACTGAACAACATGCTCCTGAATGAACAGTGGGTCATAGAAGAAATTAAAAGAGAAATCAAAACTGTTGGGGAACAGGTTTTTTTATATCATTTGTTGAATTCTTGGTATAGAGTTAATCTTCTGTGTATAAAGTTAATTGAAAAAAGATCTTGGTAAAAATAAAAATGAGAATAGGAGAGGGAGGAGGAAGAAGGGAGGGAGAGGAAGTGGGAGGATGGATACAATGGGAAGAATCACTATCACTATGTTTCTAAAGTTGTATTTATGAAATGCATGAAGTTTGTATACCTTAAATAAAAGGTTTCTAAGAAAAAAAAAAGAAAATGTTACATTGTACAGTGGGATTATAGCTATACAAAAAAGTTTTATCCATGTAAAAGAAAAAAAGAAGAAATATTTCTCCACTCTTATCTATTTATTTACATCATTTATTTATCTGAAAGGCAGAGTGACTGAAAGAGAGATCTTCCATCTGCTGGTTTAGTTCCCAATGGCTGCCAACAGCCTGTGTTGCCTCCTCCTCTTTTAATAAGCATATCACTTTAATTATGGAAAAGTCATCATTTCACAGAAAGAATTTTATATCCCTAGCTTTCTGTTATATTCAACATTTTTAAACAAATAATGAGGGTCTTTCATGTCAAGAGCACTGTGATTTGGCAAAGGATGGGTAAACACAGGCAATCTCATCCAGATGGGGAGTAGAACCAAAGAGAAGGCAAAGGAAAAGACACAAGCATGACCTCACGGTCAGAATGAATGACAAAGAAAGCAAAGTGATTCATGAGGGATAAGTTACTTGGGAAAACTCCAGTACTCCATTCAAAGAAGAATGTAAACAAGTAAAGTGTGTTGTTTTCAGATTCATATTAACTGCCAGCACACACAATACCCTGGAAGGTAGGAGCTATGATTCATCCATCATTCCATGGATGAAATACCTACAAGAGACCAGATTGTAAAATCACTGCTGCAACACCATCAACTCCAAGGTACTGCAGCTGTTGTAGCTTGAATTGTGTTCCCCTAAATCCCTATGTTAGAGTCCTAAGTCCCAGTACCTCAGAAGGTCAGAAGGTGGGCTTATCTGGAAATAAACAAACCATTTAAAAAACAAGTTATGTGTTAATTTTCATTTTTTTAAAGGCAGAGAGACAAACAGACAATGACAAATTAATAGTTCACTCCCTAAATTCCTGCAACAGCAATGGTTGCACCAAGATGAAGCCAGGAGCCTGGAACTCCATTCTGATCTCCCACATGGGTGGGCAGGGACCCCCATTTCTGGAACCACCATCTGCTGCCTCTCACAGTGTGCCTTAGCAGGAAGTTGGATAGAGAGTGGAGTTGCCATGACTTGAACCAGGCACTCTGATATGGAATATGGGCATCCCAAGAGGGAACTTAACTATTGCACCAAATGCCTGCCCCAGGAAATAAAGTCTTTATAAAGGTAATCAAGTTAAAATGAGGTAAGGAATCTTAACCATTATGACCATTATAAGGTATAAAAAGGGGAGATATGGAGACACTTGTGCACACACAGAAAACGTCATGTAAAGACAGAGACAGAGACCGAGGTGATACTTCTACAAGCCAAGGAACGCCAATGACAGTCAGCAAACTGCCAGCAGCTAGGGGAGGAACATGGGACAGCTTCTCCCTCACAGCCCACAGTAGGAACCAACCTTGTCCATACCTTGATCTCAGACTTCCAGCCTCTGGTCCTGTGAGAGGGTAACTGCCTGTTTGAACCCCCCAGTTATGATCACCTAAGCCTACTAAGACACATGTAATAACGCTAATTGCTTCTGAAAGAGAAAATACCTCTCTGAGCCTCTGTTTTTGGATCTCCAAAGTGAGCAAATCAGACCAAGTGACACAGCTCCTTCTGCCTCTAATGTCCTGTAAGTCTATACAATCTCTGTATCAGAAGCACCCGACAGACAGGCAAAGAACAAATCTAAAATAACCCAAACCTTTATACAGGAAATATATCATACCTGCATTTCCCATTTTGTGTTCCTTGATTATGCCTAAGAGAGGTAGAAAAGGGTTTGGCATCGTGTGTGTGTGTGTGTGTGTGTGTGTGTGTGTGAGAGAGAGAGAGAGAGAGAGAGAGAGGGAGAGGGAGAGAGAGAGAGAGAGAAAGGAATCTCCTCCATTCCCTCTCCCCCAGCAGCTGGAGCTGTGCTGCAGTGCCTGCTCTGACTGCAGAGGTGGGGCTGGCTCCAAGATTAGCCCACCCAGGCTGCCTGCTTTTCCTTCAATTCCGTGGGCCACACCTGATGGCAGGTAGGGGCAGCTCACATACCCGTACATGTTGAACAAAGAGTTAATGCTGTGAACATGTCTGCATTCCTCTATCTTGTAGACACTTGGTCTAACCCAGCCTCCCTCACTCTGACAGCACCATAAAAGCTCTGGGACATTTAAGAAACATCAACACTTTAAGCCATTGTCTGATCATTAAACTAGAACCTCTGAGGCATGAGGCTCAGGCACTGGAATTTTATTAAAAATTCTCCTGGCGATTCTAACAATCAGGGTCCAGAACCACTGGTCTAAGCAGAGCATAAATGGATATTGATACCTTTAGTAATAAAACTTATATCTGTTTTCTCTCAGCCACTGACAGTTGCTTCACATGTTTTTTGAATTCTGTCCTGAAGGATTGTCATTACTGTCAATTGATCTATAGTATATGGTACTCACATGGAGCAGGCTAGGCCTCCCACCAACTGGGCCAATGTTTGAAGCACTTGCAATGTGCAAAATGATGGGCCAAGCTCATGGATTTCCTATAAATGGCCCCAAAAAGGAGGGTGGCAAGAAAATAGAGAAAATGATGGGTAAAAGGCACATTTGTGACTCATTTGCAATCACATTGACTGAAAGTTTATGTTACCATAAAGTGAAATTAGTCACATATCCAACTTGCTGGGGAATGGGTGAATTTAATCCACGGCCAGACATTCACCTCTCACATTCAGTGATCCTACTTTTGGGAAGGGGGTGAGGTATATCAGAATCAACTATGAGGCCTTTATAGACTAGTCTGTCCGTCAGAGCATTAGCTGGGGCTGGGACAGCAGAGGAGGGGGAAGAGAGGAGTAGGCTGAGCTGACCTGCGCTTGCTACGTCCTGCAGCCACAGAGTTCCTGCCACCTGGCCCTACTTCCTTCCTTTCACTTCAACTGCCACCAATTCTCCATGACAGCTGGCAGGTCCAGCTAATGCCTATCCTTTTCCCATCTTCCCCACTAACAGGACTAACCCACTGAGGAAGAGAGTCCTGGAAAACCTCAGTGTATCAGCTTGGGGGTGCATGCATGGTATAAGCCCCCAGAGTCAATGGTTTGAGCCCTTTGTTCTCAATGTGTGTATCTGGCCAGCTGAGCTCCCCTGTGGGTTTCTGGAGGGAGGAAGCTGGCCTTGGGCATCTTCTGCAAACCACTGTGCTCACACCACCACAAGTGCAGTGAGAAAGGCAAGGCTGTTTGAACTTGAGTTAGCACAGCTTTGTGATTTCTGGAGATGATCCACATCAGCTTTTACCACTTTCTTTAATACTTTATAAAAACAAATCATGTGCCCTGTTATCTGGAACCCTGCACAGTTTGCTTCTAATTCTGTCTAAAAAAGGCACTCCCTAGCCGGCGCTGCGGCTCACTAGGCTAATCCTCCGCCTTGCGGCGCCGGCACACCAGGTTCTAGTCCCAGTCGGGGCGCTGGATTCTGTCCCGGTTGCCCCTCTTCCAGGCCAGCTCTCTGCTGTGGCCCGGAAGTGCAGTGGAGGATGGCCCAAGTCCTTGGGCCCTGCACCCACATAGGAGACCAGGAGAAGTACCTGGCTCCTGCCATGCGCACCGGCCGCGGCGGCCATTGGAGGGTGAACCAACGGCAAAGGAAGACCTTCCTCTCTGTCTCTCTCTCTCACTGTCCACTCTGCCTGTCAAAAAAATAAATAAAAATAAAAAATAAAAAAGGCACTCCCCATTCCTTCCCTGGCTATTGCAACCATTTGGGGAGTGAAGCAAGATCTTTGTCTTTCCATCTCTCTAACTCTGCTTCTCAAATAAATATCCTTTTTAAAAATTCAACTTTCATATGAAGCTTTTAGATTTCTTTCAAAATGTTAAGTGTTACACCCTGCAAACATTTTGATTTCTCTCTCTCTGGCAGTTCACATTCCAGTACTTAGACTTGCCAATCCTGAAAGCGCTCTTCAGATATTCCTCATATTGTGGTAACTTGGGGCTCCCAATGATCCATTCTAACATGGGGTGGAACTGCTGAGAAGAGGGAAAAGCACGGAGGTTGCAGATCAGGCAGCCTGAGACTAAGAACTTGGGCTCCCATCCAAGTTCTGGAACACGCACAGATAGTTTGACTCTTTTGCATTTCTTCATCTATAACATGGAGAAAACACTTTACCTCACAAGATTACTGGAGGCATCAAATATGAGCCTATACAGCTATGAAGGCTGCAATGAAAATTCTGAATATAGTAAAAAAGCTAATTAATCACGAGTTTAAATTTCTTCTTCCTCTACCTCCTCTTCCTTCTACCAATGTCAAATGATCACTTCTACGTTTTTTTCCTGCCTTGCTGCCTATCTCATCCTCAGAGACAGAAGAAAGTCAACACAGAATTGACTGAAGTCTGCTATGGTTTGGATATAGCTTGGGCACTTCCCAAGCATCCATATAATTGAAGGCTTGGTCTCCACGATGTAGGTATGAAGAGATGTTGTGAAACCTTTCAGAGGTGAGGTTTATTGGGCGGCCCTTGGGTCACTGCGGACATACCCTCAAAAGGGACGAAGGCAGTTCTCATGTGAGCTCTTGGTAATTCTCAAGAGAGGGTTGTCATAAAAGGAGCAAGTCTGGGGGCAAGCACTGTAGTGCAGTAGATAAAGCTACCACTTGCGATGCTGGCATTACCAGCACCCCATATCACAGCACCAGTTCAATTCCTAGCTGCTCTGTTTCTGATCCAGTTCTCTGCCAATGAACCTGGGAAAGCAGTGGAAAGTAGCTTAGGTACTTGGGCCCTTGCCACCTATATAGGAGACCTGGAAGGAGTTCCTGGATCCTGGTTTCAGCTTGGCCCAGCCCCAGCTGTTGTAGCCATTTGGGAGTGAACCACTAGACAGAACATATCTTTGTCTCTGCCTCACTTTGTCACTCTGCCTTTCAAATAAATAAATGGAACAAGTCTGGCTCCTTCTTCTCTGTTTGAGATATGACTGCTTACTCCTACACAGGCACTCCAGTCATGATGTGACATCATCCATCCACCCCACCAGAAGCCCAACCAATGAGATCACCCAATCTTAGACTCTGAATCTTCAAAACTATGAGATAAATAGAACCATTTACAAAGTTAGCTTGCACCACATATTTTGTTATGCTAATGCAAAGCTGACTAATGCATGTTCCTAACTAATGTTATAAATCAAGAAAAGGAAATAAATATAAATCAAGAAAAGGCACTGTGGTACAGCAGGTTAAGCCACTGCTTGCAATGCCAGCATCCCATAGAAGCACTGGTTTAAGCCCTGGCTGCTTCACTTTCGATTCAACTCTCTGCTAATGTGCCTGGGAAAACAGGGGAAGATGGACTAAATTCTTGAGCCCCTGACATTCCCTGCAAGGCCTGGATGGAGTTCCAGGTTCTTGGCTTCGGCCTGGCCCAGCCCAGCTGTTGGCAGCCATTTGGGTAATCAACCAGCACATTGAAGATCTCACTTTCTGTCTCTCCCTCTCTCTCTGTTAATCTGCCTTTCAAATAAATAAATAAACCTTTAAAAATAAAATAGTCCCCAGTGAGCACCACAGTGCAACTATATAAGAAAAAAAATTAAAAGAATACTGATTGGGAAGTAAGAAATAAAAGTATCTTTGTTCACATGATATGATCATCTATATAGAAAATCTCAAAGAACTGGCCATAAAAGCCTCTTAGAACTAATAAGTAATTTTAGCAGAATTTTGATATGATTAAGATTTTTTTTAACAAATCATAATTTCCTCTATATCTGCAATGAATAGGTGGAATTCAAAACTTAAAACACAATGCCATTTTCATTAACAACCCAGAATATGAAATACTTAGGTATAAATCTAACAAAATATGCACAAGATCTGTATGCAGTAAACTATAAAACTTTGAAAAAAAAATCAAAGAACTAAATAAATTGTGGGGAGCAACCGGACTGGACTAAGTTACTGGAATTAAGACTTATTCTATGCATCTGCTCTCCCACAATATGGCGCTGGGAGAGAAGTAAACAGCTTCCGCACAGCTGCCTCCAGTTCAACCAATTAACTGTAGGACTTGCTCCTGATTGGAGAGCAGCGTACTCGGCGTGTGGGCAGCCGAGTTGGAATTGGCGGAGGAGGACTATAAAGGAGGAGAGAGACGGCATGCACCAGGAACATCTATGGGGAACATCTAGCTGAAGGAACACCTGTGCAGCCCCCGAGAAGAGCCGGCCGGCGGTGTGCCGCTCCCCTGCGGAAGTGGGGAATGCGGCCAGGGGGAACTGCCCTTCCACGGAGGTGGAAGGGATAGTAGCCAACCCGGGAAGAACCAGCAGCAAACCCGGGGAGGGCCGAGCGGACGAAAGAACAGCGCAGGGTCCTGTGTCGTTCCTCCACGAAGAGGGGGAGCGACATAATGGTGCCGTGACTCGGATAGGAAACTTAGGACGGATAGCAAACTTAGGAGGGAAGAAACAGGAAGAAATGGGAAAATACCGGAGAGAGAGACTAGCAAAGAGCCTAGGTGCCGGAAGAAGCTATTGAAAGCCTAGGCATAGACTCGGATATGGACTGTGGGAAAGAAGTTAGGATTGACAGCGAAAGTGAAAGCTTTCATAGACTCGGATGCGGACTATGGCGGGGAAGCTAGGAGACTGAAAGCGAAAGTGAAACCTGGAGGAGGCTTGGACTCGGATACGGACTGTGGGGAGAAGCCAGGAGAAATGAGAGGAATATTGTTGGAAGAAAACTTAAGGAAACATACCGGGTAGAGAAAAATGTTAGGGAGGATGAAGCCGCGAGTGCAGGCCAAGCCACCTTGGAATTCTTCAAGTCACCCCGGGGAGCAAGAGGCGAAGATCTGGAACCAGAGGCAGAGACGTGGGCCGCCAGGATTCGCCAGGTTAGTCCGGGGAACTTGGACTGAATGCCAGTGGTGGTGGAAACATTCGCGGAAGCCGCCGCGTGCAGAGAGAGCACGGGGCGTGAATAGATAGGGAACGGGGCTGGCGTAGGCCGTGGTTCAGACGCGAAAGGGTTAAGCGTGGAGACCGCGGAGCGCGCGAAGCCGAGCCGCGCAAAGCCGGGAAGCTGCGCAGATGAGAGAGGCGCGCGGGCTGAAGCGGCGCAGAGCCGGGAACCCGCCGGCGGGGCGAGGTGCCGGAAAGCCGCAGGGATAAGAGAAATAGAAGTTTAGAAGTAAGATGAGAGAAATAGGAATGCTGGAAGATAGAAGTAAAATGGGAGAAATAGGAATGCCCGGAGATAGAGAAATAGAGAAATAGAAAGGCCTCCCTACAACACTGCACTGTGAGAGCTTGGATTCGGTCTGCCTGATTAAGTGAGGCGATGAGCACGATGAGCACCTGCGGCAGCTAGCAGCTTATGCGCCGCAGGTCACCGAAGACAGGCACGAATTAACATCAGTAAGGCTTCCCCACAATACAACAATATTAAGCTTGGATTCGGTCTGCCTGATTTAAGGCGGTAAGCGCCAGCAAGCAGCTCGACCAGAGTATGAGCTGCAGGTCACCGAAGATAGGCACGAACCAACACTAATAAGTCTCCCCCACAAAAAGGCAATGAGAAGGCTTGGATTCGGTTTGCCTGATAGGTTTTGTAAGCCCCTGCGGGCAGAGCAGAGCATGCGCTGCAGGGCACCGAACACAGGCACGCATCAGCGCCTAAAAACCTCCTCACAATGGCGAAGAGAGGACCCGGATTCGGTTTTCCTGATTGATAGGACTTGTAAGAGCCTGTGGCAACTCTAGCAAGTAGGGCAGAGTGTGTGCCGCGGGACACCAAAGACAGGCGCGTATCAACGCCAAAAAATAAAAAGAAAGGGGGATCTGTGGGGAGCAACCGGACTGGACTAAGTTACTGGAATTAAGACTTATTCTATGCATCTGCTCTCCCACAATATGGCGCTGGGAGAGAAGTAAACAGCTTCCGCACAGCTGCCTCCAGTTCAACCAATTAACTGTAGGACTTGCTCCTGATTGGAGAGCAGCGTACTCGGCGTGTGGGCAGCCGAGTTGGAATTGGCGGAGGAGGACTATAAAGGAGGAGAGAGACGGCATGCACCAGGAACATCTATGGGGAACATCTAGCTGAAGGAACACCTGTGCAGCCCCCGAGAAGAGCCGGCCGGCGGTGTGCCGCTCCCCTGCGGAAGTGGGGAATGCGGCCAGGGGGAACTGCCCTTCCACGGAGGTGGAAGGGATAGTAGCCAACCCGGGAAGAACCAGCAGCAAACCCGGGGAGGGCCGAGCGGACGAAAGAACAGCGCAGGGTCCTGTGTCGTTCCTCCACGAAGAGGGGGAGCGACAATAAATGAAGAAATATTATATGTTCCTGGAAAGGAAAACTCAATATGTCAAGATTTCAGTTCCCCAAATTAATCTATAGATTCAGTGCAATCTCAATCAAAATCCCAGCAAGTTATTTTGTGTACATTAACAAACTGATTCTAAAGATTCCATGGAGAGGCTAAAGAGTTAGAATGGTCAATTAAAAGAGAAGAAAATTGGAGGGCTGATACCGTCCAACTTCAATACATAGTATAAAGCTATTGTGATTAAGACAGTGAGGTACTTGCAAAGAATACACAAACAGATCGATGGAACAAAATAGAAAGCCTAGAAATAGACACACACAAATACAGTCAACTGATCTTTAAAAAATTCAGCAAGGGCACTATAATTGAGCAAAGATTTCTTTTTTTGGAACCCCTGGACATCCAAATGCACAAAAATGAATCTAGATATAGATCATACACCCTTCACAAAAATAACTTAGAATGGATAACAGACCTAAATATGAAATGCAAAACTACAAAATTCTTAGAAGGTAATACAGGAAAAATCTACAAGACATTAGGTACGGTAATGACTTATTAGATGAAACACCAAAGATATAATACATTAGAGAAAGAATTGATAAACCATATTTCACTAGAATTTATAATCTCTACTCTGCAAAAGATACAGTCAACAGAATGAGAAGACAAACCATAGACTTGAAGAAAATACCTGCAAAAGACATATTCAATAATGGCTATCACCAAAATACTACCTTTTTTTTAAGATTCATTTATTTATTTGAAAGAGTTACACAGAGAGGACAAAATACTACTTTGTATTTCAAAACACACACAGAACTTTTAAAACTCAACAGTACAAGCAAAAATTACCTGAGTTAAAAATGCGTAAAAGATATGAACAAACATCCCGTTAAAGAAGATAAACAGATGGCAAATATGCACAAGAGAAGCTGTTCTACATCATACTTCATCATGGAAACAGAAATTAAAACAATGAAATGCTACTACACACCTATCAGAATGGCCAAAATATATAATGCTGTCAACAACAAATTCTGGTGAGGGCATGGAACAAGAGGTACTCTCATTCATTGTAGCTGGGAATGCAAAATGGTACAGCTACTTTGGAAGACAGTTTTTGTTTTTTTACAAAATTAAACACACTCTTACCCTATGATCCAGCAATTATACTCTTCAGTATTTACCCAAAGGAGCTGAATACCTACATCCACATAAGAAACTGTCCAAGATGTTTATAGCAGATTTCTTCATAATTGTCAGAACTTGGGGCAACCAAGATGTCCTTCATAAGATGAATTGGAAAATAAATCATGGAATCTTATTCTATGCTAAAAAAGAAATGAGCTATCAAGCCATAAAAAGACACAGAGGAATCTCAAATGTGCATTATTAAGTGAAAGAAGCCAATCTGAAAAGGCAGCATATTGTATGAGTCCAACTATATGACATTCTGGAAGAGGCAAAACTATGGAAACAGTAAAAAGATCAGTGGTTTCCAGGGGTTAGTGGGCAGAAATGGATAAGCAGAGCACAGAGGATTTTTAGGGTAGTGAAATACTCTGTATAGTACTGAAATAGTACATACAGTGCATTACACATTTGTCCAAACCTACAGAATGCACAACACCAAGAGTGAATCCTGATGTATATATGATGGACCTCCTATGACAGTGATGTTCAATGTGGATTCATTGTTAACAAATGTACCACTGTGATGGGGAATGTCGAGGGTGGGGAAGGATGTGTTTGGGGGCAGGAGGTAAATGGGAAATTTCTATAGTTTCTGCTCAATTTTGCTATGAACCTAAAATTGTTTTAAAAAAATAAAGTGTAGGGACGAGCATTGTGGCATAGCAGGTTAAGTCGCTGCCCGCAAAGCCAGCATCCCATATGGGCACTGATTTGAGTCCTGGCTGCTTCACTTCTCTGCTAATGCTCCTGGGAAAGCAGTGGAGGGCAGCCCAAGTGCTTGGGCCCCTGCACCTATGCAGAAGACCCCGATGAAGCTCCTGGACTAGTCCTGGCCATTGCAGCCATCTGGGGAGTGAACCAGAGGATGGAAGATCTCTGTCTCTCCTCTATAACTTTGCCTTTCAAATAAATAAATCTTTTTTTTAAAGAAGTGTATTAAATTCTAAGAGAGAGAGAATTGATTATGAGTCATCTGCAGGGAATCAAAAAATGTTGGCATGAAGATAATATACCAACTAGATAATCCTCAGAATGGAGGAAGACATGGAGGCTTGAGTTTCTGTTGATCTAGATGATGCGTTTGCTTCTCTGTCCAGATAAGCTGCTTTCCTATTTTTGATGGCCCTGTCATGGGTCTCATCACCAGCTGGGATTGTTGGTCCTTCCCTCCCCTTCTCTTCCAGGACCTGTTAGACCAGATCCTTTTCCTCTCTCCCTCAAAATGTGTTGCTATTGTGTGGTTCTTGTTTTGTTTTCCAATGTTCTTATGGATTGAATAGTGTCCCTAAGATATACACTGATTCCTAACTCCCAGGACCTCAGAATGTGACTCTTTGGAAACAGGGTCTTTGCAGAGGTAATCAAGCTACTAAAGGGGTTGCTAGGGTGGGCACTAATCCAACATGACTGGGGTCTTCATGAAAAGGGGAAATCTAGACACAGAGACAGACTTTGTAAACAAACTCAGGGAAAAGACAGCCATCTACAAGCCAAAAAGAAAGGTATGGAACACATACTTCCTTCATAGGAGAAGGAACCAATCCCTAGGTGAGCATTTAGCCTAGTGATTAAGACACTAGTTATGATGCCTATATCCCACATCGGAGTAGCTGGGTTCAACCCCTAGCTCCATCTCCTGAGTTCAGCTTTTTACTAAAGGAGACCCTGAGAGGATGCAGTGGTGACAACTAAGTAACTGGGTTCCTGTCACCAACATGGACCTACATGGCAGACGTGGACTGAGTTTCCAGCTGCTGGCTCCCACCTGACCCAGCTCCAGATATTGCAAGCATTTGGGGAGTGAGCCAGTAGATAGGAGTGCTAGTGTACATTCTCTCTCTCTCTCTCCTCAGTCCCATCCACCCTCCCCCTTAAATAGAAAGACAAGTGGCTTTTAAAAGAAGCCAACTATGCTGACACTTTCATTTTAGACTTGTAGCCCTCAGAACTGTAAGACAGTTTGCCTGTTGCTTAAGCACCTAATTTGAGGTAATTTGTCATGGCAGCCCTAGAGTACTAATGCCACTATAACCTCCAATACCTTCTTCCTATCCCTGTCTGACATTCAAAGCCCTGGGGTCTTGGCACCAATTTACCTTCAGCTTTACTACTAAAAATCTCCTTCATAGCTTCAGCTCTGACCACTGTCACTGTCACGCACTCCCTTCCTCAGAGCAGAGGCCCTCAAACATACATCCCAGAGGCATTATGCTGCCATTGACCATGATGGTAGCATGACCAGGAACAAATATGATGGCTACATTCAGGAGCAAAATGGCTAACAAGCTTATGAAATATTAAATTACAAATATAGTATTTAAAATATAAAATTAATTGCAAAGTTTTTTTATAATTATGCATAGGAAGGATCTAAGAGAATACATCAAAGTGAAAAAATAATTGTTTTAAGGTGGTGGAATTTGGATGAGTTTTTCTGTTTGTCTAGATTCTAAATTTTATATAGTATGGTTTTAAATAAATGTCTTATTTCAGAATAGTTTTAGATTTATGAGTTTAAAGAGTTCTTGCATACCCTGCACTTAGTTTCTCTTATTATTAACATCTTACATTAGGATGACGCTTTTGTCACAATTAAATGAGCCATCAATTAATGTGACTGTTAAAAGAAACAAACAAAAACAACCTTAGTTTTATAAAACAAAATAAACAACATAGAAGGAAATCTCATCCCTTCTGTAATTTCTAACTCTAATTAGCATCCTAATATTTACTATTTCCCTTATTTTTATTATTACTTTAGACTCTTCTTGGCATAGATTCTTGGCTATGAAATGGAACAAATTTTGTTTTTCCATCACTTGCCATATGCTTATGTATGTAATTAAAGTAGTTAATGCTGTACTGTTTGATAACAGCCACAGGAAATATCTTTTTTTTTTTTTAACATAAGCAAGAATCATGGGAACTGTTTAAACACAAGAACCATGCCCACATGCCAGAATCTAATTTTGTGTACACTGCCTCTCCAACGAGTCTTCCTCCTTCCTGGGGCCTCATCTTCCTATCCCCTCTCAACTTTTTTATTTCTAATATCCAGTCTAGATCTGGTTTCATAGCATATGCTCATTAAATACCACCTACAATAAACTGTAAGACTAAGATAGCTCTAGAAGATGGAGTACTGATTTTATTTTATTTTACTTTATTTTATTTTTGGACAGGCAGAGTGGACAGTGAGAGAGAGAGAGACAGAGAGAAAGGTCTTCCTTTGCCATTGGTTCACCCCCCAATGGCCGCGGCGGCTTGCACACTGAGGCCTGCGCACCGCGCTGATCCGAAGCCAGGAGCCAGGTGCTTCTCCTGGTCTCCCATGCAGGTGCAGGGCCGGAGCACCTGGGCCGTCCTCCACTGCACTCCCTGGCCACAGCAGAGAGCTGGCCTGGAAGAGGAGCAACCAGGACAGAATCCTGCGCCCCAACCAGGACTAGAACCTGGTGTGCCGGAGCCGCAGGCGGAGGATTAGCCTAATGAGCCGTGATGCCGGCCGAGTACTAATTTTAAATGACTAAAAGTAAAGGATTCTTTCTTTCCTTTTTTTTTTTTTTTTTTTTTTGAAAGGCAGAGTGGACAGTGAGAGAGAGACAGAGAGAAAGGTCTTCCTTTGCCGTTGGTTCACCCTCCAATGGCTGCCGCGGCCGGCGCGCTGCGGCCTGCGCACCGCGCTGATCCGATGGCAGGAGCCAGGAGCCAGGTGCTTTTCCTGGTCTCCCATGGGGTGCAGGGCCCAAGCACCTGGGCCATCCTCCACTGCACTCCCTGGCCACAGCAGAGGGCTGGCCTGGAAGAGGGGCAACCGGGACAGAATCCGGCGCCCCGACCGGGACTAGAACCCGGTGTGCCGGCGCCGCTAGGCGGAGGATTAGCCTAGTGAGCCGCGGCGCCGGCCTAGTAAAGGATTCTTTATAAAATTTTGTCTGAGTCACATTTTCATTTTTGATGTTAGGATACAACACTTTTCCTCTGCATCAAAGAACAGCAGCTGAAATTAAGCTGTGTAAGAGGAATTTAGTTTTGAAATTACAAAAATCGGCAGGCGCCGCGGCTCACTAGCTAATCCTCCACCTGAGGCGTCAGCACACCGGGTTCTAGTCCTGGTTGGGGCGCAGGATTCTGTCCCGGTTGCCCCTCTTCCAGGCCAGCTCTCTGCTGTGGCCCGGGAGTGCAGTGGTGGATGGCCCAGGTGCTCCGGCCCTGCACCCGCATCGGAAACCAGGAGGAAACACCTGGCTCCTGGCTTCGGATCAGCGCAGCGCTGGCTGTGGCGGCCACTTAGGCGATTGAACCAACAGAAAGAAGACCTTTCTCTCTGTCTCTCTAACTCTGCCTGTCGGGGGGAAAAAAAAGAAATTACAAAAATAACTAAAAAGACAAATAATATTCCAAAGAATATATTTACAGTTCGCTTTTAATGTTTGAACTGTAAAAAATGGATAAAGTGTCCCACGCCCTTTTTCTCGCTCTTTTAAACGGATCTTCCTTACTGAGTTTTCTTTGTTCTAAATGCCAAGTTAGTCTCAAAGAATCATTCTGGGTATCTACAGTTAGAACAAATCCTATAGATTATACAAAGAAATAGCCAACTGAAATTGCTAGCTTACAGTCCTATGTTTTCTAGAAATAGAAGACATTTTGTTCTAAAATAGAGCTTTAAAAATCTCAGGGCCAGCGCCTCGGCTCACTAGGCTAATCCTCCACCTTGCGGCGCCGGCACACGGGGTTCTAGTCCTGGTTGGGGCGCCGGATTCTGTCCCGGTTGCCCCTCTTCCAGGCCAGCTCTCTGCTGTGGCCAGAGAGTACAGTGGAGGATGGCCCAAGTCCTTGGGCCCTGCACCCCATGGGAGACCAGGATAAGTACCTGGCTCTTGCCATCAGTTCAGCGCAGTGTCACCTGCCTTTACCTGGCCAGCTCTCCTCCCAGGCCAGCTAAGTAATGGAAGTCAGCAGGGTGCCTTCCCTAAGGAGGTTCACACCCAGTGTGAACAGATGCCTCATAACTGGCAAGGCCTTAAAGCCACCTGATTATTATCAGGCCCCTTCTGTCAGGTTCAATTTGCCTCTCAATTGGAAAACTTATTCATGTTTAGACAGCAGCTTTTTTAGGTTCTCCAATAATGACTCTGCCCTTTGTTCTATACCTTATCTAGCTCACTTAGGGCCTCATTCCTTTGTAATCATAGCATCTACTCTAACATCAATGGCTCTACTCCCAACCTGTGTGTATTGATGGCCCTCTCTCCCACTTAATCTAGTATGATTGTTCAGAATTTTTCTAGACAAACCCCTCTACCTGCAAAAGATTAAGAGTGGCTTTTCTCCCGGTCTTAGTTGGGATCAGCTTTAAATCACGTCCATCAAACAGTCTTCACAAGGGTCCAGAGACCCCGTTCCCGCCCCTCCCCCCCAATTTCCTCTCCTCTATGAAATTCTCTCATTACTTGGTTAATACCACTTAGAATCATTGGCTGCTATTCTCACCCTGTCTTCTGTACTACCGCGTCTGTTTAAATATTTACCGGAGTTGATAATGGAATGAACCAAGGCCTTCACCAATCAGATGGTCAATCAAATGTTGCTACAGAAATATACTTGGCTCCCCACCCAGGAGACAGTGGCTTCAGACATCACCCCATGCCAGCAGAGAGCACCTCATTGCCCCATGTCAGCAGGAAGTAGCTCTAAAGACAGATCATTGTCCCTCTACACCTCCTGGACTTTTGGGGCTAATGTAATCCCATACAACTCTTGCTTTACAAAAAAAACAAAAGGGGGAATGTTATTAAAATGGCACAGTCTTATCTAAGTCATGATCTATGCCCTGGTCACTATTTTAGGCTCTAGCCCCCACCGCCATGGCTGGAAGCCAGGTGACCTCATGGCCCTACTACCAGTGTCAGCTCCCTAATGGAATTCAATGCTCCTGCTTCCCTGCCCACCCCCTGGCAAAGCTTTAAGAGGACCTGTTCCTGAACATGTGGCTCTCTTGATCTCTCTCCCTCTCTGTTTCTTGATCTCTCGCTCTGCCTTGCTCGTTCTCTCGTTCTCACTCTCTCTCTTGATCTCTCTCTTACGCTCTCCTCCCTCTTTGCCCTTTCCCTCCAGTCTGTCCAGTTTCCCCACCAATAAACCTTATCCCTTAAAAAAAATCTCAGGTAAGCTTTTCCCCCTTTTGTAGTTGATATTTCTACTTCCATCTTTTAGGACAGTTTTTACTTATAACAGCCAGCACTGTATCACCAAAATTGGGAAAAATGCTAAGCAGTGCCCTAACATATATTCTAAGCCCAATTTAAATGGCTCTGGACAATCCATAACACCAAATCAAACAAAAAAATTAACATTCGTTTATCTTCGTGGCAGTCTGTTTCATGTCACAAAAAATGTGAGAGGAAACTTTGTTAAAAAAAATTAAGGATGACAAGAAAGGAAAAACACGTGTTTTCAGTTTATTAAAATAGCTTCAATTTAGTCACTGCAGAAGTCAACCATCAGATTGCAATTTCAAGGATAATGGTGAGTATCATCAGAGCCACAGAGAGAGAATCTGATATTCAAGTCAATGACTGAATATGTGCCCACGCCTGCCCAAATGTAGTCACCACTGACATTTTTCAAGAGAGGTGTGCTTTATGATTAACTTGCTATTTCATCAATACTGTGTAATTCTGCTTTATTACAGAGGTGACTTGGCTCTCCAAAAATACCACTATTACAGATTTAGTACAGACTGATGTTTTTAAAATAAGACTAAACAAAACCTGTTAAAAACTAACTCAGTGTGGTACAATAAATAGGTACAAACCAGCCTAACTTGAGGTAATACTTGCTTTTCTGAGACATTTAATGCTCAAAAAGCAGTTGAACAGATATAATATAGTATGCAGTTTTTCTAATGGGCTTTTAGTGAGTGAACAGAGGTAGATTGGATGACACAAGAAGTCAGTGAAGCATACAGTGATCCAGAGAAGCATCTGGAAGGCTGGACATCAAAAGATGAACAGGGTAATTACAGGTTCTGGGAGTACTTTTTTTTGTACAACCTGATCTTTAAAATAATAAAGCTTTTATAAACAGCACACAATAATTGCATTTGCTTTTTGGAATAACACAATAAAAACATGTTAAAGTTCAATTTCTGGTATCTGAAAAAAGCAAGATTTTACAAAACACTACAGAAGCATGTAAGACTGTCAAGTTTCGCTATGTCAAACAGAAAGTCTCCTCTCCCATGTTTTAGCATCAAAAAACGAATTCCTGCTAATACCACATCAACCACACGTGAAAGAATGCAACTCTCCTTTTTAACTCACTAGCACTGATTTTCCATTCCGAGCCTACAGAGAAACATTTCCTTCAAACAATGAACTAAAGCTACTACACTTATTAGAAGGATACTGGGATACTTACAAATCATTTTCAAATTTATTTTGTGATCTAGAAATCCTAAATTCTTTATTCTTTAAACCGTATAAGATTATTCATAAAAAAATTTTGGTGGATTATCATGGATCTAAGGGCTAAAAAATAGTTGAAATTATCCTTACCTGATGTTGCTCATCAGAATTTGGTGGGCAGTTCAAAGTAACTGTATCACACTCCTCAGCTAGAAAATGGAAAAAAAAAAAAAAGATGCAAAGTTTGATCAAGAAAGCACACTCTGGTGTCAGACCTAAAATTAAGGCTCACTACCAAGTGCTGCCTGGACATCCAGTAAAATCCGGAGGGCCCTGAATTGCTGAACTACTCTTCTGGGAAGATAAGGTCCTAGCTCAGCAATGCTCCTTGTTAATGGATTGGCACAAGTCCTGCTTATTTTTGAGTGTCAGGTTTCAGTTTCTGTAGAATTATTCAAACAAACCAATCATATCCAGTACTTGTTTGGGGAATCAAGGGGCACCCCGCCTACAGCCCCCAGCTACTCATTGTGTTCCCAAATGTAACCACCTATGGCTTGCATCACATGCACTGTCCTACGCTAGGATGTGAATGTATGTGCTGCACAAGCTGCTATTGATGTCATCTGCCCAGTCATTACCATAACCTTAGGGCGGGATTCCTCCCTCAACAACAGGCAAAGAGAAGGATATCAAAAACAATTGTCAGGGGAGGCATTTAGACTAGTGGTTAAGATGCAGGTTAGGATGCCTGCGTACCACATTGGAATGCCGGAATTCAATCTTCATCTCTGGCTCCTGATTCAGCTTCCTGATAATGCAGACGCTGAGAGGTAGCTCAAATAGTTGGGTTCCTGACACTTGTGGGAGACCTGGATTGAGTTCCCAGCACATGGATTCAATCTTCTGGCCACCGCAGGTATTTAGGGAGTGAACCAGAATACGGAAGCTCTCTTTGTTTCTACTTATCTGTCTCTCTCTCTCTGCCTCTCAAATAAATAAATATTCTTTTAAAAATAGCATAATAGGAGCAGATGTTTGGCATAGGGATTAAGACATCACTTGGGAAACTCACATTTAATATTGGAGTGCCTGGGTTTGAGCCCCAGCTCTGCTTCTGATTCCAGCTTCCTGTTAATGCGTACCCTGGGAGACAGCAAAGGATGGCTACAGTACTTTGCTCCCTGCCACCCATGTGGGAGACCCAGATTGAGCTCCTGACTCCTGGATTCAGCCTGGCCCTGTCCCAGCTGTTGCAGGCATTTTGAGAAATGAACCAGGAGAAGGAGGATCTCTCTCTCTCTCTCTCTCTCTCTCTGCCTTTCAAATAAATAACATAAATGATTTTTTTTAAAGATTTATTTATTTACTTGAAAGTCAGAGTTACACAGTTAGAAGGAGAGGCAGAGAGAGGGAGAGAGGGAGGGGACAGAGAGGGAGAGAAGGAGAGAGAAAGAGAGAGAGAGAGAGAGAGAGAGAGAGAGTCTTCCATCCAGTGGTTCACTCCTCAATTGGCTACAACAGGCAGAGCTGCGCCGATCTGAAGCCAGGAGCCAGGATCTTCTTCCGAGTCTCCCACATGGGTACAGAGGCCCAAGGACTTAGATCATCTTCCACTGCTTTCCGAAGCCATAGCAGAGAGCTGGATCGGAAGTGGAGCAACCGGGTCTCGAACCGGCACCCATATAGGATGCCAGCACTGCAGGAGGCAGCTTTACCCATTATGCCACAGCACTGGCCCCATAAATGATTTTTTTAAACTGGCTTAACGAAGAGGATTGCCTAACCACAATCAAGGACATTTAGTCAGATTAAATTCACTGTTTTTGGCTAACCAACCAGCCCAGACACTCTCTCCATCTCTGCCTAAGAAAGAGAGAGAGAGAGAGAGAGAGAGAGAGAGAGGGAGGGAGGAAGGAAGGAAGGAAGGAAGGAAGGAAGGAAGGAAGGAAGGAAGGAAGGAGGCTCAACAACAGAATTAGCCCCCTGGAATCCCTAAAACCACGGAGGAGCTGGCAGAGATGGAAGCTTTGCATTTGCATCCAAGAAGAAAGCAGGTGTAAAAATAAAACAAATGTTGATCACTAAAATTACACTAGATTTCTGCAGCTGATTTATGGAAAAACTGCATTATTCAAAACCCACTGAAGTTTGGCCTGAGTTACAGAATAGCTTTATATAGTACATGAGTAAAGTAGAAATATACTAGCAATATAATGAAGATTTTGTGAAACAAGATTAAGAAAATAAATTTTGGGGCTGGCTTTCTGGAGTAACAGGTAAAGCCGCTGCCTGCAAATGCTGACATCCCATATGGGTGTCAGTTCAAGTCTCAGCTGCTCTCCTTCCAATCCAGCTCCCTGCTAATGATCTGAGAGAAGCAGCAGAAGATAGCCCAAGGGTTTGGGCCCCTTTCATACATGTGGGAGACCTGGAAGAAGCTCCTGATTCCTGGCTTTGGCCTGGCCCAGTCCTAGCCATTGTAGCCATTTGAAGAGTGAATCAGTGAATGGAGGATCTCTCCCTGCATATCTTCCCCTCTCTCTCTCTGTAACTCTGCCTTTCCAAATTAATTATAGAAATCTGTTAAAAATGTATTTGTTAAAAATTTATTTATTTTTCAAAATATTTATTTAATTTGCAAGGCAGATTTACAGAGAAAGAGAGAGAAACAGAGGTATTCCATTCCCTGGTTTACCCCCGAAATGGCCACAATGGCCAGGGCTGGGCCAAGCGAAAGCCAAAAGCCTGGAACTCCATCTTGGCCTCCTTTGTAGGCAGCAGGGGTCCAAGGAAGTGTATTAGCAAGACACTGGATCAGAAGTGAATGAGCCGGGACTTGAACTGCTATTCTGATGTGGGATGCTGGTGTCGCAGGCAGCAGCTTAACCAGTCAGCTACAAGAAAATAAATTTTGAAGACTATTTACAGAAGGAAATCATTAAAGCCAATCACAAGTGATTCCTCTTTTTTTTTTTTTTTTTCCAATTTGACAGGTAGAGTTACAGACAGTGAGAGAGACAGATAGAAAGGTCTTCCTTCTGTTGGTTCATCCCCTAGATGGCTGCTACGGCCCGGCGCTGCGCCAATCCGAAGCCAGGAGCCAGGTGCTTCCTCCTGGTCTCCCCTGCGGGTGCAGGGGCCCAAGCACTCGGGCCATCCTTCACTGCCCTCCCAGGCCACAGCGGAGAGCTGGACTGGAAGAGGAGCAACTGGGACTAGAATCCGGCGCCCATATGGGATGCCAGCACTGCAGGTGGAGGATTAACCAAGTGAGCCACAGCGCCGACCCCACAAGTGATTCCTCTAAAATAAAGTAGGTTCCTCTGAAACTCATATGAATGAGAGACTCCTGGTTTGTATTTAATGTAAGTAGATTGCATTTACTTTTGAGTCTACAAATTATTTCCTTATTAATCTATATGGATTTTCTTCCCCTAAAAACAACTTTAATAAGTGGTAAAATGAGTATAAACATCTAATGATTTGATTTGCTCTATTAGTGATGCTAAAGAAAAATATTAGCAGTCATTAAATTGTTATTTACTGAATGCAAATATTGGAGTAGTCTTTAAACTCCTGGTCATGGATTATTTACAAGCAAAATGATGTATTAATCTTCAGTTAAGAAATTATGTACTTAGTAATACTGTCTACCATGAATAAGGACAAAGGAGGGACCTAGGGTATGGTTTTCACAGTCATGCTGTTTATAAACTCATTGCACATTTAAAGTTTCATAAAGAACAAATTCTAGGAGAAACCCATTGTACGGTTACTGTAGTATCAGGTTGCTAAGCAACAATCTTTTTTCTTTCAAAACAGGAAATCACATTTAAGGGTGATAAAAGGAAGACCTTGAGAGACTGCACCATGACTGCACTTGCCAGGGTCATTGCAGTGTGGTCTTTCCTAAGACCCTTGCAACTTCTGCCACTCTACTTGAAAGCTTTTGACACCCCCCTAACCCTGATTTTTTACAATCTTTGGCCAAGTCTCTGTCCACCTGTGTGGTTGCTCACGTGTGCCAGGCATTGTCCTAGGTTCATTTTGCTGAATTCTCACTAGCACCTGAAAGGCGGATGCTAACTTTGCCCTCCCCACTGCCCAGATGGGAAATGGAGAACCTGAGATCTACAGTCACCTGCTGAGGCCACTTGGCTGTTGGGCTACAGTTTAGTTTTCTCTTCTATATTCCTTGAAGCTTCTTTGTTTTTAATGATTCACTTATTTATTTGAAAGGCAGAGATAGAGAGAGATGGAGATAGAGAGAGAGACAAAAAGAGAGAGAGAGAGATCTTCCAACTGCTCGTTCACTCCCCAAATGGCCGCAATGGCTGGGGCTGGGCCAGGCCAAAGCCAGGAGCCAGGAGTTTCTTTCTGGTCCTCCCACATGGGTGCAGGAGCCCAAGTACTTGGGCAAACCTCTGCTGCTTTCCCAGGTGCATTAGCAGGGAGCTAGATCAGAAGTGGAGCATCTGGGACTCAAACTGGCACTGATATGGAATGCTGGCATGGCAGGCAGTGGCTTAACCTTCAACGCCATAGCACCAGTCCCTCCTCGAAGCTTCTGAAGCAGGATCTCACATTGAGGTTGCATGCCAACCACAAAGATATGAGTTAAAATGCTCATTTCTGGGCTCTGTCCCAGATCCACCAAATCATAATTCTGGGGGCAGTGGGGCCCAGATCTGAATTTTAAACAAGATCTCCAAACCTTAAATGCCCATCTTTTTAAGCAGATTTGTGTCAGGTTTTTCTCATTTGCAACCCAGAGCCCTGCCTACCTTTATTTTATGCCTGTTAAAAATACCATAGGAATAGAACATATAATTTGCTATGAAACAACAAAAAATTTACAGATTTAATATGAACATTCATTTCTGAGATAATCCCATGACAAGTCATGAGCTAAACGATCAGTATGTTTCTTTCACAATTTTACATATGAAAAATTACTTTGAGTAGTGCTTTGAAAAATTAAAATAATCACAAGTTCAAGTAGTTATATTAACTCTACATACCTTTAGGGAGTCCCGTATCTTGAATAGGATATTTGTCTGACTGTGGAAACCAACAAAAAAGGAGAGTTAATTTTAATGCCAAAGCCAATTACAAGATCAAAGTGAAAAGAAAGCTTTGCCTTAGGAAAGTTCATGAATTCAATTTAAAACGTTGGAAATATGTAACCTGGGGCATATCAACTGGCCTAGCCCACTGATTGTTTCTATTCTCAATTGATAAGAGTGAATCAAGGTGGACAAGAAGCTAATGTTGAGCCTGAACAAAAATAAGCCTCCCTGACTTCCTTAGCTCTGACCACTAAACCACACTTCCTCTCTTGGCTGCAATGCTATTCTCCTATGGTTTAAAGCTGAGGATCACTTCTTTTCATGAATTTTGGGGGTAGACACATTTCTTCTCATTATTTCTGGAAAGTCACTGGGGCCAATGAGTGTGTATTCTGGGCAATACCCAACTACTACAGAGTTCTGTCATGGGTTGTATAGGACAAGATTCAAAAGATAAGTGTACTACTGACTCACAAAGACCTAAAAATCAGGTGGTAATAATGTACAATTCCTTAATGTGTTAGTTGAGCATGGTACTATTATAGGAAATTAAAAATAACAAAAGCTTTTACAATCCTATATTTGCTAATTTGTTCATATTTATATGTAGGTATCCAATGTTCTGAAAACATATTTCAGAGTAAACACTGCAGACACTCCCTGAAGGCTTCCATTTCAGGAGTGAGAATGTGCCCAATTGCCCTCTCTTGTACCCCAAGCCCTACTCAGCTCCCACTCTCTATTCCACCCTGCCCTCCAGCCTCAACAAAGTTACACCTTCCAAATTTCCTATAGGTCTCATCCATGTCTTTCTTTGACAAATAAGGAAAATAAACAAAAGTGGAAACAAGGCATCTGTTTCAAATGCCTTTCCTTGGTGATTCTTTGGAGGTGGGCAGTTAAGGTTGAGAACTTCTCTATCCTGCAAAATAAGTGCCTAAATAAGAATTAATTAATCAATCAATTACAAGGGCCATTGCTGTGGTGCTGTGAGCTAAGCTAGCTTCTGCAATGCTGGCATCCCATGTCGGAGTGCCAGTTTGTGTCCCACCTGCTCCACTTCCTTTTTTTTGACAGGCAGAGTTAGACAGTGAGAGAGAGAGAGACAGATAGAGAGAAAGGTCTTCCTTCCGTTGGTTCACCCAACGGATGGCCGCTACGGCCAGCACGCTGCGCCGATCCAAAGCCAGGAGCCAGGTGCTTCCTCCTGGTCTCCCATGCGGGTGCAGGGCCCAAGCACTTGGGCCATCCTTCACTGCCTTCCCGGGCCACAGCAGAGAGCTGGACTGGAAGAGGAGCAACCGGGACAGAATCCAGTGCCCCGACCAGGACTAGAACCCAGGGTGCTGGTGCTGCAGGCAGAAGATTAGCCTAGTGAGCCGAGGTGCAGGCTTGCTCCACTTCCAATCCAACTTCCACTTCCAATCCAACTCCCTGCTAATGTGCCTGTGAAAGTAGCAGAGGATGGCCAAAATACTTGCATCCATGTGGGAAACCCAAATGGAGTTCCTGGTCCTTGGCTTCAGCCTGGACCAGCCCTGACAGTTGCAGTCATTTCAGGAATGAACCAGCAAAGGGAGATCTCTCTCTGTCCCCCTCCCTCTCTCTTTCTGTCACTCTCCCCTTCAAATAAATAAGTCTTTTAAAAATAAATACATCACATAAAACTTACAAGACAAACAGTTTTACTCCAGATTGAATTCTCAAGACTTCCTAGAGCATGGAACACACATACACTGGTACAACAGCACCTATCATTGTTTTTTAAAGTACTTGTCTATTTCCTCAAACAGATTGTGAGTTCCTCCAGAGAATGGAGTATGGTCTTTGCATCTGCATATTTTCAGTGGTGTTAAGTAAACATTTACTGAAAGTCTGCATAGTTGAACACATATGCTGGAGCAAGAGCAGGTCTCCAAGAGAAACTGTCACTTGAATGAGGCCCAGAGGATGCACAGGACTTGGGTGAACCCAGAGCAAGGAGCAAGATCACTGCAGATGGTGGACACAGCAAGAGCATGTGGAAGAGTGGTGGGGACAGAAGACCTATCAGCCTAAACAGAGATGTCTGTTGGAGGTGGACAGAGGAAGACAGGGTTGGATATGAAATGATGGAATCAATTTCCAAGAAGAACCATGAAAGCTAAGCCAAAGGGATTTAGGTGGGGAACCATCCTAGGTTCTCAGGGAGCTTGGTTCATCACTCATCTATTGCTACCTGCCTTGTGGCCAACTCTGCTTATGGCAGGATAGTCAAAACAGGCTTGCAGGAAGTCCAACAAGCAAGCAAACAATTACAATGCAGTGTGATAACAAGAAGTGATTAGGCTACAAAGAAGGGAGCACCTGAAGGCCCAAGGCAAAGAAGGCTTCTCAGATCAGAGAACACAGGAACTGAGATGAGAGAGTGTGAAGGAGTTCATTAGATGAGGAAGTATGAAGCATTTTCCTTGCAGAAGGGAACAGCACTATCTGTATCCTAGGAAAGTGAGAGGGTGTGGAGCATTTAAAGAATGGCAAATAGCTACACATGATCGGCTCATGAGGTGAGTGGTGAGAGACGCTCATGGAAGACCATGTCTTCTGCCATGTCAAGGAATATATACTTAATCCTGAAACATATGGGAATGTTTTGGGTTGAATTCTATCCTCCCAAAAAGATATGTGGCAGGCCCACCCCTCAGTATCTCAGAACGTGACTTTATTTGGAAACTTAGTTTTGACAGAAGTAATTAGTTAAGATAAGGTCATGCTGGAGTAGGGTGAGCCCATAAGCTCACCTTACTGGTGACCCAAGAGGAGGGATACAGACCCACAGGAAGAAAATAGTCACTTGTCAACAAACTGAGTGAATGGAGTAGTGCAAAGCAAAATAGCAAGGTTTATTAGGGTAGGGACATCCCATAAGAACAGATGGGCACCTCTCCAGACAGAACCTGAGAGAGTGCCCAGTCACTCAGACTGGGGAAGAGCGAGGTTACATGGTTGAGTGGAGAAAGTATACCTGGCCAGGCCAGGCAGGCGGCTCAGAAGAGAGGCAGAGGGCTAAGCACACAGTCTGGTTAAGTGGGGGTATTAAGGGGATGGGCCTTGCCTTCCCATCTCTTCTCCTCCTGGAACAAAGGACTTTTTGGATGTAAATATGAAAAATTCCTTTCTGAGTTTTCCCCTGAAGTTATCAGACAGGGGGAAGCCTGGCTGGTGTCACCCCACCTTAGAGGAGCCTTAGAGGAAGGATGGTTATTGGGTAGAAGGGGCAGGGCGTCTGAAGTGCAGATACTGGGCTGCACCTGGAAGGTTATCAGGATGACTTTGAGATGAGGATGCTGGACCCAGATGTCAACTCCTTAGGCCTTTGTCACACACACATAAGCTCATTTCTGACTTCCTACCTAACACAGGATGACATGAAGCCACCAGCAGAAGCATGGAAGAATTCTTCCTTACAGGTTTCAAGGGAACAGTCTTGCCAACCTTGATTTGGACTTCAGGCTCCCAGAACTGTAAAGAGAATACACCTCTGATGCTTTCAGCTCCAAGTCTGTGACATTGTGTTATGATAGCCCTAAGAAATCAATACCAGGGAAGCTTTGAGAAGATCACTCTGCTCCCAACATGGAGTGCCCAGAGGTCATCACAACCCAAAGTGAGTGATAAGGATAATGGCTCCGAGGGACAGAGAACCTCATGTCAGGAAGTAACGGGGAAAACTGGGAGTTACAGATAATCACAGGTGTAGGCGGTGGGAAGGGAAAAAAGAGGGGAGACTGCGTGTCACTTAAAAGAAACCAAAGGCTCTACTAACAGATGACACCTGACTACAGGGTTGTCCTACATAAGAGAAAGAAAACTTTTCCTTATTAATTTGTACCATCTGTCAAAGCTTGACCCCCTGCACCATACACATCTACAGAACTGTGCAGCAATCACTAAAGGACAGGAAAACAAACATCTTAGGTCCTCTAGATGCACAAGATTGAAAGACATTTCATTAATTAACTGTATTTTATATCACTATAACTAAATTAGCTACTCAAGAACTTCTTACAACTCAGCAGATCCTGTCCTCCAAACACCTGGAATGAAAGTCATATGTCTGACACAGTATGCTTAGGAACACTGGCAATGCTGTCAGAGGTCACAGACGTGGTCCTAAGCAACAGCCGGACACTACTGTGTAGGAAACCAGGCCTTCAGCTATATGACTGTATACAAACCAGTGAAATATTTCCTTATCACTACAGATGGAATAAAAATGCCTGCTCCACTATCTTATAAGATATTTTAAGGAAGAAAACAATTTATGTGAAACCTTTAGTAGACCTTAAAACAGTAAACATGCCTTAGAGTGGCTAGGGGACAGGTGGGGTAGGGTGGGGGCTCAGAAGCCAGCTGCTGGGATTAAACCAGATAACAGAGGTAAACCAGATAATGTGTTCCTATCAACACACAGGCAGCGCTCAGTTTCCACAAACTGGTCCTACTTTCTTCCTTCCACCTCACATTAGATATTCTCAATTCTGAAGAAGGGGTAATGAAAATTGGACCGATAGTATTAAAAACAGGGAAGTAGACGAAGACCTCATAAAAATCACAGAAGGATCATTTCTGGTTTGGTCAAAACAAGAACAGAATCTGACACTGTTTTGAGCCCGGTGAAACCTCAGTTTATTATATCACAGAATATCATGATAAGGAAGTGTACCTTAGTAAAATCTTATAGTGTGTTTGTTGGACCTCATGTAAATACTAAAGAATAAGAAACGTAAAGAAATCACAAAGGCAAAAAAAAAAAAGCAAACCAAGAGCCATTAGCATAGAATTTACCACCTACCATGTTAAAGGATAAAGTGCTAGGGTCTGTATCTTCCACTGGCTCCTTTGCCATGTGATCTGTTAAAAAAAAAAAAAAAAGGATTTCCTTTAATTTGAAAACACAAATGAGTCCTCTGATAACTTTCATAAAGATACAACAAGCTTAATCAGGTCAGAGAAAAGGTTACTTCCAATAAATAGTACAGAAAAAGAAGGAAGAGTGGGTTCAGATCACACTGAGAAAGAAATGAAGAAAAATAAACTTTAAAAAAAACCACAGGTGGCCGGCACCGCGGCTCACTAGGCTAATCCTCCGCCTAGCGGCGCCGGCACACGGGGTTCTAGTCCCGGTTGGGGCGCCGGATTCTGTCCCAGTTGCCCCTCTTCCAGGCCAGCTCTCTGCTGTGGCCCGGAAGTGCAGTGGAGGATGGCCCAAGTGCTTGGGCCCTGCACCCCATGGGAGACCAGGAGAAGCACCTGGCTCCTGGCTCCTGCCACCGGATCAGCGCAGCGCGCCGGCCTCGGCGGCCATTGGAGGGTGAACCAACGGCAAAGGAAGACCTTTCTCTCTGTCTCTCTCTCACTGTCCACTCTGCCTGTCAAAACAAACAAACAAACAAACAAACAAAAAAAACCACAGGTGTTGTGTGTGTGGGGGGGGGGGTTGTTACTGCGGCATAGCAGGTCAAACTTGTGAAGCCAGCATCCCATATGGGTTTAAGTCGCAGCTGCTCCACTTCCAGATTCCCGCTCCCTGTTAATTGATTGGGAAAGCAGTGGCATTCAGCCCAAGTGCTTGGGCTCCTACACCCACATGGGAGATCTGGAAGAAGCTCCAGGCTCCTAGCTTCAGCCTGGCCCAGCCCTAGCCATTGTGGCATTTGGGGAGTGAGCTAGTAGGTGGATGGAAGACATCTCTCAAAGAAATAAAAAATAAATCTTAAAAAAAAAAAAAAACACTGGAGAGGGAAGTATGATTATCTTCTTAGAATTTTCATACATGAAGTCTGTTCTCTTTATATTAATTAAAAAAATTTTTAAATACCAATATTATTAAAACTCTAGCAAGGTCTGCAAAAACCACAAAAGAAAACAAAACAAAAACACTGGGAGCTGACATTGTGGTACAGTAAGTTAAGCCACTGCCTGCAATGCCAGCATCCCATATTAGTACTGGTTCAAGTCTCTGGTGCTCCACTTCCAATCCAGCTCCCTGCTGATGCACATGGGAAAGCAGAGGATGGCCCAAGTGCTTGGGCTCCTGTACCCTAGTGGGAGACCCAAATGCAGTTGCAGTCCCCTGGCTTCAGCCCAGCCCAGCCCACCAGCCCTGACTGTTGTGGCCATTTCAGGAAATAAACCAGAGGACTGAAGATCTCTGTCTCTCTTCCTCTCTATTTCTGTAGCTGTGCTTTTAGAATAAATAAATCTTTTTAAAAAACAAAAACCACCATATTTTTGACCAGGTTACTTATAAATAATACAAATATTTAGTTACAAGCAGCCATAAATTATGAGATATGATATTAATGGCTCATTACATACTGGACTTGATATTATTTGGGGCAGGAAAGATTTCATTCTAAATTTAGTTTCTTTCCTACTTTTCTGTTTTTATCACTTTAAAATATTAAGTTTCTCAATATGGTTCACGTGAACTAACAAAGTCAAAAATACCTCACAGTATTTTTATCAAATAAAAATTTATATTCAATTCTTAATTCTTCTTATGCTTTCCCAATTGTTGCATGTAAGAAGCTGAATGAGGAAATATAGAAAAATGTGCAGATCTCAGTCAGGACCACTACTAGATCACAGGAATTTATACAAACTAGAAAACAGCTCCCCCTCTCCAAGATACTTCACAAGGCATCAGCCAGAAAACTGTCTTAATAAAATAATCAAAACAATTTGAGTGGCATCTTTTAGATTTGTACAGTGCACAATCTGAAAAACCCTAATTGGTAAATGTGAACCAGCTAAGACTAAACATACACCTTTTATCCAAAGTCCTCATTAAGCACATCCGGTGGGGTAGCCACAAGGTCCTAGGAATGCCTTTGGGGAATCCAAATTTTACTGAGATAATAATTTGCATTTGTTCTCTCTAGATATTTCCTGACTGAGACCATATACGGGCTTCCTTTTTTATTTTTTCTTGACATGTGTTAATACTGCCTGAAGAATAAGCTGCAACTCCTCCCATGGAGCAAGAGACTTCTGCAGCTCCTGGGAGAAAAGCCTGTGTCCTGGTCTCTGGCAGAGAACAAAGATAGCAAGACCACATCAGAGAAAACATTGAGCCTGTTTAACTTCTGGATACACACAAAACTAAGTGCCAATGGTCTCAAGGAATTTCTCAGGCTTGAATGATGAGGACAGCAATGCCTACCTCATGTACTAAAAATTCAAGGTTTTTCCAAGAACCACATTGACATCTTGGGTTTCTCTATGACTTTGGAGGGAGCAGGACTCCAAATCTGATGAAATCGAATTTCTTGCTAGGCCAGTTAAACACAGACTCAGATCAGGAATTAAAGTGATGTCAAGAAAATGAAAAACAATTTGAGGGGCTAACTCCAACCTGAGTTTGCACAACTCCTGCTCCCTAAAGTTGCAATTTGATACAAAGAGCATGGTGTGATTAGAGTGGAAGTGCAGAACCAGCCAGGTGTGCACTCAGGAAAAAACAGGAGGGGAAGAGAACAGCCTGCAGAGCAACTGAAGTCTCAGCCAGGAGGAGGAGCCAGGGAGGGAAAGCATTCTGGACATAAGGAGAAGTTTGCTAGGCAAAGATCTAGACACATTGGTGAGCATCAAATGGAGCATGACAATCGGTCCTTCGCAGATTATGGTTTCTGGCTGGGGTGGGAGTGGCAGAAGCCACCAACCAAGTAGTCTCAAGTCCCTTTTTTCCTCCTCTTATCACAACCTGTACTACAACCCTGTACTACATCTTGTCTGGGTTCAAGTCCTGGCTCCACTTCCAATGCCAACTTTCTGCTAACATGCACCTTGGGAGGCAGCAGGTGATGGCCCAAGTAGTTGGATCCCTGCTACCCATGTGGGAGACCCAGATGGAGTTCTTGGCTTATGGCTTCTACCTGGTCCAGCCCCAGCTGTGGTGGGCTTTCGGGAATGAATTAGCAATCAAACATATATTTTCTTCTCTCTGCCTTTCTAATTAATGAAAAATGTTATCCTAAGGGGGATGTAGAATTTTATCAGGTGTCAACACAATAGAATTTCAGGTCAATGGTCTGTGAAGGATTGGGCATGGGGAGTGGGGAGATGACCCTGGCAGATCATAAGCAGCCACTGGATCCACAAATTAGTCTTGTTTCCTACAGAAAATTGGCATGACAGGAAGAAAAATGAAAAAACACATAAAGGTTGAGGAAACTAGATGAGACTGCTGAGAATCACACCAAAAGCAGCAGTGAGTAGGCAAACAGGACAGGTCAAAGGAAGGAACAATGGTCACAGGTCCAGAGGCCAGGGGCCTCACTTGCATAACACTGAGAGCTAGGGGCTGACCTTGAACAAGACTAGTGCTGTGACCCTGGGCCAGCATAATGTATCCCTGGAGGAGTCCAACAGTATGACCTTCACATGGGTCTAGCACTGTGACCTTGGATGAGTCTTGGAAGCTTTCTAAGCTTCAGGATTTTCCTCTGCAACAAGAGAGGCCATAGCATCTGGTTCTCGCACTTAGCTGATAACCATTATTCTGGTCAGGCCAGGTTTGGGAACCACCAGAGTGGCTGAGCTTCTACTCCCACTAGAATCTGACCAAGTACTGTGATATAACTGACCATGTCTCAGAAGGTTATAAGGCAAACAAGAAGATGCAGGCAGAAGACAGCAAGGGATTGGAAGCACAAAGTCTTTCACTTTGGTCTGACATCTCTCAGAATAAATGGAATTTAAGAAGGGAAGAGGAATCAGTGTTGTGGCAAAGCAGGTTAAGCTGCTGTTTGTAATGCTGGCATCCCATATGGACACAGGTTCAAGTCCCAGCTGCTCCACTTCTGATCCAGCTCCGTGCTACATGCCTGGGAAAGCAGCAGAGGATGGCCCAAGTGCTTGGGCTCCTACCACCAACATGGGAGACTCAGTCCTGGATGAAGTTCAGGCTCTGGGCTTCAGTCTGGTCCAATCCCAGCCCTTGAGGAATGAACCAGCAGATGAAAGATCTCTCTCTGTCTCTCCTTTCTCTGTAACTCTGCCTTTCAAATAAATAGCTCTTTAAGAAAAGGCAGGGTGGTAGGGGCAGAACAGGTAAAATTTAGGGTTTTAGTTTTCTTAAGTGTGACAATGAGGTGAGAGGAGACTTGGGGAAAGCATCACATTTATAAATAGTATTGGAGGCATTTTCAGATCCTCTATTATTTTATTCTAGTGGTTCTAACTGTATCAGTCTTTCTTGTATATCAGACTGAGAATTAAATTCTTATGGATGGTGGTATTGCCAAATGTGCTCACAGTCTCAGCCCACAGGGGTGCCCTATGTGCTGTATCTGAGTCTGTGCCCTCTTCCTGGCAGCTGTTTTAAGCTGTTTCGTCAAAGCAAAAGGACTTTTGTTCTCACAGGCCCAGATTGTTCTGTGCCAAGGAAATTATTTGCAGGAGAGCTGCTCCTGGTTACTTGTGACTGATTGGGAAACACAGTTGTCCTAAAGTCTTTCTTAAGAGCCCTTGGGGCTGCATGTTTACAATACTATTAAACACAACACCAAATAGTTTATATAGAAGGTTGGGAATGTTTGTTTTCACAAGCCCCAGGTAGCAGCTCTGATAACACATAAGACATGGTGCACAGAGGGGCCTGAAACAGAAAAGGGGACCATATGGGCCCCAAAGAAGCAAGACCAAAAGCTCTACCGGAGCCCCATGTGGAACCACGCCCCTGCTCCTGGCTGTCATTCCTTTGTCTCAGGCCCAGTTTCTCTCCTGAAGCCACCTGGACTCCGCTAGATCACTTATTCTAAACAAGGCTCAAATTGCCCCAAATTAGCTGGCAAATGATTGATACAGAGCTCTCTGATAGCAATAAGAATGGTGTTTCATACTTATTAGCATCTTCTGAGGAGTTCCTCAAAAGGTATGAGAGAAACCCAGTGAGCTAAAGAAGCAGGGACCCTGGGCAGGGCGCTTGGCTGGCTCTAAGCTCCCCAGGTGGGAGCAGGCTGGGTAGGCTGTGCATTCATCTTGTTTCTATGGGCCTCAATTCCCTAACCTAAAACATTGGAGATGGAAGGAGAGCCTCTACATCCCCTCCCAGCTCTAGAAGTCCATGAGTCGTGATAGCGGAAGCCACACAGGTAAAGAGCATCTTCAGGCTGAATGTTCACAGCAGTGCGGCCTTAAATAGCAATCAGAACTCTCACTTCCCCTAGTGTCTGCACTGAGCTCCCATCTAATGACTCAATTCCCAAATGTCTGCAACAGGCTGGGGAATTCAATCCAGCAGGTGGCAAGGACCCAAGTACTTGAATTATCAGTTGCTGCCTCTCAGGGTACATGTTAGCAGGAAGCTAGAATCAGGAATGGAATCGGGACTCAAATCCAGGCACTCTGATATGTGGGCATCCCAACTGGTGTTCTAACTGCTATGTCAAATGCCCACTCGGCCAATTTTCTCTCTCTCTCTCTCTCTTTTTTTTTTTTTTTTTTTTCAGAAGGACACATATTGGGTTAGAGCCATGTTGAGAAGGTAAATTTGGGAAGATGAAGATTTGAGCTCCCATACCTTTTTGCCCTTGCCCACTTGTCTCTGTGCTCCTATATTTCTATTTAGGTATGGTAACTTATCATGGTAACCAACAGGCCCACGTGCTTGGCTAGGTGCCCACAAGTGTGTTATGTAACAGTTTGGCTCTGGGCCACTTTTGTCTGTAAACCCATATAAAGGAATGGGGGGCCTAGCTAGGTGCAGTTGCCTATGTATGGATGTGAACACATATCTGGCTGCTTGTGGATGTGTGGCTGTGTGGCTGTGTGTGGCAATGTATGGATGTCTGTAGGTATCTTTGTGTGTGTGTGTGTGACTGCTGCCACAGACACAAAGGCAGATATCTCCTGTGGCCTCATTGCTATTGGGGCAAGTGGCTCTTTCTTGTGCATTTCTCACTGTCACTGTGGGTAAATGAGACAGAAAATCATAAACAGCTCCAAGTTGTTCTCTGACCTGTCAGAATCTGGACCTGCTTGTCCTGGGCCCTAAGATCCAAGCATACAAGCCCACTCTAATAACCTCATTTTAAACTGATTAGCTTGGTAAAGATTCTATTTCCAAGTAAGTCATGTTCAGTAAGAATTTCAGCATATCATTTTGGGAGGATGTTTAGGGAGACAATTAAACCCACAGTAATAGTCCGCTTCTTCCCCTCCAAATTCACGTACTTCCTACACAAAGAATATATTTGCCCCATCCCAATCTTCCCCAAAGCCTTAATCATTCCAGAGTCAACTGTAGATACAAAATCTCATCTACTCCTCTGCCTCAACTCAAAGACCCAATCACATCATCTGCTGAACCAGAACCTGGCCAGGAGCACCAGGACACCATGCACCAGGCATCACCAGCATCCTGCCTGCAACAGACACTGGCAGGATGCCCAAGGCCTGTGCTGTCACATTCTGACAGCTCCTTTTATTAGTCACATTAGGTAGGGCCCAATAGTTCCTAGAGTCAGTTTCTTAAAAGAAATTCAAACATCTTTTAAAATGTCCTTTCAGAGAAAACAAAGAGGGAAGCATGTCAGAGCTTCCGGCTTTCCCAAGCACAGGGAGCCAAAGACTGGGGTCCTTTGTGCTTTCTAATGAAGAATTAAAGGCAGTTCTTCGAATCTGTGGTTTCAGAGTTAATTTCTCTTATTTTTTCTTTATTCTTTTTTTGTTTTTGTTTGGTCCCCCAGCTATTTCTACTACTGGCTATAAAGCAGCGCTGCGGTTCTGAGCCACGTTCAGGATTAGGAAAGCTCTAGAGTGGCAGCAATGCTGTGTGGTGGGGGTTGACACACAGTTTCACTGACCTTCCTCTCTGTCTTTGGAAGCACCCCATTCTGTCACGGGGCTGAAATAGGCCCAGGGATCAAGAAAATGCATTCCTACAGTGACTTCTCTAGAGGACAGCCTCAGTGTGTCCACTGACCGGGATCAAACTGAGGAGAGGAAGTGGGGGATGAGGGAGAGATGAAACAGAAGGACACAAAATGAGATTCAGATTAGAGAAAAAAAAACATAGAGGGAGCCAGCACTGGGCTGCCTCCGACACTGGCATCCAATATGGGAGCCTGTTCCAATCCCAGCTGCTCCATTTCCTGTCCAGTGCCCAACTAATGTGCCTGGGAAAGCAGCGAAAGATGGCCCAAGTGCTTGGGTCCCTGCACCAACATGGGAGACCTGGAACAATCTTCTTGTTTCTGGCTTTGGTCTGGCCCAGCCCTGGCCACTGGGGCCATTTGGGGTGTAAACCAACAGATTGAGATTTCTCTCCTTCTTTCTGTCTCTCCCTCTCTCTCTCTTTAACTTTTCCTTTAAAATAAATAAAATAAATATTTTAAAAAATAAAAAGAAACAGGGAAGGCAGAAGCATTATAAGAAAGTAAAAAGAAAAACCTACAGGGAGAGGGAGGACAGAGAAAGCAAGGGAGATGGGTTTGGAAAAAGAACTGGATGGCTGAGCTTTGCAAACATGGGTGCTCTTGGAAGCGGCTCAGCCTTTAGTTCTCAGAACCCTACCCCCAAACCTATCAGTGCCGCTGAGGAGGGCAGATTGCCACCTCTGCCACTAAAGGGGCTCTCCCAAACTGCTGGCCAGGACCAGGGCTTCCAGGGAGCAATCCTTCAGTGCAGTACAACCGAGACTCCAGAACAAAGGACAGGCGTGCATTGCTGCACTCTGTGGCCATGGGCCCTTAGCTCATTGCAGCAAAACAAGTAATTGTACCACCTCCTCAACTCAGACCTTCAAAGCCTTGTTATTTGTGTCTGTCTTTAATATCTGTATGAACACGAATGAACCACTCTGGCTCATTCGGTGTCAGGTTGTTTATTCATTCAGTGGGAGAGATAGAAAATGATAGCTCCACTGCAACCAGCATGACTGTTTTCGGTCCATGTGACCACAACAATCTTGTGAATTTTCTTAGTGTAAAAAGTTTCTTTCTTAAATTAACTGTCATAAGGGAGTGGTGAGACACCTTTACTGCATGTGTATGGATATCCATACATCTTTGTTTTAAATTTTTCAAGGTACAGCAGTCCCCGCCTTATCCACAGTTTTGCTTTCTGTAATTTCTGTTACCCACAGTCAATAGTAGTCTAAAAACACTGAATGGAAAATTCTAGAAATAAACAATTCATAAGTTTCAAATAACTTTCATTACAGTCTATTGTAATTGTTCTATTTTGCTATTAGCTATTATTGTTTCTATGCCTAGTTTACAAACTTTTTTTAAAAATATTTATTTATTTGAAAGGCAGTTTCAGAGGGAAAAAGACACACATACACAGTTTGTCAGCCTGCTGATTCACTCCCCAAATGTCTGCAACAACCAGGGCTGGGCCAGGCTAAGCCAAGGAGCCAGGAACTCCACTGGGGTCTCCTACATGGGTGCCAAGGGCTCAAGAAACCCCATCATTTTCGGCTGCTACCCTATGTGCATTAACAGGGCGCTGGATATGAAGCAGATCAAATGGGACTTGAACCTGGCACTTTTATATGAGATGCCAACATTACAAGTGGTGGCTTAACTTGTTGTGCCACAATGTCAGCCCCTATAAATTTAACTTTACTACAGGTATGTATGTCTAGAAAAACACATGGGATTTACACACACACACATGGTCCACTACTATACTAGACTTCAGATATTCACTGTGAATCTCAGAACGAGTTCCTCATGCATAGGGAATACTACTATAAACTCAGTTACACACCTAACTTGATGAGTTAAGTTTCTAAGGTGCCAATGTGGGAAGAACTTTTCTTTTTTCTCATAGTTTGGAGCACATGTGGTTAAATTTTATATCTCTCATTCACTCACTCAAGCGTTAAGTCTTTATCCAGGGCTTACCATGTGCTAGGTCCTGTGCCAGGCATTATGGAGATAAATGCCAAGCAAAACAGACACAGACTCTGTCAAGGAGTGTATAGTTTAGTGGGGGAGAGTGACATTGGCCAAATAATCATAGCTAGAAACTGTGCCAAATGCCAACAAGGAACGGTACAAGATGTGCTGAGAGTATACAACATGGGGCTGGATCTGGGTCACCTTTCAGCTTAAATCTGGGGGGTAAGTAGTGGGTAATGAGGGAGGAGGGCATTCCAGGTATCATGAACAACATGTGCAAAGGCCAGGAGGCAGTTGGGTGCAAGGGTTTTCACGGAAACAAAAGGAGGCAGTGTGGCTACTTTGTAGAGAGCGGGGTGCTAAACAGGGCAGGAGGTGGGGAGGTAGAAGGGATAAGCAAGAAATCATTTAAGGACTGAGGATTTGTCAGGAAGGGTTGGAAAGTCAGGGCAGGGTTCTAAGCAGAGAAGTAACAGCATCAGGCTTGTGTTCAAAAGATCATTCTGGCTACTTTCTGGAGAATGCGTTGGGAGAAGAGTGAGTGTTTGGGACGTGAGAGAGTATTGGTAACATGGTCTGGGGCACAGACACAGAAATTCCACCATACAGGTTTCACATATCTGCACCATCTGTGGTTTTATTGCAGAAATGGAAGAGATAAGCGTGGATGTCAGAGGATTGCAAACACTGTGTAAAACGTCAGAAAGGAGAAATTGAGGTGTTTGAGTATGTGTGTGTGTTTAAAGGGAGGAACTCTCACTTTATTGATAGACTCCCAGGGCAGGGATGGACATTAGGATCATCTTTCAGATGCCTGAATATGTTCTTCAACGTCATCTGCCAAGTGATGGGGAGGTCTCCCTCATCTTTGTGGGACACTCAAATCTACCTCTGTCTAAAGAGTTCACCCAGAGCTGGCGCCGTGGTTCACTTGGTTAATCCTCCACCAGCGGCACCGGCATCCCATATGGGCGCCGGGTTCTAGTCCTGGTTGCTCTTCTTCCAGTCCAGCTCTCTGCTGTGGCCCGGGAAGGCAATGGAGGATGGCCCAGGTGCTTGGGCCCCTGCACCCGCATGGGAGACCAGGAGAAGCACCTGGCTCCTGGCTTCGGATCGGTGTAGCTCCGGCCATGGCGGCCATTTGGGGGATGAACCAACAGAAGGAAGACCTTTCTCTCTGTCTCTCTCTCTAACTCTGTCAAAAAAAAAATAAATAAATAAAGAGTTCACCCACAGATTTCCATTCTGCCTTTTAAAGAGCTAGATTCTTTATATAGGACGCTCTCCTACCATCAAATCTTCTGTTCTCTCATCATTCCACAGATGCTGCTGGGATTTCAAAGTCCCTTTATTCCAGGTTATGCACTGGTTCCAAGCTGACCAGGCCAAGCAGACTACAAGCACCATCACTGGAATCACAGACCCTGGAGTGCTGTTACTGACATCTGAGATTACGTTTGCCCACCTGGTGGCCATATCAAACGATCAACTCACTGGGGCTTTTCATATACCGATGCCACTGCCTAGCTGTGTTTCCTAGCTCCCTCCCACCTCCCCCTGCTTGCCGCAGCCCATCAGGGGCCCAAGCATATTTCACATTTATCCCCATTCAATGACTCTCTCTCAAGATCATTGTGAATCCCACCCCTCATCATCACTTAATGAAATCTGAGAGCACTATTAGTGAAATCTAGCCTAAAACACCTCTTGGCTCCTTGTCAATTCCTTTCTTAGAAGAGGAGGTAGATCCAGGGATGGAAGTGAGGATAGGGGAGTGGGAGAGGGTTTCCTCCTTTCCGTGCCCTTGTGTTTCTCCAAACAATGGGAGATGGGGGTATGGAGAGGGAAAGGACGTCCAGTCTAGGTATGGTCCATCTCCAGTTGATAAATGTTTATCATTCCCACTTGAAGATGAATTTCAATTTTTCTTTGATGGCTCCTGGAAACCCCCCTGGCCGTTCACCGTTCACAGCGCCAGTTTGGCTGTTGGTTTAATCTACTGAGCACCTCCGACACGTTCTATCTTCTCCTAACTGCTCAAGCCACAAAGCACCAAGGAAGGGTCAAGCTCTGCCCCCTGCCTAAGCTCAAGAAACACAATAGGGAACACATTCATCTCAGCAGTTTTATCTGGCTCTCTCTAGCATTTCCAACCTCAGCAAAAGCAGACAAAGCACCAGTGTAATCTGGGGAATACATAATTCATTCACTTTTATGTTCAATAAAATTGTGGAGTTCACGGCCTAGGTTATGTGCCACCGGGGACAGAGAATTCCTGCAAGGTGAAGTATGAAGATTTCAATTCAAGTGAGAGATTAAAGAAAAATCTAAAGTCCGGCCTCAGGTACAAAACACTCAGTATTTTAAAATAAGGGTAAAACTAGAGCCTATTTTCTAAATCCAAGGCCTCCACACGAGCAGCAGAATTCTTCTGTGGGACCAGCCCCTAGGTTCTGTGAATATTAGTTTATAAAATAGCTCCAAGGACCACTATTTACAAAAGTGTTTAAAGAAAAAAGAATCGAGGAGAAAGAGCAGATAATGAGAAGGAATGTGAGTGAGGATTCACAGACAGCACTGTTACACTCCTTTCAGTTAGAGTTTTCTGGGGGCTTGTTTCAACCTGGCACCCTGGGCCCGGAACAGAAGCTGCTGGGGTCGCCACACAGCCAGAGGACAGCGTCAGGCACGCGTAGGGAAATCAGAAGCAGGGGCCATGGAGAGTGCTGGGGGCAACGGCTCCAACCAAAAGCCGCCCAGGGGGCCAGAGTAGGGGGTGCCACCGCTGCACCCAGCCCAGCCACTCGGGGCCCAGGTGGCCCTCGGGATACCCCTTGGGGTCACCGAGGCTCTGCCCCGACACCCCGCCGCATCCGTGGGTGCCTCGCGAGCTCCCGGCCAGTGGTCCCCGCTCCAGGTGGGTGCGCAGCGCGGTGTCACTTTACCTGCGCGCAGAGGGTCGTCCGGAGAAGCCATGGGGGCAGGATGGGGGCAGACGAGCGCCCGAGTCGGGCTGGGCGGCCTCCGGGACTGGGGAGGAGAGCGGGACCACAGTAAAATCCTGCTCTTCCAACGCGCTCCCAGCAAAGCTAGGCAGCTCTGCGCGCCCCTGCTCCACCTCCACCTCCTCCTCCTCCTCTACCTCCTCCTCCTTCTCCCCGTCTCCGTTTCCACCGCTTCTTCCTCGTGCTCACTTCCTGCTTTGCCAATTAGCAAAGCCCCTTCTCTGCGCGTCCCTCCCTCCAGAGGCGTGCGGCGGGGGCCGAGGCTCCAAGGCAGCAGGCTGGGGCGCAGAGAGAGCTCCCGCCCCCCGCCCCCGCTGGGGTCCAGGGCATCCCCTGTGCCCCTGGTGCACTTCCTGTCCCGCGCCCACGTTCCCCTGTGCGGGTCCCACCGCGGGGCTAAGACTATTGCAGCCAGGGGACAGACGAAACGGCCGCCGCAGGTCGCCTTCCCGGCTCCCTAATCGCTCCCCAGCTGGGACTCACCTCACACAGGCCTGGGCCGAGATGCCTGCCGGCGATCTGATATTTAAACAATTTCCTCATCTTTAGACAGACTGTGCCGCTGCATGATGGCACACGCTAATACTTTCTATTTGGATTGTTCTTTGGCATTAGTTATTACATGACCTCCAGGGTGAATGCTACACAAAGCAGACTTGAGGCGCACACTCATAGCCTCTCTAGAAAACACTGCTTCAGGTTCTCTGGGAAATACTCAACTGGTCCTCTAAAAATTTAAGTTGTTTAATTCAAATGGGATTTTATACTACTTCCTTAAGTGAGCATTGATTGCAATAATTTATTAAGAATATATTTAATATTGCTACATTTTAACTAAACACTTAATTAAAACTTAATTTATTATTGGAATGTTACAGGCAATTTAAATTTACTAGGAATCTCTAAAGAGTTTTAAATCATTGATACCTTCATACCTAAGAACTCAGTCACAAAAATTGGTTTGAAAGAGTTAAGAATAGTAGTTAGTGTACAATATTATCAGTCAGTTACCGTACGGAAGTAACCTCTAGCTGAACACTGAGCCCTGAAAGATTCAGGAGAGTGGCAAGTGTCTACATACCCTCTTGGTGACCAGCAGGTTGCTTTGTGCCTCTCCCCATCTGTTTAGTCGTCCTGAGGCCCATGGCACATTGAAGACTGCCGTCTTATTCTCTGGAATTTTCCATGGAAGAAATACGTTCAAGAGAAGAGGGTGCTCACTGTATGCTGAACCACAGCAAAAACTTGAAGACAAAAGCTTTTGCAAATTTGTGGGTGGGAGGATAAACTTCCTCTTGGTCTACCTTCTGATAGGAAGGGAATTTTTTTAAGGGTATTTTCTCATAGAATCCATTTTGAGGTTTGGTTTGTGGTTCTTTCTGTACTTTACATGCAGATGGAATTGTTTGTGAGGTTGGCTGTCAGGAACCACAAGTCAAGTTAGGCTCTCTCTTTCTCAGCAGCACAACCTCAAGTGTCACTCTAATGAGGGTTTGCTTTACAAAACTCTGAACTGTAATTCATCCTCTTATCATGCCTATCTTTCACTATATCAAATAGAAGCTGGGTGGTAGAAATGCATTTTAAGGTTAATTTTTTCAGAAAGAAGACTGATGAGGTACATGTTTTTCCCTTTCATTCCATTTTTTGTGCCTCCTTCCCTATGAATCAAAATCTCTTCATCATTATCTTTTTTTCCTGTGTGCTTTGTGATATATAAAGTATAATGCAAATGGAAGCTATGATATTTTGAAATTTATAAAAAATTAATTCATAAATAATTCTCAGACACTGAGTTCCCAAAGGGTCCTCACACAATTTGCTGTTAGCAAATTGTCAGCACTTTCTTCTAGTGCAGCCCAAAGAATGTTTTAAAACACTTTTTGTCGCTCCCCGTCTTCGTGGAGGAACGACACAGGACCCTGCGCTGTTCTTTCGTCTGCTCGGCCCTCCCCGGGTTTGCTGCTGGTTCTTCCCGGGTTGGCTACCGTCCCTTCCACCTCCGTGGAAGGGCGGTTCCCCCTGCCACATTCCCCACTTCCGCGGGGGAGCGGCACACGGCCGGCCGGCCCTCTCGGGGGCTGCACAGGTGTTCCTTCAGATGTTCCCCTTAGATGTTCCTGGTGCATGTTGTCTCTCTCCTCCTTTATAGTCCTCTTCCACCAATCCCAACTCTGCTACCCACACGCTGAGTACGCTGTTCTCCTCCAATCAGGAGCAGGTCCTACAGTTTATTGGTTGAACTGGAGGCAGCTGTGTAGAAGCTGTTTCTCCCTTCTCAGCGCCATATTGTGGGAGAGCAGATGCATAGAATAAGTCTTAATTCCAGTAACTTAGTCTAGTCCGAGTTGCTCCCCACACTTTTGAAAATAGACATTTTCAATATTTCCTAATAGCACCCAGGTACTCAAGAATCTCAGAGAGATATGTTCAATTTCATATTTCTACTACTTCCTGATTTTTAAAAGATTTTTATTTATTTATTGATATGAAAGGGAGAGTAAGAGAGAGATAGAAAGAGCTTACATCTACTGGTTCACCCCCCCCCCCCCCCAAATACCCATAACAGCTGGGGTTTAGCCAGGCTGAAGCCAGGAGCCAGGAACACCATCCAGATCTCCCATGGGGGTGGCAGGAGCCCAAGTACATGGGTCATCACACATTGCCTCCCAGGCACATTAATAAGCAGCTGGATCAGAAGTTTTAGAATAGCAGCAACTCAACCAAGCACTCCAATATGGGATGTGAGAGTCCCAAGCAACAGTTTAATTCAATGCAACACAACACCCACTCAAGCTTTGCTGCTCTTTTAGTGACCTCCAATCTTCCTTTTCTGATCAATGGATATTAGCAGATTTAGTAATCATAGTGTCAACCATGCTGGATTTGACTCCTGAGCCTATCACCATGAGGTTATGCTACCTTAAGCAAAAAACAAAAGCTCTGAGTCTGTAAGGGTTTGCAGAATTGTGAAAATCGCTGAAACAATATATACTTAAAAATACTTAAACCAGTGCCTGTCACACAGTAGGTATAAATACAGCAGCTACATTTTTGCCTTCATTCTTTCTTTGGAAGTTAATCTATTCAGAGAAGCTTTTATTGCCCTTGTTACAAGAAATGAACTAATTTTTTTAAAAAAATTATTTTACTTGAGAGGCAGAGTTAGAGACAGAGACAGAGAGATACAGAGACAGACAGAGAATCTTCCATCTGCTGGTTCACTCCCTGAGATGGCCACAATGGCGGGAGCTAGGCCAGACCAAAGCCAGGAGCTAGGACCTTATTCTGGATCTCCCATGTGAGTGTAGGGGCCCAAGCACTTGGGCCATTCTCTGTTGCTTTCCCAGGTGCATCAACAGGGAGCTAGATTGGAAGTGGAGCAGCCAAGACTCAAACCAGTGCCCATATGGGATGCCAGCTCACAGGGAGTGGCTTAACCTGCTATGTAACAGCACTTGCCCCATGAGCTAATATTAATTACAGTGTTTATACATAGCATGATCAGTGGATTGATTGGTAGCAATTCTTAATGCAATTTTTTAACACTATCCCCACAGACAATATCTACAGCTGAGTTTTCCAGCTTTCTGTGAATGGGCACACTGGTAGGTAGCAGGCTCAAGTGGGGCATCAGGATTGGGTTCCAGGCTCCAGGCTTTGGCCTGGCCTGGTCCCAGCTATTGTCATTCAGGGAGTGAAACAGTGAGTGGGAGATTTTTGTCTGCTTTCTCTATCTCTCTGCCTTTCAGATATGCATTCTATGTATTAAATTAATACATATTTACGGCCGGCGCCACGGCTCACTAGCCTAATCCTCCGCCTTGCTGCGCTGGCACACAGGGTTCTTGTCCCGGTCGGGGCGCTGGATTCTGTCCTGGTTGCCCCTCTTCCAGGCCAGCTCTCTGCTGTGGCCAGGGAGTGCAGTGGAGGATGGCCCAAGTGCTTGGGCCCTGCACCCCGTGGGAGACCAGGATAAGTACCTGGCTCCTGCCATCGGATCAGCGCGGTGCGCCGGCTGCAACACGCCGGCCGCGCCAGCCATTGGAGGGTAAACCAATGGCAAAGGAAGACCTTTCTCTCTGTCTCTCTCTCTCACTGTCCACTCTGCCTGTCAAAAAAAAAAAATACATATTTACACACATAATACATTTGCTTTATATGCTCTTATGGGATTGTGTGTGATGAAAAGGACCCAATGAGGTACTAAATTTGTAGATATCCTCATTTTTGGAATAGATATTTATTTTTAAAGATTCATGTATTTATCTGAGAGGTAGAGTAAGAGAGAGAGAGAGCATGCCACAGGAAGATGCTTAACCCACTATGCCTCAGCACTGGCTTCCAGATGCTTATTAAATTGTGTTCAGAGTGCTTTAAAGTAGTTGTACTAGGTCTCTGTTTTGCCATTTAACTTCTTCTTCCTCTTCCTCCTCCTCCTCCTCCTCCTCCTCCTCCTCCTCCTCCTCCTCTTCTTCTTCTTCTTCTTCTTTTGACAGGCAGAATTACACAGTGAGAGAGAGAGAGAGAGAAAGGTCTTCCTTCCATTGGTTCACCCCCAAAATGGCCGCTACAGCCGGTGTGCTGTGCGATCCGAAGCCAGGTGCTTCCCCCTAGTCTCCCATGCAGGTGCAGGGCCCAAGCACTTGGGCCATCCTCCACTGCCTTCCCGGGCCACAGCAGAGAGCTGGACTGGAAGAGAAGCAACCGGGACAGAACCAGCGCCCCAACCAGGACTAGAATCCTGAGTGCCGGCACCACAGGCAGAGGATTAGCCTAGTGAGCCGCGGTGCCGGTGCCATCTAACTTCTTATAGAGGGGCCCAGTTTTCTTCTGGAGAATCACCTTGCCTGCTGTCAGTCCATGCAACCAAGTAGAAGCAACATTACCTCTGATTTGCAGCTCCGGAGGCTGGTGTAGGACTCAGTAATAGCCTTGCAAAGCACTGCTAGAGTAAGCCAATGAGCCAAGGAAGAGATGCACAGGATCTTGCTGGGACTTTGGGGATGGGTCTTTGAATAACTTGCCCAAGAGCACACAGATGGGATGTGGTAAAATAGCTAGGAGGAGTGAAACATTTAGGAAGATCAATATTATAGAGAGCCTTGAATGTCAAGAAAAAGCATTTAAAACTGGTTTTTAGACAGCAGGAAGCCAAGGAAGCTAGTTTTTGAAAAGTAGCAAGAGAAAATTGGTGTTTTTGGAGGATTAGTCTGGCAGCTGTGTGTAGGATGGAACAGAGCAAGGAGAGAATGCAGGCCGAGAGATTGTTTAATCTTCGCAATACACTGTAATTTATTAGAGTGAATGTATTTCATCACCCAAATGTGGAGGAAACTGGTATCAGAAAGTTCTAAACCTTCCTTTGTTGCCTTCTTACTCATTCAATGTTACAGGCAAATCAATCGCCTTGCAGATTTGCACACAGAGATAAAATGATCTGGAAAGGTGCTTCCAAAACGTTAATAGAGGGATTAACGACATAAATAGGTAAAATATTACTTTTGCTGATGTGGTTACTGTTTGTCAAAGGAACAATATCCTGCTGCATATATTTAAGCATGAATAGTTCTTCAAGTTTCCTCTCCTTGCTTAAGCAATGCAAGAGAGATGTAATCTCTCTTGCCTACTCATGGTTTACTTTGAATTGTTTACCCAGGAGAAGCATGACCTCTTTCGTTACCCACAAAGAGAATGACAAATATGGGTAATTTTCAGAATCATATAGCTAAACACACTTAGAATGGTGGGGAGTGGGAAACAGAGAGAAAGGAGAAGAGATGAGGCAAAAAAAGGTGTGGCTGATGGCTGTGGAGGGAGCACTTTTATATTAAGTATCCTCCTGCAGTCTCAGGAGCCTCATTCCCCATCTTGAAGGAGTTCCTGGTGCTTTGAATTTGGGTGTTTCTGGCTCAGCAACATTTATAGTTCCCAAGTGAATGCCTTCACACAAAGCAATATACAAGGGTTTTCCAAAAATAAATAGAAGATGCATATTATGAAAACACTCTGCAAGGATTTCAATTTTTTGCACCAAAATGGATTTATCTTTTAATTCATTTTTTCCATGAACTCTTTGAAATACCCTCATATTTCTTGATTTAGAGTGAAAATTTGTTCAAAGAGATGAATTTTATACAGTGAAGCCTAAAATCCAACTAACTAAAGCCAGCTGGAGATTTTGTTTTGTGTTTGTTTTTGTTACTGCTGTTAGCAGAAAAGGATAAGTAGAAATAAAACCCAGTGCCATCAGTGGGCATAATCAGTGAGCGCGCCATCTTCTCTGCTTTCGATCCCCACAAGGTAGGACAGAGCCTCAGGCTGCTGACTCAAGAATCTAAGAAATCATGGATCACTTTGAAAATTCACTTAATGTGTTGTCACTTAGAACCTATTCTGAGTTAAGACAAGAAGGTGGACCTAAGTGAATCAGCTGATACACTGTTAGAACAAAGACATGAATAAGGTTTGTGGAGGAGATACCAAACACCCACAGCTTTATCATATACTAACAATACCCAGCTGGGGGAAAGGTGCATTGCACAGCAACAAATGAAACTACAGGGTAAATAGGAATAAATTCAGTAAAACTATGTAATGGCATCACTGTAAACACTACAAAACTTTTCTGAAAGACATAAAGAAAAATTGACTACACAGAGAACATATATGGGTTTAAAAGATAAGCCTAGAAGTGGGCTTTTGGTCCAGTAGTTGAGACACCAGTTAGGACACTAAAACCTCACATCAGAGTGCCTGGGTGCAATTCTCAACGTCAGCTACGATTTCTAGCTTCCCTCCGACACAGATCCTCCCTCCAATGTGGCCGGTAGGTGAGAGCTCAGTTGACTGGGTCCTTGCCACCCATGTGGGAGAACTGGATTGCGTTCCCAGCTCCCAGCTTTGGTCCCAAAGAGACTGTCTGGATTTCTTTATGTCTGTCTGTCTCTCTCTGATTCTTAAATACATAAAAATAAATAGGTTAATATTTTTAAAAAGATAAAAAAACCTTAATATTATAAAGATAGTCTTGATTCTCTAATTAACATCTAGAGTCAATGCAAACCCAGACTAACAACATTTTCTTGGAACATAAATCTGACTGAAAAATATGTATAGAAGAGGAAATTAGGAAATCCAAGATGTTTTTGAAAAAGAATAGGAAAATGGATTTGCCCCATTAGATAGCAAGATATTATAAAACCACAGTAATCAAAACGGTGAGCATTGGTGAAAGAAAAGCAAAAACAAAAAAGGTTAATGGAACAGAACAAAAGTTCAAGGCACAGACCCACGTGTATTTTTCAATTTTTTTTTTTTAATTTCAGTACCTGGAACCACCAGTTCCGTGTGAAAGGTCAGCTCAGTATCCATATTCAGATGGACCTGGTACCAAGACAGCAAGGATTATAATTTTATTTTTTTAAATTTATTTGACAGGTAGAGCTATAGACAGTGAAAGAGAGAGACAGAGAGCTTCCTTCTGTTGGTTCACTTCCCAAATGGCCGCTACAGCCAGCACTGCGCCGATCTGAAACCAGGAGCCAGGTGCTTCTTCCTGGTCTCCCATGTGGGTGCAGGGGCCCAAGCACTTGCGCCGTCCTCCACTGCCCTCCCAGACCACAGCAGAGAGCTGGACTGGAAGAGGAACAACTGGGACTAGAACCCAGCACCCATATGGGATGCTGGCACCGCAGGCGGAGGATTAACCAACTGAGCCACAGCGCCAGCCCATCAATTTTAATATACAATAGTGATACTTAACTGATAAAAAGACAGAAAGTTCAGAAATTGGCAATGGGATTTTTTTTTAACTTTTATTTAATGAATATAAATTTCCAAAGTACGGCTTATGGACCACAATGGCTTCCCCCCCACAACGTCCCTCCCACCCGCAACCCTCCCCTTTCCCACTCCCTCTCCCCTTCCACCCACATGAGGACCCATTTTCGATTCTCTTTATATACAGAAGATCAGTTTAGCATACATTAAGTAAATATTTCAACAGTTTGCTCCCACACAGAAACATAAAGTGAAAAATAATAGATGATTTTTTAAATGATGATGAAATCAGATCAGACCTATTGTCATGTTTAATCCCAGTGAGAGTCAAGTTGGGAATTGATAATTTCTTCTTCTTCTTTTTTTTTTTTTTTAACAGAAGATCAGTTTAGTATACATTAAGTAAAGATTTCAACAGTTTGCACCCACACAGAAACACAAAGTGAAATATACTGTGTGAGTACTCGTTATAGCATTAAGTCTCAATGTACAGCACATTAAGGACAGAGATCCTACATGAGGAGTAAGTGCACAGTGACTCCTGTTGTTGACTTTACAAATTGACACTCCTGTTTATAGCATCAGTAATCACCCTAGGCACCAGTCATGAGTTTCCAAGGCTATGGAAGCCCCTTGAGTTCTCCGACTCTTATCTTGTTTAGACAAGGTCATAGTCAAAGTGGAGGTTCTCTCCTCCCTTCAGAGAAAGGTACCTCCTTCTTTGAAGACCTGTTCTTTCCACTGGGATCTCACTCACAGAGATCTTTCATTTAGGTTTTTTTTTTTTTTTTTTTTTTTTTTTTTTTTTTTTTTTTGCCAGAGTGTGTTGGCTTTCCATGCCTGAAATACTCTCATGGGCTTTTCAGCCAGATCCGAATGCCTTTAGGGCTGATTCTGAGGCCAGAGTGCTGTTTAGGACATCCGCCATTCTATGAGTCTGCTGAGTATCTCGCTTCCCATGTTGGATCACTCTCCCCTTTATTTATTCTATCGGTTATTATTAGCAGGTACTAGACTTGTTTATGTGCTCCCTTTGACTCTTAGTCCTTTCATTATGATCAATTGTGAACTGAAATTGATCACCTGGACTAGTGAGATGGCATTGGTACATGCCACCTTGATGGGATTAAATTGGAGTCCCCTGGTATGTTTCTAACTCTACCATTTGGGGCAAGTCAGCCTGAGCATGTCCCAAATTGTACATCTCTTCCCTCTCTTATTCCCACTCTTATGTTTAACAGGGATCACATTTCAGTTAAATTTCAACCCTTAAGAATAACTGTGTATTAATTACAGAATTAAACCAGTCATATTAAGTAGAACAGATAAAAAAAACTACTAAGAGGGATAATGTATTAAGTTGTTCATTAACAGTCAGGGCTATGCTGATCAAGTCACCGTTTCTCATAGTGTCCATTTCACTTCAACAGGTTTCCTTTTTGGTGTTCAGTCAGTTGTCACAGATCAGGGAGAACATATGGTATTTGTCCCTTTGGGACTGGCTTATTTCACTCAGCATGATGTGTTCCAGATTCCTCCATTTTGTTGCAAATGACTGGATTTCATTGTTTCTTACTGTGGTACAGTATTCTAAAGAGTACATATCCCATAATTTCTTTATCCAGTCTACCGTTGATGGGTGTCGCTCCCCGTCTTCGTTGAGGAACGACACAGGACCCTGCGCTGTTCTTTCGTCTGCTCGGCCCTCCCCGGGTTTGCTGCTGGTTCTTCCCTGGTTGGCTACCGTCCCTTCCACCTCCGTGGAAGGGCAGTTCCCCCTGCCACATTCCCCACTTCCGCGGGGGAGCGGCACACCGCCGGCCAGCTCTCTCGGGGGCTGCACAGGTGTTCCTTCAGATAGATGTTCCCCTTAGATGTTCCTCGTGCATGCCGTCTCTCTCCTCCTTTATAGTCCTCCTCTGCCAATCCCAACTCGGCTGCCCACACGCCGAGTACGCTGCTCTCCAATCAGGAGCAAGTCCTACAGTTTATTGGTTGAACTGGAGGCAGCTGTGCGGAAGCTGTTTACTTCTCTCCCAGCGCCATATTGTGGGAGAGCAGATGCATAGAATAAGTCTTAATTCCAGTAACTCAGTCCAGTCCGGGCTGCTCCCCACAATGGGCATTTAGGTTGGTTCCAGGTCTTGGCTATTGTGAATTGTGCTGCAATAAACATTAGGGTGCAGACCGCTTTTTTGTTTGCCAATTTCATTTTCTTTGGGTAAATCCCAAGGAGTGGGATGGCTGGGTCGAACGGTAGGGCTATATTCAGGTTTCTGAGGAATCTCCAGACTGACTTCCATAGTGGCTTGACCAGTGGCAATGGGATATTTTATGATTTATATGAACAATGCAGTTTAATTCTTTCCCTTACCTTCTACACAAAAGCAAGCTTTGGAGAGACTAAAAATCTAACTGTAAAGCACTTACTTTTAAATTATTAAGAGAACATTAGAGAATGTCTTAATAACTTTGGGAAAGGGGCAGATATTTTGGTGTAGCAGGTAAAGCCACTGCCTGCGATGCCAGCATCCCATATGGGCATTGGTTTGTGTCCTGGTTGCTCCACTTCCAATCCAGCTCCCTGATAATGGCCTAGGAAAAGCAGCAGAAGATGTCCCAAGTGTTTGGGCCCCTGCCATCCATGTGGGAGACCTGGAAGAAGCTTCTGGTTTCTGGAGCCTGGCCCAGTGCTGCCCAGTGAAGCCATCTGGGGAGTGAATCAGTAAATGGAAAATCTCTCTGTCTCTGTCTCTTCCTCTCTCTGTTTGATGACTTTCAAATAAATAAAATAACAATAACTTCAGTAAAAGGAAAAGCTTTCTGGGGTCAGCGCTGTGGCATAGCAGGTAAAGCCTCTGCCTGCAGTGCCAACATCCCATATGTCCACTGGTTTGAGTACCGGAATGCTCCACTTCCAATCCAGCTCTCTGCTATGGCCTGGGAAAGTAGTAGAAGATGGCCCAAGTCCTTGGATCTCTGCACCCATGTGGGAGACCTGGAAGAAGCTCTTGGCTCCTGGCTTCAGATTGGTGCTGCTCCAGCCATTGCGGCCAATTGGGGAGTGAACTAGCGGATGGAAGACTCTCCCTCTCTCTCCGCCTCTCCTCTCTTTGTGTAACTCTGGCTTTCAAATAAATAAATCTTAAAAAAAAAGCTTTCTTAAAATCATAAAAGAAAACTAATAACCTAATCAGGTAAAAATTTAAATTCTGTGTCACAAGATAACAGAAAGTTATAACACAGAGGACAAACTTGGATAAATTAATTCTAACATGTATAAAACAAAGGTTTAGGGGCCAGCGTTGTGTCATAGCAGGTAAAGCCACTGCCTGCAGTGCCAGCATCCCATATGGGCAATGGTTCAAGTACCGGCTGCTCTGCTTCCAATCCAGCTCTCTTCTATGGACTGGGAAAGCAGTAGAAGATGACTCAAGTCCTTGGGCCCCTATACCCACATGGGAGACCAAGAAGAAGGCTCCTGGCTTTGGATCGGTGCATCTCTGGCTATTGTGGTCATGTGGGGAGTCAAGCAGTGGATAGAAGACCTCTCTGTGTATCTCTGCCTCTGCCTCTCTGTAACTCTGCCTTTCAAATAAAAATGAATAAATCTTTAAAAAAAAACCACAAAGGTTTAGAAACAATTTTAAATATTTCTTCAAATAAATTAAAATAGAATAAATAAGAATTCATGATAAGGATAGACAAACACTAAATATAAAAATTCCTAGAAAATGGGACAGGCACTGTGGTACAGTGAGTTAAGCTGTCACTTGTTAAGGCTGGAATTCCATATTGCAGCACAGGTTTGTGTCCTGGCTGCTCTGCTTCAGATCCAGCTCTCTGCTAATGCATATGGAAAAGCAGCTGAGGAGCCCAAGTGCTTGGATCCCTGCCACCCATATGGTAGATCTGGATGGAGTTCTGGGCTCCTGGCTTCAACCTGACCCAGCCCCAGCCATTGTAAGCATTTTGAGAGTGAACCAGCAGACAGAAGATCTTTTTCTCTATTTCTCCCACTCTCTCTGTCATTCTGCCTTTCAAATAAATAAAATAAATCTTTTTTAAATCCCAGAATAAAACTGAACAATATAAATATTAAAAGGCACTTAAACTCAACAAAAAATAAGAGCAATTCAAATTAAAATGATAATGACTGAGCAAATTGGTAAAAATTTTAAAGCTTGTTCAAATAAAATATTAGTAAGAATGTGGAGAGACAGGTCTTAATACACTATAAGAAAGTAAATTGATATGGGTCACATCATAGAGAAATTAAATCTATGCATATCCCCTAAACAAATTCTTACACATGGGTAAAGGAGACAAACATAAGAATGTTGGTCACAACATGGTTTGTTATAGTAAAGATTAGAAATAACCAACAGTAGGAAAACAGATAGATATGACATACATTCATGGAAGAGAATATTTCATAGAAGTTATAAGGAATAAGCTCAAAAAATTTAAATGAAAAGATAAGTTGTAGGATGATACAAGGTAGATACAAATCAATATGTTTTCTATAACTACATGTAAAATCTTGCAAAACAGATATGCATCAACTTTGCCTTGCAACCAAGACAGAGTAAAAGGAACAGATCTATCCTTCTGCCTGAAAGAATAACAACAAAAGACACAGGCAAAATATATGAAACAATAGCTTTTAAGGCACAGCATACTGGGTAAAGAAGGACTGTAATCTCCAGGAGGAGCTGGGATACAAAGTGATCCCTCTAATTGCCCCAGCTTACTTTCTTGAGTGATGTCTAAGCTACAGTTCAAAGAAAGGGAACTTGGGTAGAGGCTGGTAGACTACTTGGTTTGAGTACAAAAGCCTGAGAGTGTGAGAAGACCAAGGCAGCTAGAAGTCTCAGGACAGAGTTGTGTAAAGACTTCCCAGAGGGCATCCCAGACATCTATGGAACATCCTTCTTGAGGACTCAGAAGAACACTTAATGATTGGTGCATATATGTTAGAAATTGCACAGGGCTGGGGAAAGAACCACATGATGTTAGAGGGAACAGTGTCTGGGAAGGCAGTGGATGATGGCCCAAGTACTTGGTACCCTTGTCATCCATAGGTAAGACCGGAATGGAGTTTCAGGCTCCTGGCTTCGACCTGGCCCAGTCCCAGCTGCTACAGCCATTTGGGGAGTGAACCAGGGGATGGAACACTCATGCTGTCTCTGTTTCTGTCTCTGTCTCCTCTCTCTCTGCTGCTCTGCCTTTCAAATAAATAAATATTTTTTAAAACAACTATTTTCCAGACCTGCATTAAAAAATATCTCTGTCAAATAAAAATATTTTAAGATAAAAATATAAGTCAACCACAAGAAAAAAAGGAGACAAAAGTAAAGATACCAGATTTCTCATCAGCAACTAGGCAAGGCAGGAGTTAGTAGAGCATCTTTGAAGTGGACAGTGGAGCAACATCTTTCAAGAATTGAAAAAAAAAATCTGTCAACCTAGAATCGTACATCTCGTAGAAAAATCTTTGAAAAACAAACACATGACTGTTTTTAGACACACAAAGTTGACAGTATTCATCTTTAGTAGATCTGCACTGCAGGAGATGTTAAAGGAGTCCTCAGGGAGATGGAATATAAACTAGATGAAAATCTGAGTCTACACAAAGGAATGAGGAGCACCAGAGATTATAAAACTATGTGAGTAAGTAGAAAATGACTTTGTTTTTTAAGTCTTTTTTAAAAATAATTTTTAAAAGCAAAATAGTAACAATGCCTCTGGCACTCATAATATAGTAGAAAGATAAATTAATGACAACATTGCTCAAAAACCTTGGAGGGGAAAAATGGAGTATTTTGCAAAGGTTTTTATGCATGAATTGTTATAATAGCACTTATAGATTTACTGCAACATGTTAAAGATATATATAATAAATTCTAAAACAACCACCAAATAACACAAACAAGAATTACAGCTAGTAAGTCAATTAAGGAGAGAAAATGAAAACAGAAATAATATAGCTTAGCAGTTTCTAAAATATGAAATATATACTTACCATATGACTCAACCATTCCATTTAATGCATATGTCTGTACCCAACTTTGTACATGAATTTAAAACCTAAAACTATAAAACTTCTAGAAGAAAACATAGGCAAAAATTCTGTGGCTTTTGTTTAGACAAAGAGTTGTTAGATATAACAACAAAACCATGATACCAAAAGAAAAAAAATGAAAAATTAGACTTCTTTAAAATTTTAAACTTTTGCTTTTGTAGATAAACTGCAGCAGAATGGAAAGGCCAGCTGCTGTGGGAAAAAATATTTGCAAAGCATATATTTGACAAGGAACTTTTATCTAGAACAGAAAAATAATCTTTGACACTTAATTATAAAGAAGCAATTAATTTAATATAAAATAGACAAAATACTCGAAACAGATATTTTACCAAAGAATATAGCAAATAAGATCATAGCACTAGACTTTTGGGAAATTCTAATTAATTCAAACCAATGAGATACTATTTCACTTGTTGGCTAAAATTCAAAAGACTGATCATACAAGTGTTGGCAAGCATAGGAAGATATGGTAATTCTAATGTTCAAATGGTTAGTACATTAAAGGATATAACCACTTTGAAAAATCATTTGACAATTTCATAAAATTTTAAATATACACCTAATATGATCTTGCTATTCTATTTCTATTATACTTGCCCAAGGTTTTAAAAAGCATATATACAAATACTTGTACACAGATATGCATATTCATGGTAGCCTGAAATGTCCAACAGGTGAATAAAGAGAAAAAGTGGTATATCTTTACAGTGGAATACTACTCAGCAATAAAAGGAATGAACTACTGTTGTATACACACTGACAACACAAGCAAATCTCAAAATAGTTATGCTGGGTGAGAAAGGTTGCAAATAAGCAAGCAAACCAAAAGAATGTATACTCTATAACTTTTTATATAAATCTGTTGAAACACAAACTAATCCATAGTGGCACACAATCAATAATGACCAGGGCTGGGGGTGGGAAGGGAGTGACGGATTACAATGGGAAATAAGTCAATTTTTGTGGGTAATGGATCTGTTCACTTTCTTGCTTGTGGTGATAGTTTTCTAGGTATCAAATATGTGCAGGTGATTGTATGGCAATTATACTTCAAGAAAACTGTTTTTTAAAAAACAAATAGAAACATGATAGACTCCTAGGGATCACTAACAGTGGCCAACTCTAGGCAGTGGAGGAAAGACCAGAATGGGGGAGGATAATGCTTACAGGGGACTTCAGCTTTTTCTGTAATTTAATTACAGAAATTAATAAATATTAATTTAATTTTAAAACTTTAACAAATTTGGAAAAGATTTTCACAAAGGTGCTTGATTAACCAAATCAATCTTTACTGTCCTGTCAGTCCTACACACATTTCATGCAGTTATCTGTTTGTAAAGATTAAATCATCTGAATATTTTTTTCTTTATTCTCATTTTCCAGACTATTGCCTTTTACAGAGTAAGTTGTGGTTAGTATATCTAGAGTGATATAACTTTTTCTACTGGCTCTTGCAAACTTAGCATTCCATTCCTTTGTGTCACACTATTTTGATCCCTCTTAAAATTTAAATCTTCTCAAGCTATTATTAACTTTTATCCAATCAGGTTTTCTCTAGGCAACATGGGAGTGTTACCAAGGGGAACAAGGAGGGCGAAGTGCATCAAGAGGAAAGGCAGGGGGCGCCAAAGGCAACCAATAGTTCTGAGGACTTGCGCATAAATAATCTGAAACTAACATACACTGCTGTCGAGGTGCAAACTTGTACTAACACTGGAGTTTTAGTGAAGGAGACTGACATGTTTTAATTTTTTAATCAGCAAGTGACATGTGGCACATCTTTCATGTAAATAGTTCAGTCGAAACAGAAGAAATTTAGGTCGCACAACGTGAAACACAATTTCTCACAGGTTAAGAGAAATGAGTTGACTTTTCTTTCAGAAATGCCCATGAGCAGTATTTCTTTTCTTTTCTTTTCTTTTCTTTTCTTTTCTTTTCTTTTCTTTTCTTTTCTTTTCTTTTCTTTTCTTTTCTCTTCTCTTCTCTTCTCTTCTCTTCTCTTCTCTTCTCTTCTCTTCTCTTCTCTTCTCTTCTCTCTTCTCTTCTCTTCTTTTCTTTTCCTTTCTTTTCTTTTTTGACAGGCAGAGTGGACAGTGAGAGAGAGACAGAGAGAAAGGTCTTCCTTTGCCGTTGGTTCGCACTCCAATGGCCGCTGCAGCCGGCACACCGCCCATGAACAGTATTTCAATTGGGGCCCTCTCAGTTTCAGGGTTATTTATTTTGCAGACAAAGAGGATTGTGATTTTGGTTGTTTAAGGCTTTACCAATAATACTGAATTTTTCTCAGAAATTTTCCATTTCCGTCCGTGCAAAGATCTCCAGTAGCCTTGTAAAGAACTCCTGCCCCTTGACTCTCTACTTAGGAATACAACCAATTATGAACATTATAGTCTTGTTTTGGATAGAATTTGGGATTTAAAATTATGGATCTGATTTGAATATAAGAAAAAAATAATTCTAAAGAAGAACAATTTTAAGTGCACAAGGACAATCATGTCCACTGAAGTATAAATAAAAAATAAAGAAGAAAAAAGTGGTAGTTCCTAAATGTCCAATGGAAGGAGAATGGATGAATTATGGTATTTTTTAAGGATTTAGTTATTTATTTGAAAGGCAGAGTTACAGAGAGGCAGAGAAAGACACACAGAAGTCCTCTGTTGTTTCTCTCCCCAAACTGCTGGAACAACTGGAGCTGGGCCAATCCGAAGGCAGGAGCCAGGAGCCCCCTCCAGGCTGAAGGACCTGGGCCATCTTCCACTGCTTTCCCAGGCCACAGTAAAGAGCTGGATCAGAAGTGGAGCAGCTGGGACCCAAACCAGTGCCCACATGGGATGCCGGCACCTCAGGCAGTGGCCTTACCCACTAAGCCACAGTGTTGGCCCCGAATTATGGTATATTAATGAGCATCTCAAACCATATCAACACAATAAATACAACAATAAAGTAGTTATTTTGCTCTCACGTACTTAACATTTTATAATGGCAGTATGTACGAAGCTTGGATGTCATCACTCTGACATAACAAGTAAAAAGCTCAACAAATCAAAAAATCAAAAACTCTTAGATTTGTTAGAGTGGGGTCACAGGGCAAACTGCTGTCCCTCAAATTGGAAACACAGACAGGTGAACACAGAGAATTACAACTTACAGCAGCAGAAACTTCCATGAGAACTTGTTAAGGGAAAAGAAGATCTGAACTTTAATTGAAGAATGCTGAATTTCCAGAAGCTCTAAGGACCAGTATGAGAGATTAAAAACTCCAGGGGAGCCACCCTACAGTTTTCTGAGGTTTACCTCTAGGAGCTTGACAAGATTCACACAGTGAATACTGGAGAAAAATCAATTTTGTGCTCCTAACTGAGGGAAGGGAACTATTGTAAAATATGCCAGTGCTTTATATTCTTAACAAGCCCTCGAAACAACTACCAAAGCCTAAACTCTTAGAGTTTTATCCAAGCTTAATCTTTTTTTAAATGTATTTATTCGAAAGATAGAATTATAGACAGAGAGAGGAAGAGACAGAGAGAAAGGTCCTCCATCTGCTGGTTCACTCCCAAAATGGCCACAGTGGCCATGAGCCAGGCTGAGCTTGGGTACGCAACATGGGTGCAGGGGCCCAAGCACTGAGGCCATCTGCCACTGCTTTCTCAGGCCATAGCAGAGAGCTGGATAGGAAGAAAAGCAAGCGTGACAGGAACTGATGGGATGCTGGCACCGCAGGTGGAGGCTTAGTCTACTATGCCACAGTGCCAGCCCCCAAGCTTAATCTATTCAGAGACTAAGACCTCTAACAGATAAAATAGGCCACATGAAAGAACAGATAGGCAATATAAAAGGATGGATGGGAACTCTATGAAAGAACAGAAAAGATAGAGATTTTAAAAAATGCAGCAACAGAAACAAAGAATGCCTTCTGTGGGTTCACTAGAATACAGGACATGACTGAGGAAAAAAATTCTCTGAGCTTGAGGTTTATGTGAATAGAAACCTCCAAAATGGAAAAGCAAAGTGAAAAAAGGCTGAAAAGTAAAATAAAAATAAATATTCAAGAACTGTGCAACAACCACAAAAGGATTAACTATGTACCATGGCTTACGTGTGGCCCCTAAAGATTCATGTGTATCAGGCTTTATCTCCAGTGTTGGTGATACAAAGAGGTGGTGAAATCCTTAAAAAATGGGGCCCAGTGAGAGATCAGCAGACCACTGGAGTGCTGCCCATGGAAGGGATTAACGTAGTTTTTGTGGGACCCTGGTTAGTTCTGACATGAGGGCTGTTAGAAAAGAACAAGTCTCTGGTTTCCTGTCATACCCTCCCTCTCTTACTTGTTCCTGCCATGCCATCCACCATTAGGCCCTCACCAGAGGCTAAACCATTAGGATGGTCTGGTCTTGGACTTTCAGCCTCCAAAACTGTGTGCTGAATACATCTCTTTTCTTGCTAAGTACCCACCTGCAGGTATTTTGTTATAGTAGTAGAAAATGAACTTATATGATATGGGTAATGAAAATATCAGAAGAAAAAGGAACGAAAGAAATCCTCGAAGCAATAAGGACTGAGAATTTCTTCAAATTAATCTCATACCAAACCACAGATCCAAGAAGCTCAGAGAAACCCAAATATGATAAGCACCCAAAAATTCTACTTAAGCATCTCATATTCTGTAGGAAAAAATCTTGAAAGAAGACAGTGTGGGAAAATATCTTACCTAGAGTGGAATGAAGATAAGAATTATATCCAACTTCTTTCAGAACCATGTAAGCAATAAAAGAGTTTAAAAAAAATTAAGCATTCAAAGGAAAAACAAAACCTACAATTATATACCTTGTGAAATTACCTTTCAAAAATAATACAGAAACAAAGATTTTTCTCAGACAAAAATTGAGGGAATTTTTTGCCAGTAGATGTGTTTTTTCAAACAAATATTAAAACAAGTTCTTCAGAGAGATGGAAAATTACATAGGTCATAAACTCTCTCTTTCTCTCTATGTATACTTTATATATATATATAATATATATATAAAAGCATTTGGAAGAGTAAATGAAGGGAAAACTACCCTTTTTATCCTTAATTAGTGTAACAGATAACAATTGTTCAAAATAACAATAGCAACAATATACTCAGACATACAAATAAACATATATTTAGGTATGCTTAAATATCAGTCAAAAGAATGACAACAATGATATAGAAAAAGAGGGAAGAATTAGGATTATGTTATTCCTAATAATGAAGGTCCTGACAAGCAGCCGGGATCATTCAAATAATCGATTCCTGCCACACATGTGGGAGCCCTGGATTGCATTTCTGGCCCTTACATTTAGCCCTAGCCCAGCCCCAATCATTGTATGCATATTGGGAGTGAAATATCTGCATTTGGGAGCAGATAATAGCTCTCTCTCTTGTTGTGTCTATGTATCTCTCTGTCTCTGTTTCTCAAATTAAAAAAAAATTTTAAAGTAAAGGAAAAAGTAGTATAAGCATATACTTAGAAAGGGGAAAAAATGGACTCATAAAATACTCAGTTAAAATCACAAAAAGAAAAATACTGGAAGACAAAAACAAGAATAAACAAAAATGAATAAACAGTAACAAATAAGGCATATATAAATGAAATTATCAATAAACAGTTTAAACCTCAATGGTCTAAATACATCAATGAAAAACAGAGATTGGTCAGAATGGATCAAAAAAACATAAGATCCTATTATATGTTGTTATCAGAAACTCATTTTAAATACAAAGAAACACTTATATTAATATGTAAAGAAATGGTAAGATATATCTATGCTAACCCTAATCAAAAAGAAAGTGGGAATGACTATATTTGTACATGAAAGAACAGACTTCAAAAAAAGTTGTCAAAGAGGGTCATTACATAATAACAAAGGAGTCAATTTTCCAAGAAGATATAACAATTCACAGTATATATGCTTCTAACATCAAGAGAATAAGAATGGGTGAGGAAAAATTGATAGAACTATAAGGGGAAACAGATGCATCTACAGTTATAGTGAAGACTTTAAACACTCCCCTATCAGAAATGGAAGACCAGCAGGCAGAAGATGACTAAGAACATAACTGAACTCAATAAGAGCATCAATCGAATCGGAACAATCGACATCTATTGACTGCTTCATCCAACAATAGCAGAATATATCTTTTTCTTGAGCTCATATGGAACATTCACCAAAACAGGTAACGTTCTGGGTCATAAAGTACACTGTGGGGCTGGTGCTGTGGCACCTGGTTAGGGCCGCAGCCTGCAGCACTGGCATCCTGTGTGGGCGACATCCTTCGAGTCTCCTCTGCTCCACTTCTGATCCAGCTCTCTGCTGTGGGCTGGGAAAGCAGTAGAAGATGGCCCAAGTCCTTCATCTGGAGACCCAGTTGAAGCTCCTGGCTCCAGCTCAGCTCTGGCCGTTGCAGTCATTTGGGGAGTGAACCAGCAGATGGAAGAGCTCTCTCAGTCTCACCTCTCTCTGAAACTCTGTGTTTCAAATAAATAGAATAAATCTTAAAAAATAAAATAAAGTACACTGTAACAAATTTAAAAGAATAGAAACCATATAGTCTTCTCCTGGGTCACTGTGAAATTAAATTAAAAATAATCAACAAAAGATACCTGGAAAAATTACTTGGAGAATATATGGTTCAAAAAAGAAATCTCAAGGGAAATTTCAAAGATATTTTTCACTAAATAAAAATAAAAATACAACTTGCCAAAATTTCTGATTGTGTGAAAACAGTAGCAGAAGAAAAATTTACAGCATTGAATGTGTATATTAGAAAAGAAACATTTAAAATCAATAATCTAAGCTTTCACCTTAAAAAACTAGAAGAGCCAGCTAAATCTAAAGAAAACAAAATAATTAATAAAATTAGAACCCAAAATGAAACAATGCATTTTAAAACATAAAATCAATAAAGAAAATCAACAAACTCAAAAGCTGGTTCTTTTTTTTTTTTTTTTAAATTTTTTTGACAGGCAGAGTGGACAGTAGAGAGACAGACAGAGAGAAAGGTCTTCCTTTTCCGTTGGTTCACCCCCCAAGTGGCCGCTACGGCCAGCGCGCTTCACCGATCTGAAGCCAGGAGCCAGGTGCTTCTCCTGGTCTCCCATGCGGGTACAGGGCCCAGGCACTTGGGCCATCCTCCACTGTCCTCCTGGGCCACAGCAGAGAGCTGGACTGGAAGAGGAGCAACCGGGACAGAATCCAGCGCCCTGACCGGGACTAGAACCTGGGGTGCTGGCGCCGCAGGCGGAGGATTATTCTAGTGAGCCACGGCGCTGGCCCAAAAGCTGATTCCTTGAAAAGACCAGTAACTTGATATTTGATTAGGTTCTAGCCAGGTTAACCAAGAAAAAAAAAAAAAAGACACAAATTACTAATACCTGTATCAGAAATCAAAGAGGGGATATGGCAATTTATCCTATGGACATATAAAGGGTAATAAAGTAAAATTATGAACCATTCCATGCAACCTTCAATACAATTCAAAAGAGAATTTATAAATAATAGCTTGGTATACTGTGAAGATAGTTTTGACCTCAGAGGTCCCTTGAAGAACGGCTTGTGGTCCAGAGAAAACAGTTTGAGAACCCCCATGAATGTTTGCAGGGCTACATCAGAGTGCCTAGTAAACTTAATTTTTCCAGGCAATGGCAATAAAGCCTGTCTTGCTCTTACCAGTTAACTCTTGGGGTCAGGAATAGGGGGCCATGGTGATTGCAGAACCTCTACTGCTTCCAAAAATACTCACCTCATCCCCTCCAATCACCCTACACTCCAACTTAAGCCTGAATTCACATGTCAGGGCTCTGAATCAAGGTAGAGGCTACTTTTGGTATCCTGGTGTTCTGAGATTAGGTAGGGGAGTCCACAAAAGCCATAAAAACTACTAAATCCTTTCATCCCTCACATCATTTCTAAGCAGGTCTATCAAGTGATCTTCTCAAAAGTTGGAAGATCTGAAAGCCAAAGTCAGGAATCTGATGAGGTATTACAGGCACCGAGAAGTCGGACCAGCATACAACAATCTCCATTGTTTGTAAGAATTCAGCTTAACAAAAGTCCATAGAAGAGGAACCTTAGAACTTTTCACTAGATTTGCTGTGATAAATGTAAGAGCAATAGAGTATTAGGTCAAAAAGGATGAGTGAATGGGAAATTGGAAAAGTAAGGTGTACACTAGGCAAAATATCTAAGAGATTGGACAGGGCTAATGGTCTAATATACACATTTTTGAAGTTAGCCATGATTTGAGCATGTCTTAATTTCAACTAAAGAAGTGGTAGAGGCTGGCACTGCGGCTCACTAGGCTAATCCTCCTCCTGAGGTGCTGGCACACCGGGTTCTAGTCCTGGTTGGGGCACTGGATTCTGTCCTGGTTGCTCCTCTTCCAGTCCAGCTCTCTGCTGTGGCCCGGGAGTGCAGTGGAGGATGGCCCAAGTGCTTGTGCCCTGCACCCGCATGGGAGACCAGGAGAACACCTGGCTCCTGGCTTCAGATCAGCGCAGTGCACTGGCCGCAGCGGCCATTGTGGGGTGAACCAATGGAAAAAGGAAGACCTTTCTCTCTGTCTCTCTCTCTCTCTCACTGTCTAACTCTGCTTGTCAAAAAAAAAAAAAAAAGTGGTAGAAAGAAAAGAAAATTGGCAAAATGAACGAAAGTGCTTTGAAAAATATACAAGTTGGGGATAGCAGCAGTAGTAACAATAACAGCTGCTTAGCAGTCATTATGGGCCATCTACTTCATACATTTCAGAAACACTAAATGTACATCATATTGTATCAATTCTCAGTCCTCCAATAGTTTTGTGAGATATTAACATTTTATGAATAGGGAAACAGAGGTTCAGAGAGACTAATTAATTTGTGCAAAACATAAGGATCTTGGGATTTGAATCTAAGGGTATCTGACCTCCTACGGTCTGGCCTTTTTCTTCCATCTAATGCTTTTTTTGTTTTTGTTTTTGTTTTTGTTTTTGTTTTTGTTTTAGTTCTGGGTTTATTCTGACACTTTAAAGTTTGTGAATTATTTGTGCACAATCCAGAGTGTGTTTCCTGGGTAGGTGCTGCAATGCCTACTTAGTATTTGAGCTCAACACATTATAAAATAAATAGTGCTGTGTCCGGGATTTTAAGCATTGAAATGATAGTGTTAGTCTTCAAAGGGGAAAATAACAGCCTAGTAAAACAGGATTACAAGGGCAAAACTTAATGTGCTAAGATCTCTAAGCCTTGCAATACAAAGAGCAGAAGTGAAAAAATGTCTGCAACCACAAGAGAACTAATGAGCCTGTCATTTTACTAAGCAACAGCAAAAGCTGATTATCTGGTGCCTGCTCTGGGAAAAGACAGAAAAAAAATCAAGTGATGAAAAGATGCCACTTAATTTAACATGCACTTAAAATATATTAAGTAACTTTACCAAAAATTGGGTTCATTTTAAATAGCAACCTTAGTCCAACACTAGATAACTTACCCACAGTGGGTCCTCAGTAATCCTACAAGCTCTGGAACAGCCCTCACAACCACTTAGCATAGCTGTGTGCAGATGGTGATGAGCTAAGGGATGCCAAGAGATAATACCCTTGCCCGTGGTCTGCAAAGCCAAAACAGATCCCAGGTCTGTGGAGGCGCCTTCAATCTGAAGTGGTAGATGAGAAAAGATGGGGAGTAAGACTGGCTGTGAAGTGAGACTGCCTCAGGTCCACGTTCAGCTGTTACATTTAGTAACCTGCCACACAGGTTTCTGTGAAGAGTCCTGTGACAATCCAAATGACACACTGGTGGGCCGGCCTCTATGAAACTCACCACTCCTCATACCATTTTTACAGACCACCTACTCAGTGCCCTTTTCCCACAGGAGCCTGCCAGCTTTTTTTAATATCTGATGAAAATCCACGATTCATGAGGCTGACACAGAAGAAACTTCTGGGTCCGTTCTTTCACAGCCAACCTCAGCATCAAATCGTGGGCCATCAGCATTGAGGACTGGAATATTTGCCCAAAACCTTTCAAAATGCTCTCTCCCTGAGGAGCTCTTTCATTAGCAGGACTGGGCCCAAGTGCGGTTTCCATAAGCCTCGTTGGGCACACGTGGGTTGGCAACTTGGTAAGAGGCGTCAACCTCGCGTTTGCAACTGTGGAACATGAAGGGTGCCGGGCTTGTTTACGTCTGGATACCGTGAGTCGACAGGGTGACTTCTAAAGCGCCGTAAGTATGAGGCTACAGGAAGAAGACTCGAAGGAGGGCCTCTTTTCCAAACGTTAGGGCTTTGCAGGCTGAGGGAAGGAATGTTGCGTTTGGAGCTTGTACTAGAGGCTGTGAGAAGTGGGCCAAAGGCAGTGCGGCACAGCCACAGAACAGGGTGCCCCACTTTCCAGTCCACATCACGCGGTGTGTTGGAGGCCCCGGTGGTCCCCTCTCATTGGCCACAAGTGGCCCCAAAAAGCTGGGAACAGATGGAACAGCCTCTTCACGTTGTTTGACCTCCTAGGTACCACGACTCCCACAAGACCCTGCGCTTGTGGGGCGTGGCCGAGGTCAAGACGCGGGACCTGTAATGGGCGGGGCCACGATGCAAATAGTCTTAACGCCCAAAACTCTGGCGCAGGTACTCAGCTTCCGGGAGCTGTGGAGCTGCCTTCTCTGCCTGACGTGCATGTGGGCTCATCTGACCACTGACCACAGGAGTCAATGCTCTCCGTTGGGGGAATCTCTCTTCAGACCCGTGCTCCGGGTTAGCGGGTGCTGAAGTGTTGGCTGGGGACTGGGTGGCATTGAAGCTGCTTCTGGGGCTTCGTGCAGGTGGCGGGGCCCCCAGGCGATGTTTTAGGGTCCCGTGCCAGCAGCACTGAAGCCGTGCTCTAAACCAGCTGTGACTCTGGAAATAGGCCCGACACTTAAGGGGCCTTAATTTTGGCGGTAGAGAGAAGAGATGATGAGAGTGAAATCAGGGGGATGTCTGAACTTATGCTGAAACATTTTGATCTGTTCTCTGTAATTCTTTATCCGCCTTTCCTGGCTTTTATGTGCTTATCTCTTGCATTGTCTTCTAGGAGAAGTCAGCTTGATGGTCCAGCAGGGCCACGTCTGCTCTTCAGTCCATCTTGAAGTTTCTTTTTGTTATTATTTCAGTAGCTGTTTGTATTTCCAAGCTCTCTGGTTAATTCTTTTCATAATTGCCTGATCTTATTGCATGATGTGTTGTTCTTGCCTATTCCTAAGATAATTTTAACTGTATTGATTTTAATGTCCTGACTTTTTTTTTTTTTTTGAAAGGGGAGAGAGAGAGAGAGATTGAGAGATCTTCCATCTGCTGATT